>NW_027186303.1:1851962-1980382 GCF_028583685.1 Petaurus breviceps papuanus
GAATCACCACCATTAACACTGTGTGTGTCGTGTTTGTACAAAGTTGTCTACCTCTGGTCTCCCCCTTCAGACTAGGAGCTATGTGAAGGCAGACACCGTGCTTTTGCTTTTTTTTTGTATACCCAATGCTTGGTTCGGTGCCTAATAAATGCTTGTTAAGGATGACCATAAGTTGTAGAAAAGGTGTGCCTTGGTGGAGGGAGTTTCCCATACCAATTAAATCACAGGCCAAGTCCCAATCCCTCTGATATGCCTGCATTTTACACTTTCATATGACAATCCACTGAGTCCATTCATAAATCTTGAACAGACACCACAAGTGTATAAGCTCCCCCCTCCTCCCCTTTTTGAAAATTTGGGAAATTGCACCAACAACCTGAAGCTTCTCCCTGAAACAAAATCCATCTTTTTCATTCCAATTTTCTTTCAGTGATCCTATGTATCCATAAGTAGTGAATGATCACAATCTCTGTATCTGAAGAATCAAAAGTTGTGGGCAACCCAGGGGGTAATGAAAAGACAGAAGGTGGTCACAAATGGACTGCAACATATTGCCAGTGACAAATGGCACATCTCAAGCAAGGGACAAGATATATCTAACGAGATGGTTGGGAAAGGAGTCAGGCAAGTCATGCAGTGAAACTGAGAGAGAATGGATGGATAAACCGTGTGCTACTGGGAAATCAAAAGCATTTATTAAATGCTTACTGTGTACTAGCCACTATTTGAAGCCACAAGGTTACAAATATTAAAAGACCATCCCTGATTTCAAGAAGCTCACATTCTAAACAAAAATTCTTAAGCCTCCATTTGTGAACCTTTTAAAAAATATTTTTGATGACCTTATTTCAATATAATTGGTTTTGTTGATCACAAGAAAAAACCTCAAAATCTGAAATTGCTTTAAAAAGAAATGTATTACATCATTTCATAGAGGAGAGTGAGCCAGAAAGGTGGTGTGGTTGCCTCTCCCCAGGATCTGGAAGATTTATATTATCTAGGATTTTGACAAAGCTACCCACATGCACACAGCTTTTTTTTCTGAGAGGGCATCTTGAAAAGCAAGGTAGATTGAGATGAATATGAGTAAATGTAAAAATTCAATAAAATTTGTACGAAGTCGAAACATAAGGGGAACCCAAAACACCAGCTTGGCAAGACCCTGGGGGACCCAAAATTCCTTATATCCCTCTCTTTCATTCTTGGAGAATTACTAAGGTCAAAACGACATTCTGGGCTCAATCTTTAGTTAGATTTAAACAGTATAATAATAGGTTTTCCAAACAATAAAGCATTTTCCACAGTTTCCTTTACAATCCTAAATACTTTGTTTTGTGAATGTAAAAACATTGTTTTGAGAAAGGGTCTTTAGGCTTCATCATACTGAGGTACATAATACACACAAAAAGGCTTAAGAACCCCTCTTCTAATAGGAAGAGAAAGTACATATAAATGAGAATGGTAGATAGGAAAGGATGTTCTGTCTTGGGAAGTTACAGGGAAGGTATGTTAAGTCATGGAAAGTTGATTAATGCACCCGGACAGAAGCAAAGATAGTCTGGCTTTGATTACAGTGCCCCAAGCAAGAAGTGGAAGGGGAGAGGGGAAAAGGCCACATCAGGCAAGGCAGATAATAAGGAGATGGCCAACGTGGAGGGGCTGGAACTGGTTGGATAGAGTGGTCATTGTGAATTTGCATGGGGCCCCATAGCTAGAGTTCCAAAGCTGAGTGAAAGTCCCAGGGTATCCAGAAGAAACCTCATGACTCAGTAAACTTCTAGTTTTCCTTGATCTTTGAAAAATCATGAAGAATGGGGGAAGTCTAACTGCAAGATTAGAGGGCTAAGGTTCTCTTGATTTTCACCAAAGAACAGAATCTTCAAAGTACAGCCCATTGTACTAAAATTCTCTGAGTCTGCGACTTCTACTTATGGTGGAGAAGAGCGGTACAGATACACGTCCCCCATGAACCACTCCTCATCTTTTGTAGAGGTTGCAGAGCCTTAGAATTCCATAATCAAAGACAAATCCATTTAAGTGCAGATGGAGGCAGTAATTTCAGATATGACCACTCCTGTTCACGGGACACAGACTTAACGAATCACCCATCTAGACCTGGAAAGGACCTCACAAACCACCTAGTCCAACTGCCTCATTGGAGAAGTGAGAGATTAAATCTGGCTAACCAGACTTAGAGGTTAAATGGGTCACCAGGCAGGTATTAATTAAGTGACAGAGCCAGAATTTGAACCTAGAAATCTCTTCTATGCTATGTTGGCCCTGATGATTGAAGTAGACTTTAGAGAAAGGTCATAGAAGTGACATAGTGTGAGGAAGTAGAAGGCCAAAGAGTGCAAAGGGGTTAGGATGGGACTAGATACTAAATCTATAATATAGAAGAAGAGGAGGGGCAAGGGTCTAGACAGTCCAAGCTCATACATAACCAACTGACATTAAGGGCCCGGTATTGTGCTGGTACCCCACGACACAAAGAAAAGATGAAAGAGTCCCTTGCCCTTATGAAACTGACTTTTTTCAGGGAAGACAACATAGACATACACTAATCAGTCAACAAATATTTGTTTCTCTAAGAGCAGACAAGCTAGTTTTTTTTGGAGGAGGTAGTAAGCGCATGGGGCCAAAGGAAATCAGGAAAAACAAAGATGGTACATTTCCCCATCCTGTCTGATTTGAAGCAGACACTTTTGAATTCACTTTAATACAATAATTCACTAAGATCGAGATAAATCAGAGATAACTGAGAGAGAAGGCACTAAAAGAAAGAGGGCTTGGACAGGCTTCCTATATGAGGGGACTTTCCAGAGGAGCAAGGAGGTGAAAATGAGGAAGGAAAGAGCTCTATGTCCAGGGCACAAAAACCCAAACTGAAGATTCTTCCAGCTCTAAATCTAGGATTCCAAACACACTCAGGACAGCAGTATGGGATAAATGCTAGGTTTGGAGACAGAGAACCTAGGTCCAAATGCTAAATCTACCACTGACTACCTAGCTTTGTCCCTTTCATCTCTCTGGGCCTCAGTTTCCTTATCTGGAAAATAATAGGGTTGGACTCAAACTTTTAAGGATCTCTAGCTCTCAATCTAGGATCTAATGATTTTATTTTATTATTATACTTTACCTTGAAAGCATCTCATAGGCTGCCCAATTTACTATTTCTAGCTAGAGCACTGGGCCAAGGGTCAGAAAGACTCAAGTTTAAATCCAGTCTTCTATACTTACTTACTAGCTGTGTGACCCTAAGCAAGTCACTTTACTTCTGTCGGCCTCAGTTTCTTCAACTGTAAAATGGGGATGCCTCACAGGATTGGGAAGATCAAATTAAATACCATTTGTAAAAGGGCAGTCTGGCACATAGTAGGTGCTTATTCCCTTCCTTTATAGATCCTGAGAGAAAGGAAGTCCCCAGTATTTTCTTCTCCACATTTAAAATATCAGTTCTCGATCCTGTGACTTTTACAAACAGCTTTACCATGAAGAATGTTGTGAAGTGGATAGATCTTATTAACATCTTAGAAAACGTGTTAAGGCCCAGATGATAACTGATAAAAAGCCCCACTCTGCAAGACATTTACATTCTTCTATGTCAGCATTTAGAATGATCACAGGATGTTTTAATTAATAACTGTCTTAAAATATCTCCAGAATTGGTTTGTTTCTTATTAAAATGTGAATTCTGAATTCAAGTTTGCATAAACAGAAAGAACAAGGGGAGGGATATTTTTTATGCTTCCTGTCAACAAACTCTTAGAGCAAAAACTGTAGTTCCTGGTCATCTAATTGAAGAAGAAATTGAATTTTTCCCTCTCCATTTTTGGATAAAACCAACCACTTTAAGTATTCTAATGAGTTGGCGAGTTCTGATTTGACTTTAGCAAAACTGAAAGATTCCATTGATCATTTTCTTTTTTTTGTTTTTGTTCTTTGCTTTTTGGAGGGCAATTGGGATTAAGTGACTTGCCCAAAGTCACATGGCTAGTAAGTGTGGTAAGTGTCTGAGCTCGGATTTGAACTCAGGTCCTCCTGACTCCAGGGCTGGTGCTCTATTCACTGCACCACCTAGCCACCCTACATTGGTCATTTTGACATAAAATTCCTACATTTGACTTCTGCTCAAAACAGATGCCAGAAGGTCTGAAATGTCAGTACCTAATAAGAGAAACTCTTCACCATTTTAAAAAACTGTGTATCCTCGAGGGGGGCAGAGTCAAGATGGCAGAGTAGAAGCAGGACCTCCCTGTGGCTCCAGCTTCCACCTTCCCCAATCCATGTAAAAAGGGGACTCTAAACAAACTTTGGAGCTGCAGAACCCACAAAATGACACAGAGAAGCTAACCTCCTGCCGAGGACAGCCCGGCAGGCCAGCAGGAATTGGCCAGTACAGTGCTCTAGGAGCCGAGCCCAGCCCCACAGCAAGGCTTTAGCCCCAGGGCGGGCCTGAGCAGCTGCTGGCCTGAGGGACTCCAGATCAGCAGCAGCTGTGGCCATTTCCAGATTTATCAACACATAGATGCAAGGACAAAGTGAGAGGTCAGTGCAGTCTGGACTTTGGGACCCAGTAAGTGGGAGTGCATGGCTTTTGCCCCCAGGGCGAGAAGCTGCAGAGACTCTGGCACAGCCAGCCAGCACCACGTGGCAGCTTCAGCTCCTGGCCTGCAGAGTGTAGGGGAATGTAATGGGAATGCAAATTTGGAAGATCTTCCCTGCCCCTAGGCTAAAGTGCACCTGAAGCCTGGGATGGGAGGCTTGTTTTTCAGTAAATACTTCTTGATTGGCCAGTGAGTCAATAAGGTTGTTACATTCTCTGAGCCAGGAGAAGGCTATATAAGCCCTGATGTGTAGCTTTGTTTGGGGGCTCACTTTGAGAAGTGTTCTGTGATTTGATCTGAATTCTGGGAAGCCGTTGTTGAGAGTCCCCCGGCTTTGAAAAAACCCAGATGTTGAAACCCAGATATTGACTGGGTATGGATGTAATGGTTGGACAGTTTGGAAATCTGTCTACTTGATCTGTCTCTGTCTTGATAATTCTGCCTGTATATTTTAAAGTTCGGGATGCTGACCTTTTTCCCCTGAACAAGGTAAACTATATATGGTCTGACTGATTAAAGTAAGCTTGTTAACCCATTTTGAGTTGCTTTCCTTTAACAAAGCAGATCCAAGAACCTGTGGTAGCAGCAAACCCTGAGGACGCCGGGGTGCTTGCCGCTACAGGGAACCAAGCAACCACTCTGAGGGGTAATTTCCCTTGCTTAAACCTGCTTGGATCTGGATTGCAGTCTAGGGTGGAGGTCCTGGGGTGCATGACCAGCTTGCCAGAGAGTATGGAGACCTCAGAGAGGGCACCCATCTAATAACTCCAGCAGCTGACAAAACCCCAGTGTTTGGGACGAAAGCTCCCCTGTCTGGTGACAGAGTCCAACTGTGGCAAAAAGCCCAGGGGTCAAGTGACTGAGGGGGCAACATGACCAGGCAAAGGAAACAAAGCAGACAGAAGATTCCATCATTACACTCCTATTTTGGGGACAAAAAGGAGCAAAGCATGGAACAGGAGGAAGACAATGAAGTCAGAACCCTTGCACCAAAAGCTTCAAAGGAAAATACGAGCTGGTTACAGGCCATAGAGGACCTTAAGAAGCAGATAAGAGAAGTGGAGGAAAAATTGGGAAGAGAAATGAGAACAATGCAAGAAAATTACGAAATGAGAGTCAACAGCCTGACTGAGGAAAATCACACCTTAAAAAATAGACTAACTCAAATGGCAAAAGAGGCTCAAAAAGGCAATGAGGAGAAGAATGCCTTAAAAAGCCAAATTTGCCAGATGGAAAAAGAATCTCAAAAGCTCAATGAGGAGAATCATTGCTTTAGAATTAGATTGGAGCAAATGGAAGCTAGTGACTTTATGAGAAATCAAGATGCTGTTAAACAGATCCAAACAAATGAAAGAATAGAAGGCAATGTGAAATATCTCATGGGAAAAAACACTGACCTGGAAAATAGATTCAGGAGAGATAATTTAAAAATTATTGGACTACCTGAAAGCCATGATCAAAGTAAGAACTTAGAAATCATCCTCCAGGAAGTTCTCAGAGAAAAGTGCCCTGATGTTTTAGAACCAGAGGGCAAAATAGAGGTTGAAAGAATCCACCGATCACCTTCTGAAAAAGATCCCAAAAAGAAAACTCCTAGGAATATTATAGCCAGGTTCCAGAATTCCCAGATTAAGGAGAGAATATTACAAGCAGCCAGGAAGAAACAATTTGAATATTGTGGAAACACAATCAGGATAACCCAGGATCTGGCAGCTTCTACAATGAGGTATCGAAGGGTTTGGAATATGATATTCTGGAGGTCAAAGGAGCTGGGATTAAAACCAAGAGTCACCTACCCAGCAAAACTGAGTATCATGTTTCAGGAGAAAATATGGTCATTCAGTGCAATAGAGAACTTTCAAGCATTCTTGATGAAAAAACCAGAGTTGAATAGAAAATTTGACATTCAGATACAAGAAGCAAGAGAAGCATGTAAAGGTAAACAGGGAAAAGAAATCATAAAGAACTTATCAAAGTTGAACTATTAACATTCCTACATGGAAAAACAATAATTGTAACTGATGAAACTTTTCTCAGTAGCTGAAGGGAATAGAAATATATATATATATACATATATATATATATGTCTCTATATGAGGGTATATGGGCATATAAATACATATGTGAATGTGTGTATATATGTTTACAGGTATACATAGATAGAGGGCACAGGACCAATTTAACCGGAAGGGATGATACTTAAAAGGTGATATTAAGAGGTGAGAGAGGAATATAATGAGAGGAGATGGGGAGAGACAGAATGGGGTAAACTATGTCATATAGAAGAGGCAAGGGAAAATGGTTACAATGGAGGGGAAGAATAGGAAGGCAAAAGGGAATGGGTCAACCTTATTCCCATTGAATTTGGCTTGAAGAGGGAATGAGATACACACTAAATAGGGTATCTCACCCTACAGGAGAGTGGGGGGGGGAAGGGGATGAGAGAGGGGATGATGGAAGGGAGGGCAGACTGGGGGGGAGGGAAGTTGGAAGCACCCACTTTTGAAAAGGGACGGGATCAAAGTTGAGAATAGAGCAGGTGGGAGGTTGGATAGGAGGGAGGGAAATATAGTCAGTCTTTTACAATATATCTACTATGTTATTGTTTTGCATTAGCCACACATGTACAACCTATACTGAACTGCTTATCTTCCCAGTAAGGGTGGGTGACAAGGGAGGAAGGGAATGAATCTGGAATTCAAAGTTTTAAAATCAAATACTCAAATACATATATATATATATATATATATACTATTATTAATTCTATTTTACATGTAATTGGGAAATGGGATGTATAGGCACTGGGGCATAGAGATTTACTGGAAAAGTCAAAAGGGGTATGGGAGAAGATACAGGAGAGAGCAGATGGGAGAAGGGGCTATCCTGTGGGACTGCTATTTTGGGGTGGTGGGTAGGGGAAAAATGGGGAGAAAATTTGTAACTCAAAATCTGATGGAAATGAATGATATAAACCAGAAGTTAATAAAGCATTTCAAAAATAAAAAGTGTATCCTCAGTGCTTAGCACAAAGCCTGGTGTGTAGTAATCTCTTAGTAAATTCTTATTGACTTACTAACATAAAGGTATTTCAAGCATGAGTGGAACAGAAATGGGAAAAACTAGATGATCATTCACTCCGAGAGAAGGCTGCATATGGTGACATGTCATGCTTCTCTTGGCATTTGTGCATGGCCAAGTGACTACTGCCATCTAGATTGGCAACACAAATATGAGAACTGCTAGGTGCCAGCTATATAATTTCCCTTGCACAACAGGATAAAATACAATATGGCAGCATGGTTGGTCTGATAATCTCTGCTCTCAGACATGGATCTGGACCTGATAAATTGAGTTAAAATCGGTGTCCTAATTGATCTGTCATTTGGTGATTCCGGAGTCGTGCACAAATGTGGCCAAATCCAAGGTTACAACAATAGTCCAAAACCACCATGAGAGATAGGGAACTTTCTCTTGGTTTAGAACCTAATGGCACAATCTCAAAAATCAATGGATATTTATGGAGTGCTAATTATGTGCTGATTTTATATTCTATGTCTGTATCTTGACTGCACGATGGATGACCCATATTAATCTCCTGTTAGACAATAAACTTCTTTGTGACTGTTCTCCAGGAGACAATAGATACCCTAAGTATTCAGAGGTTCCCATACTTATGTGATTCTATGATCTCATTGACACAGGTATTTCCATAAACGATACAGATTTCAACCCATCCGTGCCTGCCTATCCTACATGAATTGTGTCTATATCTTCCCATAATTTGGATGCAGAAATCCAGCCAATATGCTTGGGGCTTTCCTTGCTTTCTCTTAATACTACAAGGGAATTATGGTAAGCATGGGCAATCCATCAATCATCTCTTGATCCCACCACATGGCCAGCCCATCTTCTGTTTTTGTTTATATTTCTCTGATCAAATCTTTTACTTCGGTTCAGCAATTTAATTATTTGCTTGTGACTTGTTGTGGGATACTCATACCCACCATCTGCTCTTTCATTGCCCCCCTCAGTGATATTCATTCTTAATTCTTCATACTGTAGTGTTTCTTGATGCTCAGACATACCAGAATACTGGTAGAATTCTGGCATTAAAAAAGATGAATCTTTGTTTCAGGGAGAATTTGGGGATCATTCAAAGAACTTTGAAATTTACAAAAGCAAACAGAGATATCCTAAATACCTAGAATTAAGTTTTCCCTTCAATAAAGGCTTGCTGGCAGACAGAGTGAATGATACAGTGGTAATACCAAACAAAGGAACCAATATACATATAAGATGCACTGAACACAGGCTCTGAAAGACAGCTAATTACCTTGCTAGCCTATCATCTTAAAGAACCTTCTTTCCCCAGAACATGATGCTGAGGCAAAGAATTCTGAACATGAAGTCAAGAAAACCTTATCGAAATTCTGCCTGTTATGAATTAGCCATGTGACATTGGACAAAACACCTAATGTCTCTAGGACTCATTTTCCTAATTTGTAAAATTAGAATATTGGACTAGGTGATCTCTGAGGTCCTTCCATCTACCTGCAATATGAGTCTTCCTAGAATTATGTCAGGCATTTGGAAATATACAGAAACATGGCATCTGCCACCAAGGAGTTCATCATTTAGTTGGGAGAATAAAATTAATACACATAAAAAATCAATGCAGGGAGATAATGAGGCTTTTTTATTAACAAAAATATGGCATCAAAACTAAGATTTTTCTTTTGACAAATATACATGATAAAATGCAGAAATTAGGGCTGGGAACCATTCTGGAGAGCAATTTGAAACCATAACCAAAGGGCTATAAAATGTGCATACCCTTTGACCAAGCAATACCATTTCTAGAGCTGTGTCCCAAAAAGATCATACAAATGGGAAAAGGACCCACATGCACAAAAATATTTTCAGCAGCTCTTTTTGTGGTGGCAAAAAACTGGAAATCGAGGGGGTACCCATCAATGGGGGAATGACTAAAAAAGTTGCAGTATATGAATGTAATGCAGTACTATTGAAATGAGGAGCAGACAGACTTCATAATAACCTGGAGAGGCTTATATAAACTGATGTTGAGTGAGAGGAGCAGAACCAGCAGAACGTCGTACATAATTACAGACACACTGTATGTGTGATGACTGACTTTGATAGACTAGGCTCCTCTCAGCAGCGCAAGGTTATAAGACAACTCCAAAGAACTCATGGAAAAGGCTATCCCCATCCAGAGAAAGAATTATGGAGTCTGAATGCAGATTGAAACAAACTACTTGCTCTCTCTTTTTTTGTTTGTTTCTTCTTCCTCGTTGTTCATTCCATTGGTTGTAATTCTTCTTTACAACTTGACTAATGTTTAATGTAGAACCTATTTCAGATTGCATGCCACCATGGGGGACGGGGGAAGGAGAGGAAAGAGGAGAAAATCTGGAACTCAAAAACTTGTGGAACTGAATATTGTAAAGTAAAAGTAAAATTTTAAAGAAAAGAAAAGAAATTAGGGCTAGGTAGGTGGAAAACAATGATCATACATCTTTTGCCGGCTTTTAAATAATGGCTCAATCTCATTTGCATTGTAAGATAGAAAGGATTTGGGGAATTTCTAAGTCAAGGTAAAATATTTGTCTGAGACAAAAGACTTATCTCAGTCTCAGATACAAAGATTAAACAGACTTGATTTTAGTTTTAGGACATTCTGGCTTTTCTTAGTTGGGTATAATGGCTCAGCCTATGAACCTGATTGAAGAGGTATGAGCCTGCCCTTATTAGTTAAAAGATTTATATGCTTGCAGAATGAAGCTGGGATGCTTACCAGGTGTCCCAAAAGAAATGCAGAAGCTAGTAGTAGGCATTACCTAGTGACAACCATAAGACAGGTGAAATGCTGTGCCCAGTAGGGGGTAGAGGCTCGGGAGAGAGGAGAAACAGGATGTCCCTTAGGGGAACAAAAACATGACATGAAGTCTGTGATTGACAGAAAGTTGGTCCAGAAAGAGCAACACAATTCCATCATCAGGCTGCATCACCAATCCTGCATTAAATGCATAGGTTACCCCCTCCATACATGCTCCCTATCCACATCCCTATGTGTGCCAATATGCATATATAGGTGTGTGTATGTATGTTCACCCTTCCCATTGATTGTATGCATGTTTATATGAAAAGTATGCTCAGAGAAAAGGTGAAGGAAAACCACCATTGATACACATTTTTGTATGCTGTTTAATTAAATATCTTTGCTTTGAAATAATTATGTCTATCCTCTGATGAATAAAAGTAGATACATTGATTGGGGCTTTTGCATGTTTTAATTGATGTATTTTTTGATTGATTGGTGCTTTCCACTAGACCATACTTCACCCTCTCCTTCATTTTTACAAAAAAAGAAACTTGTCCAAAGAGGAGATGTGATTTGGTGAAAGTTGCTTGAGGTATCTTTGAGGGCTACCAGTGCTACATCAATAGACAAAACATGACAGTGTATAAATGGTGCACTACAAAGAATAGAGAAGGTTGATGGACTTCCCGGAGCCAAGGTAGCAGAACAAGAAGTAAGTCTCTCTCAGTCTCCCTTATTGATCTCTGAAAGCCCAGAAAATATCACCCCAGGAAAAAAAACCTGGAACAGCCGAGTCAGCAGAAACTGGGTGCAGCAATCTTGAAGCCCAGAAAGGTTAGGAGATAAACAGGAAAGAGCCCTCTTGCTCTGGGAGAGGGGGAGCAGTACAGGACTGGAGGCATCCCAGCAAGCCAGAGGCAAGCCCCACCTCAGCAAACCAGAGGGAGATCCTGAGCCCCAGGATGGTGAAGCAGGCAAGCGATAACACCAGGACCCCTAAGTGTCTCAGCACAGGTTGGGGAACAGGTAGACATTAGCTTGGAAAACTACTACGTACAATGGTGGGCAGGCATTCTCCGGCAGCCAAACCAATCAATAATTTCATCAGAGAGAGTGACAATAGAGAGACAACATACCAAAACTTATGGGATGCAGCCAAAGCAGTTCTTAGGAGAAATTTTATATCTCTAAATGCTTACATAAATAAAATAGAGAAAGAAGAGATCAATGAATTGAGTGTGCAACTAAAAAAGTTAGAAAAAGAACAAATTAAAAATCCCCAATTAAATACTGAATTAGAAATTCTGAAAACCAAAGGAAAGATTAATAAAAATGAAATTAAGAAAACTATTGAATAAATAAAACTAAAAGCTGGTTTTATGGGGGGACCAATAAAATGGATAATAGAAGACAACCAAATTACCAGCATTAAAAATGAAAAGGGTGAATTCACCACCAATGAAGAGGAAATAAAAAACAATAATTAGGAGCTATTTTGCCCAACTATATGCCAATAATATATTGACAATCTCAGTGACATAGATGGATGTTTACAAAAATATAAATTGCCCAGATTAATGGAAGAGAAAATAAAATACTTAAATAATTCCATTTCAGAAAAAGAAATTGAACAAGCCATCAATGAACTCCCTAAGAAAAAATCTCCAGGGTCAGATGGATTCGTAAGTGAATTCTATCAAACACTTAAAGAACAATTAATTTCAATACTATATAGATTATTTGGGGAAATAGGTGGAGTCCCACCAAACTCTTTTTATGATACAAACATAGTGCTGATACCTAAACCAGGAAGAGCCAAAACAGAGAAAGAAAATTATAGACCAATTTCCCCAATGAATATAGATGTAAAAATTTTAAATAAAACATTAGCAAAGAGATTACAGCAATTTATCATGAGGACTATCACACTATGACCAGGTAGGATTTATACCAGGAATGCAGGGCTGGTTCAAATAGGAAAACTATCAGCATAATTGACAATATCAACAACAAAACTAACAGAACTCCTAAGATTATCTCAATACATGCAAAAAAAAAGCATTTGATAAAATACAACACCCATTTCTATTAAAAACACAAGACAGCATAGGAATAAATAGAATCTTCCTTAAAATGATAGGTAGCATCCACCTAAAACCATCAGCAAGCATTATATGTAATGGGGATCAGCATTTCTAATAAGATGGGGGGAGTGAAACAAGGATTTCCATCATCACCACTGTTATTCAATATTGTACTAGAGATATTAAAAGAAGAAATGTTAAGAGAAGAAAAAGAAATTGAAGGAATTAGAATTTTATATTCATTGCAGGATATAAAACAAACCCGCATAAATCAATGGCATTTCTATATATTTCTTTTTTTTTTTGGAGGGCAATTGGGGTTAACTTGCTCAAGGTTACATGGCTAGTTTTTGTTTGTTTGTTTGTTTGTTTTGGTGTGTGGGTGTTAAGTGTCTGAGGCCAGAACGGAACTCAGGTCCTCCTGACTCCAGGGCCGGCACCTTACTCACTGCGCCACCTAGCCGTCCCTTCTATATATTTTTAACAAAGTCCAACAGCAAGACTTAGAAAGGAGAAATTCCATTTAAAGTTACTGTGGACATCATAAAATACTTGGGAGTTTACCTGCCAAAACAAACCCAGGAACTATACGAGCACAATTACAAAACATTTTTCACACAAATGAAGTCAAATCTAAATGCTTGGAAAAATATCAGTTGCTCATGGGTAGGCCAAGATAATATAATAAAAATGACAATTATACCTAAATTAAATTACTTATTCAGTTCCATACCAATCAAAATACCAAAAAAAATGTATAAAGCTAGACCAAACAATAACAAAATTCATCTGGAAGAACAAAAGGTCCAGAATATCAAGGAAATTAATTTAAAGAAATGCAAGGGAAGGTGGCTTAGCCATATCAGATTTTAAACTGTATTATAAAGCAGGAGTCATGAAAACTGCTTGGTACTGGATGAGGAATATAATAGTGGATCAATGGAATACATTAGGTACACAAGACACAGTAGTCAATGACTATAGTAATCTCCTGTTTGATAAATCCAAAGACTGGGATGGGATAAGAACTCACTATTTAACAAAAACTGCTGGGAAAACTGGAAAATATATGGCAGAAATTAGGTATACACCAACATCTTATGCTTTATACAAAGATAAAGTCAAAATGGGTACATGATTTAGATATAAAGGCTGATACTATAAGCAAACTAGAAGAGCAAGAAATAGTTTATCTGTCAGATCTATGGAGAAGGGAAGAATTTATGAGCAAACAAGAAATAGAGAACATTATGAAATGCAAAACGATTTATACTACCTGTGTCTCTGATAAAGGTCTCATTTCTAAAATATATAGAGAACTGAGTCAAATTTATAAGAATACAAGTCATTCCCCAATTGGTAAATGATCAAAGGATATGAACAGGCAGTTTTCAGAGGAAGAAATTAAAGCTATCTATAGTCATATGAAAAAAAATGCTCTAAATAACTATTATTAGAAAAATGCAAATCAAAACAACTCTTAGGTACCACATCACACCTATCAGATTGGCTAACATGACAAAACAGGAAAATGATAAATGTTGGAGAAAATTTGGAAAAGTTGGAACACTAATTCACTGTTGGTGGAGTTATGAGCTGATCCAACCATTCTGGAGAGCAATTTGGAACTATGCACAAAGGGCTATAAAATTGTGCATACCCTTTGACCCAGAAATACCACTTCTAGGTCTGTGTCCCAAAGAGCTCATAAAAATGGGAAAAGGACCTACATGTAAAAAAAAATATTTGTAGCACCTCTTTTTGTGGCAGCAGGGAATTGGAAATTGAGGGGCTATCCATCAATTGGAGAATGTCTGAACAAGTTGTGGTATATGAATGTAATGGAATACTATTGTGCTATAAGAAATGATGGACAGGTAGACTTCAGAAAAGTCTGGAAAGACTTATATGAACTGATGCTGGGTGAGGGGAGCAGAACCAGGAGATCATTGTACACAGCTACATTGTGTGATGACTAATTTCAATCAACTTGGCTCATCTCAGCAATGCAAGGTTATAAGACAACTTCAAAAGGATTCATGATGGAAAATGCTATCCACCTCCAGAGAAAGAATTACAGAGTCTGAATGCAGATTGAAACATACTATTTGCTCTCTCTTTTTTGGTTTTGTTTCTTCTTTCTCGTGGTTCATTCCATTCCTTTACAATATGACTAATGTGAAAATATATTTAATATGAATGCATATGCAGAGCCTATATCAGATTGCATGCTGTCTTGGGAAGGGGGAAGAAAGGGAGGGGGATAAAATATAAAACTCAAATCTTATGTAAGTGAATGTTGAAAACTAAAAATAAAAAGCTTTGTTGAATTTTTTTTAAAAAAAGAATAGTCAACTGGAAGACAGGAGCCCTAGGATCTGGTCTTAGCTCTTGTCGATAATTTGAAACATTCACCTTAAACCGCTTTCTGTCTCTAAGCCTCAGATTTCTCATTTGTAAAATTAATGTGGTGGGGGCAGCCAGGTAGCACAGCAAGTAAGAGCACCGGCCCCAGCGTTGGGATGACCTGGGGATCAAATCCAGGCTCAGATACTTAGCACCACACCCAGAAATAACTGGCCGTGTAACCTTGAGCAAGTTACTTAACCCCAATTGCTTTAAAAAAAAAATTAATGTGGTAGAGACAGCATGGTACAATGGAAAAAGCACAGGATTTGGAATGAAAGGACCTGGGTTCAAGTCCAGACTCAGCTAATATACTAGTGACCTTGGGTAAGTCATTAATCTTCTTCATCTATATTTTCATCTGTAAAATGAAGGTCATTGGATTAGATAATTACTAGGTGATAAGTGATGCCTTTATGGAAGAACCAGGTCTTGAAAGCAGGGCATAACTTTTGTAGTCAAAGGGGGAAGCAGAAAGGCAGATAAGAGCAAGGCCTCAGGACCATGAATGGGGATGTCAGGTTTCTAGCTTCTGTGAGAGAATGTCAGAGGAACTTCAGCTGAAGAAGGAGCAGCAATTAGGAAAGTGATTTGGAGGACTGTGCAGAAGGACAGAGACTGAGTTTGGAGAAGGGGAACCTCAGAGGAGAAGGAGGCCATATTTAATCAAAGGAGATATGACTTGTAAAAGTACTTGGCACCGTGCAGCACACAGAAGCCACTATCTATTTATTTCTCTTCCTTTAGGTGAATGAGAAAGTCTGGGTAGAACTGAAGGAAAAGATCTCAAACTGAACTGAGCCTGGGATCAGGAAGACCCATGCTCAAATCTGACCTCAGGTCGCAGGCAAGTTGATTAACCTATCTGCCTCAGTTTCTTCATCTGTAAAACAGGGATCATAACAGTATGGGTTGTTGGGATAAAATGAGATAATATTTGTAAAGTGCTTTGCAAACGTTAGAGTGCCATAAAAAATACTAGTTATTGTTTTTATTTTGTGAAAGGCAGTTGAAAGGACAAGAAAAATAAGAATGGAGAAAAGTTAAAAAAGACAACAGCAGCAGAGGGAACCCAAAGAGGGTCAAGGCAATTTTGTTTTATGGTAGGAGAGAGCTGCGTATATTTGTAGGCAGAAAGCAAAAAGCCAGTAGCCTGGAAGGGCTGGAGAAAAGAGAGACAGATGTACCAGTCCTGGAACCGTGGGGAGGAAATGAACAATTGGCCTTGGACAGGAAAAAGGAGATCTTGTCTTCTGAGTCTGGTGAGAGACCTGTCAAGGTGGGGATGTAGTAAGCACTTAGCTGGGCCATCTCCAGTCATCCTGATCCCTATCTGGCCACTGGACCCAGATGTCTCTGCAGGAGAAAGTGAGGCTGGTGACCTTGCACAGCCCTGCCTCACTTAAATCCAATTCAATTGCATATCATGTCATCATCTCCCTGACCTCATGGTTCTCTTCGAGAACAAAGGACAAAACTACACAACCACAAAACGAGTACTTAATAAATTCTTGTTGACTGGCAAGAACCATATACCAAGTGGCCTCATTGTTCCTTTTGAGGTAGGAGTCAAGGTTCTTTGCTGATAACAAGGGTGGGGATGGGGGTCTTGGAGAGAATCAAGAAAGCACTGGGGGGAAGAGGGGTAATTCCCTGTAATACCAACAAAAGGTTAATAAAAGGATTGCCAGGGCATGGTGCTAGCCCAGGTGAACTTGGATGAATACATTTGTGGTAGGTCAGGTGTGACTAATTCTGTGTTGTCAGCAATATACTCTGGGGCCTGGGGAACTTCGATCTAGGTTGACGACTGTATGGCAAGCACAACCTAAGGACAAACAAGCCTGGGGGTCCAGAGCACTTTGAGGGTCCAGGGCATTTAACCTGCCATTTCAAAGGCCATAAATGTCAGGCCATTCCAATCCACCCTTTTCACCTAAGAATTTATAGTTCATCTTCTCACAGTAGTAACAAGGTTTGTGTTTCAAAATGAACCTACTCCATTAGGAGAATGAAAACATCTAGCTCTGTAAAATAAAATGAGAATTGAATTAGGTTTCATATCTCATTTAAGGAGGCTTAGACATGTTAAAATTCATTAACAGAACAGTTTTCATCAAAAATAGCTTCTATCTAAAACCTTTTCATGATGAATGGGAAAAAAAAAACTTTAAAGTTACTTGGAAAATGTATTTAACTCATTTCCGCTCCATTCTGCATGAAGCATTCTTGGCTATCAAAGCCCATTTTAAAGATTGTAGTAAGGTCTACAAAAATCTCCCTCTTCTCAGTAGAGGCACTAATTCACAATTTGCACAACACAGGAAAAAGTGAAAAGGCAAGCAGAGACAGGTGTCCCTCCCAATCCTAGGTACTGATTCTACTCGTAGGTAAAGAAATAAAAGTACTGAACTCACCAAGAGACAACCCGGAAAGAAGCAGAAACCGACTGTTCCAATCATTTCCCATGGGCGATCCTTCATGTGGGAGGTGGGCCTATAGAACTCGACTATAAAATTACATAAGATTGAAATGGGCCACAAGTCATCTGTGCCCCCAGGGATAGCCATCACCCAGGAGCACTTAGAGGCAGCCTGACATCATGGAAAGAACACTGGATCTGAAATGAGATGGTTTGGATTGGTGTCCATGCTCTGTCCAGAACCAGCTGACCCTTGCAAATTTCAGTTTCCTCATCTATGAAGTGAGGGCCAATGAAACTTGCATCAGCTGCCTCACGGGGCTGTTGTGAGGATCACAATGTGAGATAGTGTATGTGAAGAACTTTGTGGATTATGAGGGGATAAGTAAATGTAAACCGTCAGCATATTTTTTTTAGCAATTTTATGCTAATTCTATGGGGAAATAACCTGGGGTTCTGTCTCATTTGGACCCTGTGCCTGAGTCAGCCTACAAGTAGCTGAGTTGGCTTGAGGTTCACCTCCATTCTCTTTTCCTGCTCAGTAGAACAGGTTGGTAACATGAAGGACGAAAAGCTGAGGCTCCCATGAAATCACCCGGAGGCTAGATTTGTTAGAGCCAACCTCAAAGCAATTAGTGCCAAGTTAGGAGCAGAGAAGG
This sequence comes from Petaurus breviceps papuanus, assembly GCF_028583685.1. NCBI lineage: Eukaryota > Metazoa > Chordata > Mammalia > Diprotodontia > Petauridae > Petaurus > Petaurus breviceps. Next base: position 1,869,983 of record NW_027186303.1, read on the forward strand.
GGGCCTGAAGGAGCCTTAGCACCTGTTGGGAGTGAAGGAGGAGAAGTGCCAGTGAGGAAAGAGCAACAGCGGTTACCAGAGGTGGGAGAATGAACCCTGGGGTCCCACCCAGAGTGGTGCTCTAAGTCACAGGCAGTGGGCAAACCCCTCCCCCCCCACCCCGAGGAGAAAGTGGCATTTTGACATCTTCTGTCATTTGCTGTGCAAAAGGAAGTTTGGAAGCCTCCCTTGGCTGGATGCTGGCAGAGCAGCTGATGGCCACTTCTTCAAGGACGCTCCATACTCTCAAGTCTCCAGGTTTCCCCTGGGATGGAGCCAAGCCACATCGATAAGTTGTTCCTAAGGTATTTCCAGGCTCCTTGTGGGAGGGAGGAGCTTCTGACACAAGGCTTACAGTTATTTGCTCAGGGCCTCCTCTGATGCATCTTTAAAGGTGACTTTAGGCAACTGGAAAGCTTTGCCAACAGAACCTTAGCACGGACTGGACTTGCCAGCCTGAAAAGGCTTCCAGTATTTGACCAACAAAAGTCTATGATGTTACCTGAGGACCAGTTCAGCAAAACACAGGGAAGACCCTCACCTGAAGGCTGGATGTCAGTGACAAATGTTTTGGCACAGCCATTCACAAAAGAGACAGACTATACAAAGGGTTGGGGGTGCAAGAGGAAAGGCTTGAACTCCTAACATCATGGATCCAAGCATCAGAATCTTTACAGGTATACCCAGAAAGAGAAATCCAAGCACGGCCTCTTCTGATGGTCTCTCCAAAGGCTACATAACATCTGGCCTCTAAACACTGAGTATGTGGCATTTTCATTGGATTGACTAGACAACAGACTCCCACCATGGCAGGCACCTATTTTCACTGGGTTCACCAGGCCATAGGTGGCTGACAGGGCTGAGAAGGAAGTCCAATTCACTAAAAGAACAAGACACACAACTCCAGTGACAATGACATGGGTGGCCTAGGATGTGGAATTTTTTTTATACCTCCTCAAAGATACATTCCAAACGAGTTTTCACCGTAAGCTCTTTTCAAGAAAATTTATTCTAAAGGAAAATTTTTTTATCACAGATATAAACAATCAAGATGACCCAACAACATAAACATCTCCCCCCCCACACCAAAGTAAAGTGTCTAATAATAAGTAATTAAAGGTTCAGTGTGTGGGCATTTTTTAATATTGTGGTAAAATAAGCACCATATATAATAAAATCATTGGGAGATTTCTGGGCTAGATATTGCAATGTGTTGCTGATAAGGAAGGACATACTGGTAAATTTTGCAAATTAAAAAAATGATCACAGTATGTTCAAATCTGTAGATAAGGTTATTAATGATAAGCACACATAGTGGTTCTATTTTTTAAACAATGTACTTCCATTTTATAATTAGCTCAACTGGTAGATGATTGTCTAATAGTCCATGGGCTGTAAATAGTGTTTGGGAGGAGAGCACTTTGTAAACCATAAGGTGCTATAAAAGGTGAGTTCTGGGCCTCTGGCTTACATGGCAGAGTAGGAGAGGTGGATGTGGGGTTAGACCATCTGAGTTTTCATCCCAGCTCTGGGATTTACTGGCCCCCTCAGCCCCTCAGTTTCTTCATCTGGTTGGAGCAGATGATCTCTGAGGTCTGTTGTTAGCTCCAAATGAATGATCCTGTGTGTTGGGCTCCCTTCTTTTCCTCCTTCATGTTACCAACCTGTTCTACTGAGCAGGAAAAGAGAATGGAGGTGAACCTCAAGCCAACTCAGCTACTTGTAGGCTGACTCAGGCACAGGGTCCAAATGAGACAGAACCCCAGGTTTTGGGCTGACCTAAGGTTTTCATCACTGTCACTTGTCTGTGGCCCTTATGTACACTGGTAATTAAGATTGGCCCATGGTGAGCAGTAAAAAGAAGATTCCCTGGAGGAATGGGGGTTGGGGGGACACATATGTGAGTCCGTCTTTGAACCTTAAAGGATAGCCATCACCCAGGAGCACTTAGAGGCAGCCTGACATCATGGAAAGAACACTGGATCTGAAATGAGATGGTTTGGATTGGTGTCCATGCTCTGTCCAGAACCAGCTGACCCTTGCAAATTTCAGTTTCCTCATCTATGAAGTGAGGGCCAATGAAACTTGCATCAGCTGCCTCACAGGGCTGTTGTGAGGAAGGATCACAATGTGAGATAGTGTATGTGAAGAACTTTGTGAATTATGAGTGGATAAGTAAATGTAAACTGTCAGCATATTTTTTTTTAGCAATTTTATGCTAATTCTATGGGGAAATAAAGACTCAACAAGAAGCTTGGTGAGTGAATGAAAAGAGCTGCTTGGCAAATACTGTGGTGTGGCATTTTTTTTTTCCTGCTAAAAGCAGCCAAAATAAAATTTACTAGGAATTTCAGTCTACACACAAATTCTAGAAATGATTATAGAACATATAATCCAAGTGTAAACAAGTATTTTTCAAACTCTTTAAATAAGATCAAACTAAGTCTTAATGGATTTTTATAAAACCTCCTCACAGTTAAATATTTGTGACTTCCTCAGTCTTTCTTTTGTGAGAATGTTCACTGTGTGACACCGTAACTCTGCCAAGGAGAAACTGTAATTACTTCTCTTGCCGTCTGACACCTGCATTATAAGGCAGAAGAATGGCATAATTAATGTGAAAAACAAAGGAAACCTATGACTGATCTAGTCCTCCTCATTTTAAAGCACTCAACAGGAATGATTTCAACAATAAAGTTATATTACTTAAATAAAGCTAACCAAGATGTGTCACCATGTTCTGAGTTAAAGTGGAATGCCCTCCTTAGTCTGTACTAGAAGTAGAATTAGTAGCCATTCCACTGCAGGTTATTGATTCACTCTATTTTGCAGAAAAATGCTGCTCTTTTCCAATAAGTAGATTGGCCCAGGCATTCCCAACAGACACGGGCAATTCTTGGAAAAACAAGTAAAGAAAAACTACACCCTAAGCACATGTTTTGGCCCCTTGGTGAACATCAGCCTGTTTGCCGGTGGGCAGCATCAGTAAGGAGTGGGCAGAAGCCTCACGGCCTTTTTTTTTTTTGACCCCCTGAAGGATAAGCTTAAGCTTTTCAATTAATTTCTTCAGAATACCCAAATCCTTCACTTCCCCATCTGTAAATCTTACTTATTTTTTTTTCCTATTACATAAATGAACTAGACCAAGTGTCCTCTCCTAGTTGTAATAATTTTACATGGGGAAACATTGTAAATAATAAAATTCCCAATAAGAAATCTGGACCCTTAGCAAACCCTGTGGACAAAGTTGCAGCAACATGCTTCTAAATCTATTGTCATGCTGATGCCTCGAGCAGCACTGTGACCATTACTAGCCCAACTTTCCAACAAAGAAGAGAGTGGTTTTTCACACCATGTTGTGTCTAACAAACACAACAGAGTTCCTTCCTCTAGTTGGGTTCTACCTCTGGCTTTTGAAAAAAAGAATCAATGACCCCTAATGACCTAACTGTTCTCCTCTGAGCCCTACCCCCAACCACCCTGCTCTACACTGGCTGCCCACCAATAGCGGTGGAGTTGGAACCAAGTCATAGGCATCTCTGGGGAGGTCACAGGGCTTCGTGGGGTAAAGTCCCCATCTCTGACACAATCTCTTTTGGGGGCTGATAATTTGTAAAATCAAACTCAGCTAGTATAGAAGTGGAAACTTTTTAAACTCCAAAAGGGTATTTTTTCTTTTGAATTAGAATTTTCATTGTAACCAAATTCATTAGAAAAGAGGCCAATCTCCTCCCCACCCCCAACTTTCCATTATAAGTCTAACACCAAGCAAGTGCATTCCTGGGGTGTGTCTACTTACAAAATTACTCATATTTAACTCCCTCCATATTTTCTGATTTAATTAATTCCAGAGATGAAACTCAGATCTGTTTCAATGTCAAATCATCCTTCATTCTCTCATATGAAAGGCAAATACCCTTCATTTTTATTTTCTATTCAAATGCAGTTTTTAAAAAAGTTAAGGCCATTTAATCCTATCAGTTCCAACTTAAAATTAACCCAGCCAAAGTGAGATCACTGCATTGTAATTAAAGGCCTTGAAAAGGAGTCATAAGCCACCATCTTCTGTTTTTCTTCTATATGGTCTGAGAACGGTCAGCAGTTCCATATTTCACTAGTCTCCAACGTCGCCATCTCGATCACCAATGAGCCATAGAAAATGAAAACTCAAGGCTAATAAGGCTGTTCCAAGCAGATCTCCCAAAGCTGTAAGGTACGGGATGGAAAAGCTATCAGGATCTTTTCCTTTCCTCCAGAAGTGATGCACCATCCAGTCAGCAATCCACAGCAAGGTGAATACCTGGAACGATAAATGAAAGATCGTCTCTAGCTGGTCCAGACAACTCCTAGACTGTGGACAAGCCCAAAGCCCTGATTTCTGCTGGCTTTCACCTGGGAGCCCAAGAACCATCCACTGAGTATGAATCATGTAAGAGTATGGTGCTGAGAACGTGGCTGGGGAGCTCTCCTGCTCAGGTCTGGCCTAGACAACCCGTGACTCGATTTGGTTTGGGAAGCATTTATTGAGTGCCCAATGCATGCTGTTCTAGGTGTCAAGAATAAAAGTGGATGACTGACAGACCTCTGTCTTGTGAAATACTTATAAAGTAATGCAAAAGAAAATCACCTTGCCTTGTCTAACCCTTTGGACGTTTTTAAAAGATCTCTCACAGCCATCACCGCATTTCTACCCTATCTCCCAACAAAGACAAGAAGACAGAGCGGGTTTATCCCTGTTTTACAAGTGAGGAGCCCAAGGTGAAAGTTTGCCCAAAGGCACAAAGTCAGAAGAAGGCAAGACCAGCTCCCCGGCTTGGTGCTGTATCTAACATGTTATATAGACTTAGAAATATTTTCCAAGGCCTCAGGGCTCTCTAACCAGCCCTGGGAAAGACACTTTACAACAACAACCTGTAACATCTATACAAAGTTACAATAAAAGGGCATCTATAAAGAGGAGAGAACTTGTTCCCCTCTGGCCTGACAAGATTTATGGACTTAGAAGACATGTTGGCCGATCTTCCAGCTCCACACTGCAGAGGCCCAGTCTCCTTGAACAAGACCAAGAACAGTGATGCATTTCTCCAACCACTCCCCAGGCAGGACCAGCAACGCCCTGGAGACCAGTTGATCTCTGTGCTCTGACTCTCTTCCCCTGTATTTTGCCATTCCAGGGTTATACAGGGGCCTCCCATTTGGCTTCCACCAGGGTTTTATTTTTCCCTTTTATCTGACCTGCTCTGGGTCCAAGCTTTAACACCCTTGTTGCCTCAACCCCAGTGGCCAGGCTGATGTTTAGTAACAGTAAAAGGCACCCCCTGGACCTTCTTCTCAATCTCCCCATTTGCTTGCTCTCTCAGAGTGCTATGATACCCCAGACTTTCTGTCTGCCCAAAGCTGGGTCTTTGATCGCTCCTCTAGGCCATAAAGCCTTCTGTCAACAAAGACCCTGTCCCCATCCCAGATCCTTCTATGACCAATATGCAGTGCTAGTCTCAGCTAAGCCCCTTGCCCCTTATTTTCATGTGGAGCCTAACACACCCCTAGTGTCCTTCCCTCCCACTCAGTCCCAGGTTGTAGAACATTGCTAGATGCCAGGGAGATTTCGTTTTTTTAACACTGACTGGACCATATTACAATTTCATATTATTCAACCTCATCCTGATCCTCTTTACTCATCTGTCCTCTCATTCATCTCTCACTGGTTCCCTAATTACACAGTCTAGAGAAAATTCCTGACTTTCTCTCATCTTAAATTCTCCCCCAAACCCTTTCACTCTCAGGCTGACGTGACATCACCTGCTTCAGAAAGTGGTCTGAGACTCAGGCCCTTTCTTAATTTCTTCAGAATTCTCCTTGGGGTGTTTTGGGCTCTAACATGCTTTTGTCTTCTATTTTCTAAGTCCATTATTTACATGTGCTTCTTCTCTCCTCTCTCAGACCAGACGCTCCAAGAGTGAAAGCATCTGTCTCTGTAGCTTGGTAGCTATCTCATGTGCCCCTGTGCACACTCTTTGGGGCCACACCTGTGATGTCACTTGGATAGGGGATTCCCCATGAACAACCTCTCTCTATCAGTGCAGATCTGGACCTTTTCTGCAGCTTAAGAACGCTAAAGAATTGTCTGGGACCCTGAAGGATGGATGGCTGCCCAGGTCATGGAGCCAGGCTATGGCAAAGGCAAGGCTTCAGCCCAGGTCTCTCTGGCTCAGAGGCCAGCCCTATCCCAACACCCACGACTCCTCCCAGTGCTCAACATTTAATAAATGATGGCTGGATTTGCTGACTTCACACTCCTACAGTCAATCTGCAATCTCTCTCACATGTAGTTTCATATCTCATAAGCCCACTCTTAGCTGCTGTTCATTTGGATTACAGCAATAAGCTCCTAACTAATGTCTCTGGCCTCCGATTCATCCTGCCATGCTGTCACATTAGTCTTTCTAAAACCAGCACCCCCATGCTTAAAGCCCCAAGTCCTTAGATCCATCCCTTAGGGGACCCTCATCTCAGCCCGATTCTCTCCCACTCTCCTACACAAGCCCCCTGTTCTCCATATACAGCACCCAAGGCCCATCTCGTCACCTCTGCTGGCTTCCTGCTCTTCCTGGAATGCCCCTGGCATCCTCTTCGTTTATTAAAGCTCACCTCAAGCCTTACTTCCATTTATCCCCACCCTGCCCCCAACTCCTATGACACTGGTCTATACCAATTTGTGTGGTTTGGGGCATACTCTAATAAATGCTCGCTGAATTATAGTTTTAATATTTTTTTTTAAGCAATCAGGGTTAAGTAACTTGCTCAAGGTTACACGGCCAGTTATTTCTGGATGTGGTGCTAAGTATCTGAGCCCGGATTTGAACCCCAGGTCATCTCAACACTGAAGCCGGCGCTCTTACTCGCTGAGCCACCTGGTCGCCCCTAAGCAATTGGGGTTAAGTAACTTGCTCAAGGTTACACAGCCAGGTGTTTCTGGGTGGGTGCTAAGTGTCTGAGCCCAGATTCGATCCACAAGTCATCCTGACAGTGGAGCCGGTGCTCTTACTCGCTGTGCTACCTGGCCGCTCCAGTTTTAATATTTATTATCTTGAAAGTAGGAGGAGAGTAGGAACTACCACAAGTTTGGCCACAGCTCTTGAGGCTTATAATGATAAGTCTGCCTTCAAATATTTCTCTTAAAAGAACTAAATAAGACAAAAATTAAAAGTTGTGACGAAAGGAGCCTAGGACTAGGAGAGAGAGGGCCTGAATTTCTGATCTTGCCACTTTGATTAAGTAGCCCTGGGATCTTTATACTCTGAGGGTCTTGGTTTCTTCATTTATAAAAAGAAGAGATTCCTGGTGAAAGGCTGAAATAGGGACCCATTAAAGCCTCTATTCCAGACCTGAAATTCTGTGGAATTTGTACCGAAAAAAGCACATCTCAAATCAAACCAAGGTTGGATTGTAATTTTTTCGGGTTAATAAATATTCCCTGTTTGTTCTTTATGAAATATGCATAACTTCTTTAAGTAAATACATCTTCTGAAAAGGCAACTCTGTAGTCTTGGCTAATTTAATTTCCATGCTCCAGGTATGTTGCTTGGAATTCAAACAAATAATACAGTAAAAGAGTGTGTGTTTGCTTTGGAAGATAGAGATTCAGCAGCAGCTTCTTCCATGAATTAACACAGGCCAGCAATTCCACACATGAACAGTCCTTTAAAGGACTCCAGGGCTTATGTTAGGACAAACAACATATGCATCCTGTGGTACAGGAGGTTACTTTTGGAGATCCTGTCTTATAAATGCGACACAGTAAGGCTTTTGGAGTAACAACTTGGCATTTTTCCTACACACTAAGTATAAAACTCTCCTACCCCCACCTTACACAACAACAATAACAACGGAAAACAAACCAACAACAGCATCCTGATCTGACTTCTGGACAGAAGCTATGCTCAGGCACAATCTCCCATTTCCAACTGTCTGTTACGGAGAACCTCATGAGGCCCCAACAGCCAAGTGTGCATCCCACTCACCCTTTGATATTTATAGCACACACTTTCCCAAATAACAACTGGGGCAACTCACTTGAAACAAGGAAGGAATAAGTATATTCTTGTTCTAAATTGAAGGGTTCTTAAATGCTACATCTCGGCACCTGCAACTGCTTATTCTTTTGGTTAGAACGATGCCTAGAATATGGCAAATCAAAGATGGGGGAGCCTTTCTCAGGGGCACAGACAGCACTGAGAAAGGGGGAGACTTAACTAGCTGCCAGTTTAAAAAAAGAAAGGAAAAAACCCTCACAAACACGTGTATACACTCGCCCAATAACTCTCCAAAGGCTTCCCTTTTATAACTTTTGACCCTATTAAGAGAGCCCTGGATTTTTACTTTTGCCCTGTAGGTGGAGGCCCCATGGGCTCTGCCCCAGTGAGAACCCTGTTTCTGGTCCTAGGGACAGGCTTATACTACAAGCATCCACCTGGCCGGCATGTGCTCCCTCCTTACCCCGCCTGGTTCTGTGCCCCATCTGGTTTTGTGCGCCTGCTCCCTCTTACAAGACATCTTTCCCCACATTCCAATTGGCCCCTCCCCCTGAGGCTTTGTACTTCTTTTGATATTTGATTGGCTTCTTTGCACTCACTTTGTTCCCTAGTAAAATAGTGGGAGAACTTGTGGACAGCAGAAGACATCAGAACATTGACTGAACAACCAATTACAGCTTTAGAAGCCTAAGAAAGAAGCACATTTTCTTCCTCTCATCAGAGAAATGGCAGAATTGAGGTGTGTACTGAGGTACCCATGGTCAGGAGTGGTCAATATGCTGAGTTCTTTTGTACAACAGGTGAGATTTTTACATCATTTCTTATGGCACAACAGTAGTGCATTATATTCACAAGGCATAATTTGTGCAGGTACTCACCAAAAATGGGCACCTAATTCTTCACCCCCACAAAAAGAGCTGCTAAAATATTTTTATACATATGAGTCCTTTTCCTCTTTCTCTGATCTCTTTGGGAACAGATCTTTTTAATGCCGTTGCTGGATCAAAGGGTATGCTATGCACACTTTAGTGACTTCTGGGGCTCAGTTCCAAAGTGCTGGGGGATGGACGTCATTGGGAATTGACAAAGATGTGAAAAACATAAGGCCCTTAAAAGCAATGATTGCTTTATGTTTGTGTCCCCAGGGCCTAACACGATGCCTGAAATATAGTAAGTGCTTAATAAATGCTTCTGGAAATGAGTTTAATTATCAAGAACAAAGCATCTTCACAGACATGGTTCAACCATTTCCTCTCCTCACTGCTCTCTCTCCTCCCTCCCTCTGAGAGGTCCTTCTTCACAAACTCAAACCTTCCTCTCTGTGCTCAGTGTGAGGAACAGTTAACCTCTTCTGACAAAGACCATGAGATTTAGAGTTGGACAGGCTTTACTGATTTAATCCAGTCTTCTCTTTTTACAGTAAGAAAAAAAAAAAAAACAGGCTCAAAAGGAAAGAAATGTTCAAGTCCTAATAGTGTGGGATTCAAACCAAACCCTCAGACTGAACTTAACACCAAATGAAGAAGGCATCTCCATATACGTAAGAGAGTGAGAAAAGAGGACGTAAAACTGAGACACTCTATTAGATACAATTCACTTTTCTTTAGAAATGTAAAATGAGGGGCAGCCGGGTAGCACAGCGAGTAAGAGCACTGCCTCCAGTGTCAGGACGACCTGGAGATCGAATCCCAGGCTCAGACACTTAGCATCCACCCAGAAACACCTGGCCGTGTAACCTTGAGCAAGTTACTTAACCCCAATTGCTTAGGGGCGGCCAGGTGGCTCAGCGAGTAAGAGCACCGGCTCCAGTGTTGGGATGACCTGGATCAAAATCCGGGCTCAGATACTTAGCACCACACCCAGAAATAACTGGCCGTGTAACCTTGAGCAAGTTACTTAACCCCGATTGCTTAAAAAAAAAAATGTAAAATGAATCCAACAAGTAATTTTCAAAGTAGTCCTGCTTCTCTAAGATTCTTTTTATACATCCTCCTCTTCTCTTCTATACATTAGAAAAGCTTCATGGCTCTACTTTCTTCCTCCTTCCTTTTCTTTCTTTTCTTCCTTCTTTTCTTCTTCCTTCCTTCTACTCTATCCCTACTCCAGCCCTTCTCCCTCCCATCTACCTAATTTTAGAACAAAAAGGAATGAAGAGAAAGAGAGAAAGGAAAGAAAGAAGAAGAAACAAACAAACAAACAAAACCTGGTAGCATATATGTACAGTTAAATAAAACAGTTGTCATGTCTGAAAATGTCAGTCTCATTCTGACTCTTGGGTCCATCTCTTCTTTGTTGGGAGGTGGACAGCATGTTTTCTTATCTGTCCTCTGGAATCCTGCTTGGCTACTGCAGTGAAGGGAGTTTTTAAGTCTTTCAAAATTGTTTGACTTTACAATGGTGTTGTTAATGTATGAGTTGCTCTCCTGGTTCTGCTTCTGCTTGCTTCATTCTGTATTAGTTCACACAAGTCTTCTCGGGTTTCTATGAAACCATCCCTTTCATAATTTCTTATGGCACAGTAGTATTGCATTATATTCATATAACATAATTTGTTCAGGTACTCACCAAATAATAGACACCCAATTCTTCCCCCCCTCAAAAAAAAGCTGCTAAAAATATTTTTATACATATGACTACTTTTCCTCTTTCTCTGATCTCTTTGGGAACAGGTCTTCTAATGTCATTGCTGGATCAAAGGCTGTACACACTTCATTGAGTTCTGGGGCCCAGTTCCAAACTGCTGGGTCATTTCACAGTCACAACAGTTCATTGGTAGGCTTGATTTCCCTCCGTCCCTTCAACTGTCATTTTCCTTTTTGGTTATCTTTGCCAATCTGTTAAGAGTTATTTTAATTCTCATCTCTCTTATTATTAGTGACTTGGAGCACGCTTTATGTAGCTGCTGATAGCTCAGATTTCTTCCTTTGAAAGATGGCTATTCATTTCCTTCAACCATTTATCTATTAAAGAATGTCTCCAAGGGCTCTTTTCAGCACCCCATGAATTATCCCTCCCCAAACAGTAAAATTCTCAAAGAGAATATGGAGATGTTGGATACTTCTAGGAAAATGGAAATGAAGTCACCTGAAAAATCTTTTAAAAGTGAAAGAATAAAGACCTTCTAGAAGGATAAATTAGTTCTCAGATACACCAAAAAAAACCTCACAGCAACATCTTTTGTGGTACTAGCAAAAAAAAAAAAAAAGGAAGCAAAGTAGACCCCACCAACTATAGAATGATTAAAGATGTTAGGGAGAAGAATGTAATGGAATATTACTCTGTCTTATGAAAGAATATAATGAATTCAAAGAAGAATCAGAAGGCATAAATAAACTGATATAAAGTACAGTAAACAGAACCAAAAAAAAAAAAGATGCAACAACAATGTAAATGGAAAGAACAATAAAATGACAGAACCCCAAAGCTCTGTAGTTATTATCACACTCAGTCCTAGAGACAATATAGTTCCTTTCCATCTTTATAGAGGTGGGCCAACTGGGGTCTGGAACACAAATAACCCTACTTGATTGAAAGGCTAATTAATTTTTCTAAATGGCCTTTTCCTCCCTCTTTCTTTAATTCTTTGCTATAAAGGATGGCTTTTGGGGGACCCAGAGAAATATAATGAGAAATTAATGTGACATGAAAAAAATAGGTTATGAAAAATAGTTTTTAAAAGAAAGGACCAGAAGCAGAGCTCTGAATATCTGCTTGGCATGGGAATATAAAATCATACTTGGAAAAAGATAAATCATATTTTAAAAATTAAAATTATCTTTATTAAAACTGCATGACCCTGGGCAAGTTACTTAACTATAACTATACTTACACTTAAGTATACAGTATCATGTGAATTACCTGGGACAAGCAATAATTTTGATATGGTGCAAATTGTCATCTGTGTGTATCCTTCTATTGACGTTACCATTGACATGGAGTGTCTGACCACATTAAGCTGGTTTCTCCACTGTTGATTAGTTATCTGTCAGCTAGCTAAGTGCTAGATTTCATGCCATACATGTGTGTTTCACTTTGCAGTCTTTTGTTATGTATCTAGTTCATGACCTAAAAACATGGTTATTACTTCAATACACAAAAGTGGTAGCTCTTAAAAAGTACACTTAAATGATTTTTAGAGATATTGCGATGGCTGTTGGCAAAAGGAAGTTGTGCTAGTATCCTTCAAGCCAACAGGAAAACAAGATTGGTCACAATGAAGCACAAAACAATATATTGTCATACATAAGAAGCAAAGACCTTCAAAGGGACCTGAAAGTTGGAGGGGTTGTTGTTAATTCATTCTACAGTGTGGGGTCGGCTTCTTAAAACTGGAAGAACGGCAAGGAGACCAGTAAAAGTAAAAATGTGCTTGTTATGGACAAGATAGTACAAAGACTAGAGTGCCAAAGATTAGAAAAAGAACACTTTTACTGATGAAATTCATTATTTCATTCAAAACTCTACTAAAACCACTGTCTGAAATCTAAGTGAATATATAAAAAGGAAGCTTCTTCATCAGACTGTAAAGCAGCCACCCCCCAAAAAAGTTTTACTTTTAATGGGTCTTATCCCAATTGATGGAGTGATAAATTCTGGGGGGAAAAAACTGAAGCAGAATTAGTCAGGAATTACAGAAATTCCCAAGTAGGTAAAGAATACCACAACATGACCTTGCACCATGCCACAAATCAAAAGAGATGAAGAAATGTATCGAAAAGATGGGGATAGACATGCTTCAGTGGCCTAAGAACCAGTCTGATTTAATTGTCACTGAAAACTGATATTCTAGAAATTAGACTAGACTTTAAAAAACATACTGTTTCTTCAAAATCAAGATGATAAAAGTGATGGAGAATTAAAGAAAAGGTGTCAGAATTCAGATGTCAAATCATGTAAAACAAGTGACATGCAAAATGAGGGCATACTGCAGACAGAAAGTTGTTGGGTTTATTCTTCATTAATAAATGCAATTCTTTCACAGGGTCTCAAGTAATTCCCACACCACTTGAAGGTACAGAACAGGGCTGGTCTATATTTGTAGAGATAGTTTCTTCACTGAGTGTTCCCTATACCAGTGAAGCCACAGAGAGGGACCAAAAACAGATCAAATGGTAACAAAAGAAATCAAATAGTTTAAAAAGAGGCCAAATCTGACACAAACCCTTAGCTTTGCATGAGACACAACCAAATGAGTTAATAACAGATAAGCCGAGAAAATGCTTTAATGAGCTCCTTTTTAGAGGGAAGGAGCTGAGGATATGGATCAAGGGGGCATTAAAGAGAGACCCAGGATCCAGGCCTCCTCTGGATCTGAAGGATCCTCAAGTCACTGACTCGATAAAGAACTGAGAACATCTGGAGGCCTGCAGACAGGGATCGGACTGATTTATAGAGGAAATGGTCATACTGAATTAACTGATCAGTGGCGTGAAGGCAAGGGCAAAGAAGACAGTGGATGCAGCAGCATGTAAAGGAAGACCAGATATGGTGCTCCCCATTGGAGTCATATTGGTCACACTGTTTAGCACATCAAAAGAGGACAGGAGGCTGAGAGCAGGATGGAAATTGATTATTTGGAAGTTCCTCCTAATAATGCTGACAACAACTACACACGTGTGGGTACATGCACATGCATGCACAGGCACACACACATATACACACAGGTTATATTGCTACAAAGTACCTTTTGTCTTTACATCACAGCACAGGGTGGGGAACCTGCAGCCTTGAGGCCACATGTAGCCCCACCCCACTGGGGTCTGGAAGACCTGAGTTCAAATCCAGCCTCAGATACTTGCTCTGTTAGCCTCAGTTTCCTCATATTATACTATATGTGTATAGATATAATATATGTATATGTGTGTATGTACTTACCTTACAGGACTACTGTGAAAATGGAATGAGAATATTTAGGAAGTGCTTACTTTATAAATGCTAACTCTTATTATAAGCCTACCAGTGGATGGAACTCTACCTTTCAACAAAGGAAAACAATCAAACAAAAATGTCCAATGTGGCAACCATATCTGATAGTGACCCTAGTCAGACTGCATCTCTACTTCAAGGGAGGAGTGATGCTTCATTATCTGCTCCTTGGAACCATAACTGATTTTTCTTTTCTTTTGGGCTTATATTCAATAGGTCCCCTCTTCTCTCCTTCCCTTCCCAGAGGTATCTCTTGCTTAAAGAATAAAAGAGAGAAAAACAAGTTGGCCAAAGTGATCAATGACCATCTAGGGAACGTTCCAGGCCCAGAGAAGGGACACAAGGGCTTCCTCTTCTTCCTTGGATCCTTCCCATTCACACTGCTGTGATCACAGAATACACTGTCCCCCTGGCTCTGACTCCCCTAAGCCTTCCTGGGTGTCTCTGTTTGCTTCATTTCTTATAGCTTGTAGAAACAAATGAATTTTCAAATCTTTTCTGTCTCATGGAGACTCTTCCAAACCTTTGTGATTTCATCAGTGGAGACAGGGGAAGATGCTCCTTACTATCCACACACACCCCAACCTCCCAACTGCACCCCCTGCCATCATGACTTCAAAAATTTAACCAACTCAGAGACAGATCTTCAGGTGAGGAAGCTCCCTGACCTTAGGCTCACATTCAAAGTCCTTCTAAAATGACAGGCCCCTGCTAGAGCTGATCCACCACCAACCCAGCCTTTTAGAATTCTGGGTCCAGGCTTCTCTCCATGCCATGAGGCAGCAGGGGAGTGTTTGTATAAAGGATATAATGACAGTGTGGAGTTCACAAGACAGACTTTGAAAAGTATGACTGCTCATTTGTTTTTCTTCCTTAAGACTAATGCAATACTTTCTTTCCCCCATGAGATGTCACTTCCAACTGACAGCAATTATATGAAATCGTGACACTATAGGATTCTGTTATTAACATTACTACCAGCAGTAGAAGTGTAAATAAATGTTGATACAGTATGTAGTATAAATTGCTGTTCAGTCATTCAGTCACGTCCAACTCTTCATGGCCCCTGTGGACCACAGGATGCCAATACTGTCCGGGGGGAATTATTGGCAAAGATACCAGAATGGTTTGTCTTTGCCTTTTCCAGTGGATTAAGGCAAACAGGGTGAAGTGACTTGCCCAGGGTCACACGGCTAGTAAGTGTCTGAGGACAAATTTGAACTCAGGATGAGGAGTGTTGAGATTCCAGGCCAGGCACTCTAAGCACTATGGCGCCACCTAGCTGCTGCCAGTATATTTACACAAGCAGTATATATAAATACATGTAGGTTTGCCAAACAGATTACTCTGATGCTCACACAACTCCGTGAGACAGAGAAAGAACAAAGTTATCCATCCCCATTATACCAATGAGAAAAGACAAGTCACACATCCGGAAAGTGGGAGAATTGGAACTCAAATCCAGGTCTCCTGACTCCAAGTCACTGTCCTCGATTTAAATGATAAAATATACCTAACAGGTTTTTGAGTTTTCAAGTTTGTTTTTTCAAGAGTTTATCCACAACTGCTTACAAAAATATTCTTTATCTCAGACATCAGTGGAGTAACAAAGCTACTTTTGGTGTAAAAAAAAGAGGAAATATGTTAAAATTGAAGCAGAATACTAAGCATTTTTTTTTAATTCTAGAAATGTTCAGAATTACTTCAGGCCAGTGAATGTTAGGAGCACTGGGGATGTAAACAATCATTTTTACTGCAGCAGATTTTGTTGGATGATGACTTCTATAGTTTCCCATTAAATGCTTATTGCCAGAATTCTTAATACATCTGTCCTCTAAGATTTGGTTGGATGACATGAAAAGCCTCTGGAGTCATCTCTGCTACCTCAGCAGGACTGTGAACCTGGAGAGAAGCTTTCAAATGTCCAAAGCAGTATGCCAGCAAAAAGGATGGCTCCGTTTCTCAAGTCTTACCTTCATTTTGATCAGGCTTGACAAGGCTGAAAATAAGCCCTTTTCTCAATGCCTTGCTGAACATAGTTACAGCTATGCTATTTCTCAACTAGGGCAGACAAGTCATTTTATCTTCTATATACTGCTGGCCTAAAGCCCAATGCCCTCTCTTTTGAGTATAAATCATAAATGTGGAATTGGGGAAATGCCTCAATTCCAAAATTCTATAGCCTAAGTAGTAATAGCACGATCATCCTATTCAAAGCACCTAATTATATCATGAAAATGCAGTAACAGTGCCAGGAGGGACACCTTACAAATTCATCTAACCCACCCCTTGTTTTCAGGTAAATATTACACTCAGTCCCAGAGGTGTTCTCTTCGTTACTTTGGTACCCAGGGCAAATTCTGAGAACTTCATTTTCTCTCTCCAATTTTCCTTCAACAGTTCCTTCCTCCTTCTCAATCCCACTTCTTCTCCTACTCTGCTACCAAAATGACAAGCCCGAAACCATTTGCTAGAAGCAGAGAATACAGAAAGCTAAATGAACCACATTTTGCAGCTAGGTCCACCACATTTAGGAAAAGCCAAACCTTCATTTTTTTCTTTTTTTGGAAGTTCAAAGGCCAGGATTAATGAGCAAGAGGGGGCCTGGGTTTAACTGATCTGATGGCCTAAGCCACATCCCCAGCCAGGTAGGAAGGTGAGTTCACTTCACGTGGCTGGCTAGATCCTCTGCACCTAGTCCAGAGTTTTCCATATAGTAGGGACTCAATTCAATTGAACAAACATTGAGTGGACATCTACTGTATCCCAGGCAATGTGCTGGGCATTGGGTACAAAGATAGAAAAGTCACAGGGCCCTTGCTCTGGAAGAGTGTATAATCTAATATGGAGCTCACTGTTTGCTTAATGAATATTTGCTGTTCAATTGAAAGGGCAACCCCATCCCCAGCTCCTTCCCAGTAGTGGTAGTTGGTTGACACTATGAACTGGCACTCTAGCAGCCTCTCTGACAGGATGCTTTTCTTTTCAGAATGGATGCCTGGCCTTATGAGCTCTGTGCAGAGAAGGGGACCCAGATCAGCAGCCTCTGAATCACGTGTAGGCCTGTGTAAGTCTCCAGGCTAATGTAGCAGGAGGCTTCCCACACTTCCTTTATTCTAGCCACAGGTTTGGGCAGGGAGCAGATAAAAGGGAGTTAGAAGTGGCAGGGACTGGGTGGTCTCAAAACTTTAGTCTGACAACCTTGAGACCACTGTGTCCAGTTCTGAATGTGCTGTTCTAGGCCATGGCCTGACAGGCTAGAGCATAATCAGAGGAGGTCACAGGCCATGATACAGAAATACCTCCAGAAAGACAGCTAGGATCTCCCCCTACTCCCCACCTCTCACCCCCACCAAGGCTTCTCTAGGCTAAACAGCCTTAGCTTCCCTTAATGATGCAGAAGAAGTAACAGACCCAGGGATGTTTAGTCTTTAAGTACTGAAATGGCATTCATCGAAGAGAATCACTTGACCTTCATTCTACCTGACTCCAAGGGAAGAACGAGGGACTAGACAGAATGGGCACAGGCTGCTGTTAGCTCCAGAGGAGACATGACATGATGATGAGAGCTCCCTACAAGGGGCCTGGGCTCCCTAGGGCTGGGGGAACTCCCAGGCAGAGGCCAGCTGCCCATTTGTTAGAGATCTTGTAGAAAGGCATCTGGTTCCTTAGAGGAGGGCTGCCTAGAAGAGGTGTAAAGCTCTTCTTTCCTCCAAGATTCTGGGTGAAAACTGCCACAAATAGTCCCTATCTCACCAGGCTGTCATAAGGATCAAATGAGACACAACACACACACAGAGTAAAGCACTTTACAAACCAGAGAGTGTGAGATAAATGTTGGTTGTTGGTTGTTACTATTATTACTTTTGCTGAGGAGGCACTGAGGGATATGTCCCATTCTGCTGAGATGCCAATTCAAACTCTAATGGAAAACCCAAACTGGTCAAGATCACCAGCATTTCCGGTAATCTAGGTAATGTCAAGTTCCCACTTCATGTCTAGTCAGAATTCTTGAATTTCACATCTATAACAAATTCTCTGACTCCAAGTCTATGGTTCCTGTCTGGTCTGGTTGGGATGGTTTGTTTCTCTGGAACAGCAGTTCTCAACGTGAAGCCCAGAAACCCCATGGGGTCCCCAAGACCTTTCAGGTGTCCGTGAGGTCAAATCTATTTTCATAACAATACTGAGACTTTTTGATTTCTAATATGGTAAAAAGCAATAGCTATAACCCAGGCAAGGTGGGGTGGGGAGGGGAGAAAAGGGGAGAGAGACACTCCTCCATAATGTTTTAAGAATATAGAGAGGTCTTGAGGCCAGAAAGTGTGAGAACTGCTTGTTGTCTGGCTTGCTCCTGGGGACACATGCCCCCCCCCCCCCGGGTGTCAGACGCTCTGAGCTAGGGAGGTGGCCACCAAAGACCCATGACAGCTAGATGGAGAGAAGCAGACAGGAACACCTGGCCCACTGCAGAAAAGGGCCAGAAGGCCGCTTCCAAGTCTCCATGCTCAGAAAATAGTCTTTTTAATAGATTTTTTTTTTTAAGCAATTGGGGTTAAGTAACTTGCTCAAGGTTACATGGCCAGTTATTTCTGGGTATGGTGCTAAGTATCTGAGCCTGGATTCGATCCCCCAGGTCATCCCAACACTGGAGCCAGTGCTCTTTCTCACTGTGCTACCTGGCCGCCCCTGTTTTAATAGATTTTAAGATCAGATTCGCACAGAGTGAACTTACATTCCTCTGCACTTGTTTCATGGATGTTTAGCTTCCCAGATCCATCACTAGCCCCTCAAAGGCAGGGACACCTGTTCTACTGCAATGGGAATGTAAATTTTGAAGATCTTCCTTGCCCCTAGGCTAAAGTGCACCTGGAGCCTGGGGTGGGAGGCTTGTTTTTCAGTAAATACTTTTTGATTGGCCAGTGGGTCTAGAAGGTCGTTACATTCTCTGAGCCAGGAGAAGGCTATATAAGCCCTGATGTGTAGCTTTGTTTTGGGGCTCACTTTGAGAAGTGTTCTGTGATTTGATCTAGATTCTGGGAAGCTGTTGTCCAGAGCCCCCGGCTTTGAAAAACACAGATGTTGAAACCCAGATGTTGATTTGGTATGGATGTAATGGTTGGACAGTTTGGAAAGCTGTCTACTTGATCTGTTTCTGTCTTGATAATTCTATCTGTATACTTGGAAGTTCAGGGTGCTGACCTTTTTCCCCTGAAGGAGGTAAACGATAGATGTTTGACTGATTAAAGTAAGTTTGTTAACCCATTTTGAGTTGCTTTCCTTTAACAAAGCAGATCTAAGAACCTGTGTTGGCAGCAAACCCTGAGGACGCTTGGGGTGCTTGCTGCTACATCTTACCTCCTCTCTACCCAGAAGATGACAAACACAGCAGTTTGTATTTAATATACATTTGTTGACCTGGATTTTAAAATTTCTTCTCTTTTCTTTATTGAGATAACTGCTTGTCCCCCATACAGAATTACTCCGTATTTTAAATATTAAAACTAAGCATATGGTCATAGGAAAGATTTTCACAATAGATTCTTCATAGTACATTGTTTGGCCAGGATTTTGAAACAGTTTTGAAAACTAATATTATGTATAAAATAGTTTCTGCCTAAAATAGGGAATTAAATCTTTTATTCAGAAGTTATCGGAATTCACTAGGACACAATTATATTAATAAACACTCTGTGGGAATTCCAAAGACCGAGGCTAAAAAAACGCTCCAGTTTTTACTTCTCCTGAGATCTGTTATATTAGACAGAATATTAATATGCTTCTTATGTATCCATAAAAAGGAAAATGGAAGTGAAATCCAGTTTTATTCTCATAAAATGGATATAATTAATAAAGGACCATAAAAGACAAAGGGGACCCAAATATTATGAGACATTTTTACACTTAGAAAGTCCAGAACTGAGCATTACCATTAGGCATGATTTTGCCTAGGAAATAATCATTTTGCACCACATTCAACATTTTGTTAAATTTGTTCTAAGAGTTTTATATTGCCTATAATAGATATCTCAGAAAAAAAAACAAATGAACAAACACATGAAGGGTTTGTAGCACAAAGAGTAAACAACTGCAGGCTTTGTAGTTAAACATGGAAAATGAACCAATGTGGTCTCCTCATCCTTTGTTGCCCAAGAGACTGCCATTTGGTTTTTTTTTTGATGGAGAACTAGAAAGGGCGTAATTATCCTTGTAGTTAGTCAGACTTACTATACTGGCAAAGTAAGGAGTCCTTGAAAAAGACCTTAGTGAGGAGGGCAAACAAATGACTCTGAACCCAAAAAAGAAAATTACAAGCTTTGCTTCCATATACATCTGTGAAGGAAGGCCAATGAGGTATGATACAGTTTGGAATTTCAGATTATGATTTCAATGCAATAAATTAACTGGTTTTGAGAGGATAATGGAAGATTAGAAGAGGCAAAATCCAGAGTCTGGCGAAATCATGGTATGTTGCTCACAAAGAAAGAAAAGGCTTCCATGCAAATGAGTAGGCAGGAAAAAAGAAAATAGAATAGAATCACAGAATCACGGGTTTGGAAGGAAACTCCAGAGGTCATCTGGAAGCAGCCTGGATCCCCTCCATATTTCTCATAAGTGGCCAGTCAGGCTCTGCTTTTTAAAGCATTTTAGTGTTGGAGAACTCACTACAATGCAGTATTTGAGGCAACTCTCCCTTTGTGTTTTCCTGACTAGGAAAAGCATGAGAACCAAAGTGGTGGGGTCCATAGCTGTATGAGTCAATTACTTTCATATAAAAATGTTTGTTCCAGTCCAAGATGATGGTTTTAAATGCAGCAAGCAGCATCACAAATGCATATTGATGATAAGAGGGTGCATTGGATGAGAATGCACCTCCACAAATCTCCTTCCTACTACCCCATTGGGAAAGTCATTCAAAATGCATGTCCTACTGAGGGCTAAGTGTAAGTAACTTAGGCTACAGTCAAACCATTCCTCTGTCCTTCATACAGTCTCGCTGCTTTGTGGGTTGTTGGCCACATGGGAACCTGAAGACATTCAGGCATTATCTGGATAACTTGAGATAACCCATTAACTCCAGGAGGGTCTTCACACATGAAACAGACCATACAATAGCGATGCCATCCCACCCCACCAGGAGGATTTATGCTTTGAACCACTTTTCCAGCAGCAGACATATATTTGCCCCATTCCATCCATCCATAACCCTGACCATAAATTTGCTTTACTTCTAACCCCAACTGAAAAGGGTGGAAGTTCATGGAGCCAGGGAACATGGCAGGCACACTACTGAATCCAGAGACCAAATGCTAGGATTTGGCTCAACTGTGGGCTGGCTTTTAAGCCTCCTCTTAACCCTATTAAGGGGCCTGGAACATTAGGGGCGAAGTGCCAACCAGGATCCAGAAGATCCAGGACACAACTGCCAAGGAGATGGGAGGCCCCACTGTCTCGGAATTAACTGCCACTTGTAGACCCAGAACCTGAGAGCTGTCCACCACCACCGCCATCTGAGAGAATAGCACCCATGCCCTCTGCCACCACCAAGGTCAGCCACAGCAGCCCTCATCTGTCTGGAAGAAAGACGGCCACCAACATAACCCAATCCCTCCCTCGGATCCTGGCAGAGGGAGGCAGGGGAACAAACTATCTCTGGGCTTACCATCTACTCTCCTGGGCCCAGGAAAGGCCCCCTTTCTAGGATTGGGATGGAAATGGACATGCCATTGAAAATGGCCTCCCCTGGACACTCTGCCCATCAGTGGCAGCCCACTTTGGTAGGCGACTTTCTTGATCATTCTTACTACAGAATTCTAGTTCCTTACTCTGAGTCAAATGAATATCCCATCAACGGGAACTTTCCCTATCATAAGACCAGGAGGCTCCCACTCCTTCCTTCCCTTACACATATGATTCAGAAGAACAACAATTCCTTTTCCTGCTACCCTTCCCCCACAACCCTGGTGCCTATCTACTCCCCACAAATTACTATCCCCATCCCTGTGCTCTGTATGCTCTAGAAACCTCACTTTATACATAACAAAGTCTCTTTCCTCCTGAATTTCAGTCACTTGGTATCTATTTATCTGGCTACAGACTGTATATATCAGTAAAATACAACATTCTAGACAGCAGTCACTGTTTTGTTCTGTGTTTGGATCCCCAAGGTCTAACACAGTTTTTCCCAAGGTAGCTGGGGAGACTTCCTCTACTAATTAATGCATCTACTCCACAATGTCCATATAGATTTGTCTGGGCCACTGAGACACTAAGTGACCCTCCTGGGAACACACAGCCAGTCTTTGTCAGAGACAAGACCTGAACTTAGGTCTTCCTGAATCCAAGGTTGGCTCTCTGGCCATTAAAGTCAGAAGGCTCTAAGGGGGTCTTGGTTTGGTCTGGATCCCTTATATTATTATACCTTCCTCCTTCCCCATCCCCCAAAACTTTGAAATCACATTGGAACTCACGGAGAAAATCATCCTGCTCCCCTGAGGGCCTTTTAAAGCTCTAGGATCTAGACAACTTAGACAAAAAGAGCTCATTTTTACATCTTGATCCCACCATGGTGATCCCAAGGCTGGAGCTGGGTGAACTCACTGGCATGATGGGACCGCCTTAGTATCAAGCAATGTGGAGCTATCCCAAGCTGCTGGGAAGTGTGTGTGTGTGTGTGTGTGTGTGTGTAATGACTATATTTCATGGGATACAAGTGAATATTTTTACATCAAAATGTCTCCAAAAGGGGACAGTGAAGTGTACCAAGTAAAACATAAAAAGCTTGCGAGTTTCAGGGCGTGAAATAAGATGTCACCTTTTGGTCAGCTCACAAGCCAGAAGAGAAGCTCAGCATCATGAGTTGAGGTTTTTTGAAAGGTTTCTATTTAAATATTTCAAGAAAAAGCATATAGGTTCAAGGGTCCCCTTATATATGAATTAGAGAGCTTTGGAGTTTGTTTTTTAATATAGCAATGTTTTAAAAAATGTTTTCATTTTTAATTTATTTTTAATTTTTAAATTTATATTAATGAAAGAAAGGAATTTGAAGTTTAGCAAAAACACGAGGATATGTGATGTCTCTGAGGTGGCTGGTACTAAGTGTCACATATAAGGCTTTTCTGATAGAACAAAGATCACACACCAACCGAGAGAGTGAAATCAGGGGGAGAGAGCGCGCTGAGTGAGTAGAAGAGAGTGTCTCCATCGGACCACTGGACTAAGTCCATTAGCAGCAGTGCCTGCATCAGACATGTGTTTGACTGGTTGGAGGCACTCAATGGAGCAGACAGTTCAGAAAAGATGGGACTGAAAGAGATGAAGATCCTGAGCATTTAATCAAAAATGATTTCTTGTGTGTCTCCTGTGTACTTAGTACCAAGCTAGGCACTGGAGGGGACATTAACAAGAAACAAGGAAAGTTGGAAAACAAAAGGAAGATACATAAAATCATTCAACTGTGGGACTCTCAATAAAAAGAGCTTAGAACTTCTGACATGAACTGAAAGTTGGAAACTATTTCATAAAATTTAAAGGTAGATTTAAAAAGTAACCAAAAGGACAAACAGATGTGAGGCCACGCAGCCAGACTAGTTATCTATGTTATGTACCCGTGAGTGCCTCCAGGATTGGCAGAAACGTTAAGAAAGGGCCAGGAGCCTGGGAGATAGACTTGTCTCAATTCCACCCTTCTCACTCCTTCATTAAGGACGCATTTGATGCAGTAAAGTAGGCATAGGGGCCAACAGTAATTAATGCCCTCTAGGCCGGAGTGGGGAACCTTTGCCTTAAGGCTACGTGTGGCCTTCTAAATCCACAGGTGGCCTTAAGGCCACAGGTTCCCCACCCCTGCTCTATATTTTTTATAACAACTGAGGTTTTCTTTTTCAAATCTGCAGTTTCCCTCTTGACATCTGAAACCGTCCATGCCCTCCCTGTATATACCTGGTCCTGTCAGCAGTTAGTCACAATTATGTTTTCCTTAGTATCACTCTACTTCCTCACATGGCACAAAGGGCCTGTGATTCTACAATCTAGATGTGGTGATATTAGTCATGTTAATAGGAAAAAATGTGTTCAGATTTTTTTATCTTCTCATCTTTCTTGTCCTACTCTCATCCTTAAAGGCCCTTGGGCTGAGCCTTTTTCATTAGGTCCTTTTCCAAACCTTTTTAAAAATTGTTTTTCTCTGTTGTATGAGCCAAGATGGCTCAGAACCTTCCACCACACAAGCACATTATGATTTTCCACATGAGCTTAGACCATTGTTGTTCTCCGCTTTCTCATCAATCTGCTCGGCAACGTCAAGTGTTTGCTGGCCAAGGCAGCTTCTAGGCTCTTTCCTTCTCTCTGTTGTGGTAACTGATTTACACTGGGTGATCTTAGGAAATAATAATACATGACGTCAGTTCTTTTATCCATTTTCTGGCATCGAGGCATTTTAAATGGGCCAGTCGGGAGTTGCCTTGATTGCTCACCACATATTCTCATTTTGATTCTTTCTTCTAGTTTCAATTTGACAGACGTTTAATGAATGCCTGCTATGTGCAGAGCACTGTGCTAGGTGCTAGAATTTGAACTGATATTTATCTTTGTTCTACCAGATCAGTATTAAATATACATGTGTATATGCATGTGTATGTGTGCATAGATGTAGATGTATATTTGTATATTTATTTCATAGGTGGCTCTACACTGGCAACCAGCCCCCCCAGTAACATCCTGTCCTATACACTCATTCAATTTCACTTTTCAGGATGCGTCCAGTGGCTCTCCACCTTCTTCTTGAGGAGAGTATTTGTGACAAAGAGACAGGAGGTCTGTGCAACTTCTAAGCCTCAACCCATCTGGGTTGTCATTTGTGAGCCAACATTCCAACATCCCCCCCCATGCCAAATTTTTTGCCTTTAAGTCACCGAATATTAAAATACAGATATTTGTAGCAGTTCTCTGTGGTGTCAAGAAGCTGGACACTAAGGAGATGCCCTTCCAGTGAGGAGCAGCTGAAGAAGCCAAGGCGTGTGTATGTGGTAGCTGCTGCCATGTTGTAAGAAATGAGGAAACCCATGGAGAGTGCCGGGGTTCTGAGTTACCGTATGGATACTAAGATTTTTGTCACTGACATCAGATTCCTCATCTGTAAATAAAATGACCCTGACATCCCTTATAGCTTTATGTCCTAGTGACTCTTAGCCTTTCTTAATAATTAGCCTTAGAATTCCCTCTGAACTTCAACAAAGAGCTCGGACTTCTCTCTGGACTAATCCCAGTACAAGGCAGGGCCAGCCACCTATTTCAAAGAGAGACTCTGTAGGGTGACAAGAGTCAGCCAGTGTCAGCTGGGGAAGACCAGTCTTCTGAGTTCAAAAGCCTGGATTAACTCTCCAGTAGCACTATTTATTAGCTGTGTGATCTCTGGTAAGTCATTTCACCTTCCTCTGCCTTGTTTTCCTCAGCTATAAAATGGGGACAATAATGCCTGTACTCTATACTTGCATATCAGATAATGGAAAGTATTTTGAAAGTAAGGGTTTGTATAAATGTGAACAATTACTCTCACTACTTTACCATCTGAGAGAGAACTCTGAAATTGTTAGTTTTAAGAGGTATAAATGAGTATCATCAAATCATAGACTTAGAACTGGAAGTCTCAGTCCAACCTCATTTTGCAGATTAGGAAACTGAGGCGAGAGTGATGACACAATGTGCCCAGGACAACACAGTTAGCAAGTGTGAGGTGAGCCTGGACCCTCGGTCTTCAGCACCCTCTGCACTCTCCCTGCTGCCTCTCTAATGGCCTGAAAAGCCTCACTTCTTCTCTGCCATGAAATCCCAGGGGCCCAGGCCCTTTATTCCCACCCCTGGCACCCTTGGTAAGAAATAGACGTGTGTGTGTGCACAGCAGGCATTCCTGCCTGACTAGTTACATAAAATAACCAAATACCACATGCTTAAAGGAAGTTAAACACCAAAACTGTTTGAGGTTTCAGTTCTTACCTGTAACACAGCAGCAAATAAGAAGACAGCAATGAAGATTGCAGTCAGGGAAGTGTGACCACTTTTCATTAAGTGGATGGTATAGAGGAAAATTAAGTGTCCAGGAATCACTAAAAGTAGAAGAACTTGGGCAGATTTGTTATTGACTCCTGCAACAGAAAACACAAAGGCATCTAAAGCAAAATCAAATTTTGGCTAATAATAATCAAAGGTAATCAAATTTTCTACTTCAGTATCATTTGAGCAGCACATTCACTTGAATGTCTTCCTCGGCATCACATTCCATTTTAAAAAACCATTTTCAACTGCTATTCACAGCCCCCTTGCTACTATAAAATTCTCCCCATAAAGCCATCAGATCTGAAGACTGCCTTGCTCATGGAGAGTCGCTGGTCAGATTGATCCATAAGCCCCTTGTGAGGACACGACCAGAGAAGGGAGGAAAGTTGAGCCTTTTTCTCCTTGGGGATTCACCACCAGAGTCCTGCCCAATGCTGTGGCTCTCTTATTCACAACACATCTCTACATTTCTGTGATCTTCTAGCACTGGAGAAGAGAGCTGGGAAGCCTAGCACATGTGCTCTGCAGGATCAGAGTCCTCTGGTGCATCAAAGAACACAATACTTTCTGAGCCTGAGCCTCCCCAGGCCCTCGTTTCTGCATGTCCAATCTCAGTAAGTCACAGGAGGTAACATCTGTTTAGATCTCAACTCTGTGTTTATCACCAACTCTCTTAATCTGTGTATGGGTCTCATCCCTCCTTCTGGAGGACTTGTGTACTCTTCCTTCTTGGTATCTGCCCTGCAGCACAGCTGCCCCTTAACTGGACAAGGTGAATGATGTGGCCAGCTTTCTCTCCAGTTCGCTTGGTGCTCACTGCTCCTCTCCGTCTGGGTTCCCTCACACTGAGCCATGTGCACAGTCTCCCAGAATGGGGGTAGCACAGGGTGAGTGGGGTCAGGAGCTGCACATGGCTACTCCTCAAGTGCTCTACTTCCCCCTTTCCCTTTCCATCCTGACAATGAACCCATAAATGGTAGATCTGGGTTCATAACAAGAATGACAACAAATATTTCTTTATGACAAAATACAAAGTTTATATCCATGCTTTCCATTTCCTCCAAAGAAGGCCTAGTACAGCACTTGGCCACAGGAGTTCAGTTGCTGCCACTTGCCTGAAAGCCCCCCAGTCTTACACAACATTCAGAAACAAGATCTCCCCAAAGCACATACCTGGACCAAAGAAGGTTCGGCATGGGTAGTAGCAGCCTTTGGCTTCATCTGGCACCTCGCCTGGTTTGCCATGTAAATGGAGGTAGGTAGAAATTCTACTAGCTTGTATAGCTACTAAATTACCACCAATACCTAAGACACAAGAAAAGACAACACAGATACAAATGGTTATGAACACTTCAACTACAGAGAAAATTTCAAATCTCTGTGAAACCTGCTCAAAGGAGATCATAAAAAGCAATGAGCTTAGGGTCAGAAGCCATAGGTCGGGGGTCCTGTGTGACTTTGGGGGGCGGGGTGGGTAATTCTGTCTCACTTTCTTCACAAATAGCTATTGAATTTATCTGTAAAACAGGATTGAAACCACTTGATTCCATAGAATATATAGTAAACAAACGAGAGCAAGTGATTTCTAACCATCACATGTCCAATTGAGTCAAGTTTCTTGTCAATTTTAAAGCAAACTAGATATTCTTTTCATCTGCCCTGCCTGCTGCTGAATGCTGTGGAGCCTTAGACCTTGCCATCTGTCCTGACACAGGATCCTCTTGGCTCTGGAAATCCTGCCCTGGGGACTGTGCTAGTCTGCAAGTGCCTCCAAGAGGATCACATCGGGAAATTCCTGGCCATGCTTTGCATTTTGTCCTGGACCATTTTCTTGCCATCCCTCTCCCTATCTTTTCAACTCTGGAACTGCAATCAATACTGTTATTCTTATTGCAAAGAGCACATTAACCAACTCCTATAGGACTCCCCTAACCATCCCTGTCATTTCTCCCTCCCTCCCCCATATGCATTGTCTTCAGTGCTCAGAATGGAAGCTAGTTAAGGGCAAGATTTTGTATTTAAATTTCCTGAGCTTAGCATACTGCTCAGTAATGCAGTGACTCATAAATGCTTTTTCATTCGTTCATCCATCCATCTGTCAATCCATTCATTCGTGACTCCAGGGCCATTACACCATGCTACCTCTCAGATAAAATGTTTTGAAGCATCACCCTAAAAAGTCCAGATTCTCATTCTCAAATTTCAGGCCTGAGAAATAATGGAGAAAATCTATCGTGAACTCAGTCTGCAAATTCTGAAAGACTAGTCTTCTGAAACACACTAGTAAAAACAATTCTCTAGATTTCAGATATTTCTGCAAACTCTTTATGATATTTATTTATGATCAATCCTTTCATTAAGGCAAGACAAAAATACACAAATAATTTTCTTTTCTTTAAAGGTGAGTATAGCATTTAAGAAGGCAGCAAGGGAGCGGAATGGATATACTGCCAGGCCTGCAGTCAGGAAGACTCATATTCTTGAGGTCAAATGCAGCCTTAGACACTTACTAGCTGGGTGGTCCTGGGCAAGTCACTTCACCCAGTTTGCCTCAGTTTCCTCATCTGTCAAATGAGCTGAAGAAAGACATGGCAAACCTTTCCAGTATCTCTCCCAAGGATACCCCAAATGGGGTCATGGAGAATCGGATATGACTGGAATGACCAAACAACAACAACATAGCATGTAACAGATCTCTGAAGGAACTTAGAACCTTCAGAAATATATACAGAAGGGCAAAAAGAGCAACTAAAAGAAGGAAACTTTGGTTTATTTCTAAAATTCCTATTAAAAATGAGCCATAAGCAAGCTTCCAAACCCCCAACACCTTGATCTGAGAAGCACATTCTGAGTGGAAGAAGGACATTCCCTTCTGGATACTCTGGGCAGCAGAGAAGCCCAGCACGCTGGGCCATCATCTTCCCTTCTCCTCAGGCCTTGGTGGGCCTTAATTAGGGGCAAACCTTCCCCACATTTTGAAAAGAAACAGACTTTTAGAACTAAAAAAAGATCTCAGATATCAACTGATTCAACTCTCCCACAGCCCCATCTTCCAGATGATGAAAACTGAGGCCTATGGAACTTAGGAGGAGAGGGAATGGAAAGGATTAGGAAAGTGAGTGGTTAATTGTGGGAAGCAAATGAACCACCAGACTCCATCTTGTGACTCAATTCTGGAGCTAGCTCTGTTCCTTTTCTATTCAATTATGGGACTAGTTCCATTTTGGTCTTATGAGAAAACTATTCAAATGCAAGAACTGGGAAAAAATCTTACTGCATTGTTTGAATCTAGCCCTGCATGGCTGGGAAGCTGGACCACCTCTATCTGCTCCTCTGAGACCCTTAACTAAGGACCTACATAGGTGACACGCTGACCAGAGACCCAGTCAGATCCAAAGACTGATACAAGGAGCTTTCTCGTAATTGTACATCTGAAGCAACCCCATATGTTTTATCTGAAAACTAGTCCCATACTGATCAATCACTTGTTATTTCCATGTTCCTTTGACTATTCACAGACACTTGGGAGGAGTGGGCCACCTCTTTTTCTGATTTTAGGGAGTTACACCTATTCGCTCTCTCCCTCAACTTGGTAAATCCTTCATTTTCCTCCAATTAAAAACCAGATGACCTAATGTATCCTGGTTTGTACCCTGCTAATTGTTTTATTTTAATTAATTGGTCTTATTTGATTTATTGTTTAGAATATATAAAAGTCTGCCCTCTCCCCATGTATGGGGCCCAGGAGCAAAGCTGAGGAAGGTGACAGGCCTGATTTGCTGGGCAACTAGCATGTGCTTCTTAATAAATCCATAGGCCCTGAAGCTGGAACCTTCCATCTTTCACCCACCACAGTCGCACTCAAAGTCACACGGTCAGTTTCTTATCAGCTGGATTAGACCTAGAACCTATCTCCTTCTAGTAAGAACACAAAAAACATTACAAACAAGAGAGGAACAAACAATCCAAGCATCTAAGATAACTTCCACTATTTAAGAACAGTCTACTAGAAAAGCTGGAGCCATGACAGACAGGAAGCCTGTAGACAGCTAACAAGCCTTCTACATCCAAAACTATCCATCTTTTTTTTCTTTAAAACCACCACACTCTCTTTGACCCCTCTCCCCCCAAAAACAGAAAAGTAACAGGAGGCAAAAGGGAATACTGCTTAGAGAAAAAAATCTCTGAAGATTAGAACAGGCCAAACTAAGAATGGAACCAAACTCCTCTACCATCAGTGGTAGAAAAGGGAAGGCAAGACCACTGTAGTTCACTGCTGCTTCACTGTGCTCAGTGATGGAAGAGACACTTCAATCAGTCATTTTCCAGAGAGAATGCTCCAGGCACAAACCAGAAGGCATGCCCCAAAATGGGGTGTCAATCTACTTAGATTAGCCTACTTCTAGACAAGAGACGTGGGGGAACAGCTCTAAAATGTAGTCAGCTCATTTGTCTATGCATGCTGTTGTGCTGTTAGCTGTAAGGTGAGACTGTGGATAAGCATGAGCCTATAGTTTTGGAAGAACCTGGAAAAATCATCTCTGCCTACAGCTGGGAATACAGCTGAGTCCTCCTGGATACTCGGGGAAATAAGGATCACAATAAGTAGAATACAAAGGTTCAGTGGGAGAGTGAATGAGGTGCACAGCTGGACGTGGGGCGCAGACATTGGTGGCGTTGCTGCCAACATTCACAGGCTGAGAGGGAGCCAGAGGCAGGCCCTGGACGCAGAAGCACCATCCCAGTGGCATCCTAAGGCACTTATGAGGAAGGGAGATGCACCATGTTTAGGTGCTAACCCTAGAAAGATTATGGGGCCTTCACATGGTGGGAGGTGGGGGGAGAATATATCTAATGCAACATAAATATATATTTATATGACAGACAATTAACAGTGACTTTCAGGGCCTAGATGCCAGTCATTAACTTCTCAACAGCTTCTTTGAAAGATTCCACTTGGGCTACATGTAAGAATGAAAGCCCACATGCCCAAAGGTAAGCGACAAGATGCCAGAAGATCTGTTCAAAGCCTGACTAGTCTATCTATGTGGCCAAATGCCCAGCAAAGTACTGGCAAGGAATCAACTTTAATAACACTAATTTGCTTAAATGGGGAAGGAAGAATCTTGGGGTTTTTAATCCCACGGAAAACTGAAAAGTACAGAAACAGCAACGACATGAGCCTCCCTTGAAATTTTCCATTTTTTCCCCTTAAAACAGCGAAAGTCAATCTTTTTTTGTGCCAACACACCCAAAATAAAGCAGTTTAGAACATTATGATACTTTCAAAACTGAAATGATAATTACTAGGTCTTAAACTAAATGTAGCTTCACAATTCCCTCATCATGTCTCATTTAGTAAACACAAAATTCATTAGCACTCACTTAAGATGATTAAAGAAGCATTTTCCCCACAAATATGAGAAAGTTACAAGGGAAAATATGAATAAGCAACATCAGGGTACATTTCAGCCCAATGAGAAAGGCCTTCCTGATGACTGGGGCCTTCTGAAAAACAAATGGGATCCTGTAAGTGGTGATGACTTTTCGGACACTGGAGGGGCATAAGCACAAGCTGGACCACTCTATTTCTACTCTAAGTTCGACCATCTTCTCCAGGCTTCCTGGGCCACAGCCTCAGAAGTCTTCCTTGATTCTTCACTCTGCTTCACCTCCACATTCAGCTAGCTGCCAAGACTTTTCATTTCAACGTCCATAATCTTGCATCCATCTGCTTTTCTCCACTCACATGGCCACCCTCCATCCTACTCCAGGCCCTCATCCCCTCTCACCCAGACTATTGCTATAGCCTCCCAACTGATTTCCCTCAAGCCTCTCCCCTCTCCAACCTATGCTCCATGTAAGTGGTCAAAGTAATTGTGCCAAAGCACAGAGTGACCAGGCCACATCCCTGTTTGCAAAGCCCCAGGATAAGACAGAACCTCTTCTGTATCTTTGAAGTCATTCTTAGCCTGCCTGCAGTCTCCCAGTCCCAGTCCACCCATCACCAATCCAATGGTCCAGCCATATGGACCCATCTGCTAGTCTTCTTAATGCTAACAAGACATATCATGTATATAACGCTTTTAGATGTTCAAAGCTCTTCACACATATCATCTCTGTTTTACAGATGAGGAAATGGAGAACCAGAGAGAATCCCTGACCGGCCCAAGGTGGCATCACTCCATCCTGCCCTTGTCTAGGCTCTCTTCCTGGCTCAGTTCGATGCTGCTCCCTTTGTGAGTCACTAACATGCTGGGCTCAGGCTCAGGAGACCTCTCTGAATCTTGCCCAGGACACAGACTGTGAGACCCTAGATGAGGTAAGCTCCCTCAGCCTGCTTTTCTTCATTTGTAAAACTCAATAACCTCGAGGGCTTCTTCAAACTAGGGCTGTGCTGCTACATGTTTAAATGAGCTCTTCTCCCAGAAATGTGCACACAACACCCTTTTTGGTTTAATCTATCCCATTAACCTTTTCTCCATCACTTTCTGAAGTAGAGACAATCAACAGAATGATCATACAAGCCTTGGCTGCAGCATTTGCTGATGCCTGAGATGTAAATGCCCACCTTGGACATTTCACCATTGGCTCTAAGGATCCTGAACCTGCTGGGTCCAATGCCCTCTTCTCCCAACTCTAAATCTACGCTCCTAAGGCTCACTCAGCTGCCAGGGCCCCTCTACTTGTCTTCGTTTTTTATTTACTTAAGTGTGTAAATGCTTGTCAATTGTTTGAGGGTAGGAGCTGTTTTATTTGGGTCTTTGTATCCACAGGCACTCAAGGCTTAATTGTCTGGGATTTGTACAGCATTGGCCAAAAGGCCCCATGTCTTGGAGAAGGGCTAAGTTAGATGACCATTGATTACCTCCAGTTCTGGGATTATGGGAATGCCTTCCAAGAGTTCCACAAAGGTTGCTTCACAGCAAAAAGTTTATATAAAAATAAGCAAAGGAACAAATACATACCTGGAAAATGGAAACTTCTGAGTATTAACCAAGTCAAGTAATGAAGATCCACAAATGGCTGAACAAAATATTGTTTGTTCTTTATTTGAACCCTTTCCTTAGCTCCTGAGATTGTCACTTAAATTGCAGGCATTTGCTTTAGAAACTTAGTATTTTTCAGGTGGGACAGCTAGGTGGCATAGTGGATAGAGTGCTGGGCCCAGAGGAACCGAGTTCAGGTCAAGAAGATTCAGCTTCCTGAGATCAAATTTGGCCTCAGACCCTTACTAGCAATGTGGCCCTGAGCAAGTCACTTCACCCTGTTTGCCTCAGTTAACCCTTCTGTCAAATGAGCTGGAGAAGGAAACAGCAACACTTACTAGCTG
Source organism: Petaurus breviceps papuanus (assembly GCF_028583685.1). Lineage (NCBI taxonomy): Eukaryota > Metazoa > Chordata > Mammalia > Diprotodontia > Petauridae > Petaurus > Petaurus breviceps. The sequence goes on from NW_027186303.1 coordinate 1,903,367, forward strand.
GCTGACCTTGGGAAAGTCACTTAATCCTGTTTGCCTCAGTTTCCCCATCTGTAAAATGAGCTGGAGAAGGAAATGGCAAACCGCTCTAGTATCTTTGCCAAGAAAATCCCAAATGGGATCACAAAGAGTAAGACATGACTGAAACTACTGAATGATAACAACAGCTTTTCAGTCAAATATGTTATTCTGGTAAAACTCACTTGATTTCTGTATTTTAAGTTTTCATCCAATCTACTTTCTATTTGTATAAAGACTATTCCACTGGCAGTAAACTATTTAAAATTTTTTGGTTTTCTAAAGTTGCTTTCTGAAATGAACAATTTGTAATGAATTCTAGGTAAGAAAGGCTGTGTGACATAGTGAATAACTTGAATTTGAGGAGTCCTGCCATGGACACACACTGGATGTGTGACCCTGGGCCAGTCACCTAACTCTTCAGTGCTCTGAACAACTCTCAGACATTACAAGTTGCAGAAGAAGTGCCCTTTGTCATGGGGAAGGGAATTTCCACACTGGGGGATCCCTGTGCCAATACAATCACAGCTCCAGTCCATACCCTATCCCTATTGCTCATAAGAGAACAAATGAGCCGAAGAACCATTCTCCATAGCCTTGGAATAATCACTATATGGAGGAACCATGTAAGACTAAGAACAAATATAACATGTACCACCAACTCCTAAGTAGGTACAAGACATTTCATGAGAGGCCAAAGTATAGCCCTGGACTTCTGTGGGCTCCCTGTAGTCTCCACATAAAGACTAGAATCTCTATGAAGACTTCCACTAGAAGCAAAGAGGGTATTCAGATGGGTTTCTCAATGCGGGGGATCTGTCGCAGAAATGCAGGCTATGATGGTCTCCAGTTCATCTTAATATACTCTGGGGATTGTCTCGGGGTAATATGCTCTCAGTATTCTATTAGACAGGGAATGCATCAATGCAAATGCAAAAAGCCATATGCTATTAAACTCCAGAATATCTGTGCCAGCTGCAACTTCCTCTGTATGGAATTTAAAATGAGAGATTGCTAATAATCAGCTGTAAAAATAGTAATTTGACTACTAGAATTTTATCAAAATATCATTATTACTCCCCAATTAAAATGAAAATATATATGATTTATATGTGTGTATATATATATATATATATATATATATATATACACATGTGTGTATGTGATTAAAAAAAAACCCACTAGGTACATTAATCTGTACATCCACTATTTCTTCCTTTCTGGATTAATAATATCAAAAACACAGACACAACAGCTATTACAATTAATAGATACAAAGAAGTAAAAATTTCTTTAGAGTTGCCCAGCACTGAATGAGACAAACAGCTGGGCCAAAGGAGCCGGAAGTGTGAAGGGTGCCCCATAGATTAGTGATGCCAGCAACAAGAGGCCGCTAGAACAAACCACTAACCAAAGACCCCAGGCTCCCCAGGAGCTCATCTATAGGGCCTATGGTTATAGGAAGCTTTTTGTATGGCTTTGATATGATGGTATGAAGAAGTTCTCAGCAGGCACACCTGGGGACAGCTTCAAAGCTCAAATTCACGTTTATTTAAATTAAGAAATACATGTTTCCAGTAAATGTTTAGTGCTGGTCCCATGGAAGACCATTCAGCTTCTGATAAGGGCTCATTTGGCGAGCTGCCCTAGGCTCACCTGGCAATTCACATGAAGAAATACAATTTTTCTCAAAAAAAAAACAAAACACCCACTCACAAATTCTTACAATTGATCTGTATCTCAGACAGAAAAAGAAATCTGGCTACCTTATGTGTAGAATTACTCTGTTGCCAGGGATGAAAGAAATGAAAGACATTTCTGCCCTCCATATTTCTATGATGGCTGGGGAAGTAGATTCTATAACCTATCCTTACGTGGTCATTAGATTAATTTTCCTAAAATGTCACTCTGACCATGTTGCTCCCAAATACTTGCAGGATAAAGCATAAATGTTTTAACCTGGCATTCAAAACCCTCTTCACCCTGATCCCAACCTACTTCCCTTTCCATATATATTACTTAGATCTTTCACCCTAGATAAACTGGTTTGTTCATTGGCCCCAAACAGGCCTTGTACTTTCCCCACCTCTATGGTTTTCTAGAATTCTGCTCAACTACAGTACCACCCCCTACTCTGTCTATCCAAGTCTAATTACTCTGTCAAGACCCATCTCAAATCCCATCCCTCCAAATTCAAAGATTTAACTCAAATATCCCCCTCCCCTGCCCCAACCCGGATGTGAATTGGTAACTCCCTAAACCTAAATCTTCTATAATTTCCTGCCTGCACCAGCCAATGCATCATGCACTGGAGTACATGATGACTCTTCTTGTATCCTTGTCTTGCCCTCTTATCTATTAAATCATATTTTATTTCATTTTTATGCTTCCTGTTCCTCCAATTCAATTATGTTCTCTTGGAAGGAAAGGAGGCACCTTCCACTTGCTGATTTTCCTTCTCATAGTGCAGCATGAGGCACTCAAATATCTGCTGATGAAACAAAGATCTAAGCTGGTAAATGGATAGTTGGGGTACTCCTGCCCCCCCCAAGCTGGACCTGAATTTGTGGAGGATTGATGGAGATTTAGTGGCTTATACCACTGACTTTGCTGGGCTCAATTCAGGCAAACGAGTTCTGGGAAGCAGGCAGGCCTATCTATGAAACAAGGAAAGAATGGGTGGACCACAAATTCCCTAAAACATACCCACCGAACTGGGCCTTCAGAAGAACTAAGCAAGGATGAGTGATGGGCTCTTCATAAGGGGCTCTGGATAAGCAAAGCAGAGACATCCCCCTCCGCCCCAATATCCCTTTATCCCTGTGACAGAGGTCCAGTTGGCAGCAGCCTCCTTGCACAAAGGTTGGAATGTTTTTGTTGGTATAACAATGATGATCTACACCCAAAGGTGCCCCTTACACCTGGTATAACTCACTCTACTGAAGAGGTTCACATCCTTTATTATTCAGGCAAAAACCACCAATATCAATTAAGTTTAACTGTGTAAGAATGTTTCCCTTAAAGCTGCTTATTCTACTTCTGGGGATTGATGTAGCTAACCCAGGGACAATATAAAAAAAAAATTATATACAGGAAGACATGATGTAAAATAATTTAAAAGAAATGGAAATAGTATTATTAATGAAATTGAGGTCAGAGGAGAAGCACATCAGTGTGATCTCTTGAGTCTTAATCACTGATAGGACCTTCTCTACACCTGGCAGTTTCTGAATGTGGCTGGTCCTGGCATAATTCTTTCTTTCACTGACTGGCCATAAGTTTAGTGAGGCACTTTACATACAGAGTGTAGTCCTCCAACCCTCACAGAAATAGCTCCTGAGACAAGAGCCACATGTACCCTCCTTTGACAGAACAGAAGACGGAAGCCTAGAGATGCTAAGTGACTTACCTCAAGTCACGAATCTAGGAAACGTCTGGGGCACGATTCCAACCTAGGTCTTCTTTCCCTCAAGTCAAGTACTCTGCCTTCCTAGCACACCACCCTACCTGTTGTGATGGGTTAGTGATATGATTTGCAAGATAAAAAGTTACTGCCATGGTCATTATTGTCTATCTAACTAGAAGATATGTGGTGATTATGCAAAGAGTATGGCTTGATGGTCGCATACTGGAGTGAACACCTCTCACAGAGCTCACCTCTACTTCATGGGATCCAACCAATTTCCAAGAAGTAAATTCTAGCTCTGAAAATGTAACAATTGGCTTGAGCTGGCAGCAGCACACCCTGCCCTCTTAGTAGAACCACTGGAGGGGAGTAAAGGATAATGACCTTACCCAAATCCCAGGCTGACCACACTCTGCTCCTAGATGAACAGACACAGTACAGACAAGTTATGCCACCACTAAACATATAGATATCCCACAGAAACCCTAATATTCTAATCAGGGAAGATGGCTCAGATAAATCTTTTCCATCGTTATCCAAGTTCAAGATGATTTCCCAATTTAAAAATCAAAGCAATAAAGCAGCACATAAATTGCATTACATTCATTTCCTAGCTAATGTTTGCTTAGCACAGTCGAAAAGGGCTCTCAACTGGCAGTGTTTTATGTTGTCTTGATATTGGAAGGTTGGCCTGCAAATATGTCGATTTTAATTTTGATTATTACACTATTTTTTCAGAAAGAATGTTTCAATTCTGTATAACTGATTTTAGCACACAGAAAATTCTGAGGTGAATTGTGAGTATATCTCTTAGACTTTTGCTCACCTGAACTTCTTAAAATTTTGTAATGAAATAATGATCAAGGACAGTAAGGGAGAGAAGTACTTATAACTTCTGCAGTCTCCATGTGAATTCAGTTTAGCAACATGGTAACAAAAAATGCCAAAATTTACTTCTTACAAGAATATAGATAAGTTCTAGAATTTTCAATCAATAAATATTTATTGACTTACTGATAAACATCTATGACCCACTAGGTGCCAGGCACTGAGCTAAGCACTAGTGATACAAAAAGTAGCAAAAGACAGTCCTTACCCTCAAGCCTCAGGAGCTCAAAATTTAATTGCAGAGACAACAAACAAGCTACATCTAGGATACATAGGAAATAATTAAAGGAGGCAGCTAGGTGGCGCAGTGAATAGAGCACCAGCCCTGGAGTCAGGGAGGACCTGAGTTCAAATCCAGCCTCAGACATTTAACACAAAAACTAGCTGTGTGACCTTGGGCAAGTCACTTAACCCCAATTGCCCTCCAAAAAGCAAAAAGGAAATAATTAAAAAGGGAAGGCACTAGAAAGAATTAGGAGAGGTTGGGAAAGGTTTCTTTCTTGCAGAAGATGGGATTTTAGATGGTACTTGAAGGAAGCTGGGCTGGTCAGCAGTCAGAACAAAGGGAAAGCATTCCAGGCATGACAGCCAAATAAATGTCCAAAGATGCAGAGAGATTGAGTATCTAGTTCACAGAAGGACTGAAGAGTACATGGCAGGGAGGAAGGTACAAGAAGATGGGAAAGGTAGGAGGGGGCTCAGGTATTAAGGGCTTTGAATGCCAAAAAGAATATTTTATATTTGGTCCTGGAAATGATAGGCAGCACTGCAGTCAGGGGAAGGGCTGGCTCCTCTTCTCACCCAAGGAGGCTGGAGATGAAAGGGCTGCAGGAACTGGATTTTAACAGCACTTTTCAAAAATAAAATCTGATTTAATCAGCATGGGTAATCTTTCCACAAACACAGATCACAACCTCTCCAAATATTACTAGATGGTTTTGCACATTTTTGCAACCAAGAGAACTGCTAAACTAGAGGTCATCCTTCTAATGAATTCAGCAAGATGTCCTTAGATAACAGACATCTAGAGGTCACTGTGAAGCTTTTTAGCTCAGTTGGCCCTCCCTTCTATTGACAGAGTCTGCCAGAATGCAGGGTCACCTCCATGCTAAGATGAGGCACTGGGGGAGAATTTCTCAACTGCTTGAATTTTATTTAAATCAAATGTATGAACCAATTTGTTAGATGAATTTGCCAGTGTTTTAAGAGAGCTGTATCTTGAAACACACATGAGATAACCGATTAAATACAGGTAAGGAAATATTATCTAAACTGACATGCAATGTACACTTATCTAGTGCCAATAGATTTCCAAGCCAGAATCTGACTCAAATTGAACCCTGCAGGATGACAATCATGATTTTAAATATAACAAATATTTTAACCATGTGGATCACCTCTGACCCCACTGCTCTCCAGGGTTACCAATGATCTCTGAAGTGCTAACCCCAATGGCTCATTCTCCACCATCATTCTCCATAATCATTCTGCAGCTTTTTATATGGCTGGCTGCATCCTTCTCCTACATACACTTTCCTCCTTTGGTTTCCATGACGATATTCTCTCTTGATTTTCTTTCTACCTGTCTGACTGTTTCTTCTCTGTCTCTTTTTTCTGAATCATCCTCTATCTCTTGTCCCCTTAGAATGAGTGTCTTACAGTCTTGGTCTCTTCTTTCTCTCCATGAGCTCCACTGGAGATCTCCTCAGCTTCCAGGGGTTCAGGTATCATTTTTACAGAGATGGCTCCCAAATCCATATACACACCCCTAATCACTCCCCTAATGTGAGTCTGCTAAGTATGTCCCTCTGAAGGCCCGGTAAGCTTGTCAGACATCTTGTTAAAACCAGAACTCTTTATCCTCTCCCATTCCCTTAGGGAGCTGTCCCTTCTCCACTTATCCTTCCTGGAGCCATCCTCCCAGGCACCACCCTAACAGCAGAATCACTCAGGACTCTTTCCCCTCTCTCACTGATCACATCCCAATAGTGGCCAAGTCTTGTTAGTATTCTCTTCATATTTCCCACATCCACTCCCTTCTCTCCATTCACAGACATCACCTCTATCCTAGAGACAATGGCTTTACTGGTCTTCCTGCCTCGCTTCTCTCCTCTCTCCTCTCCAGTCCATCATCCCCTCAGCTGACAAAATGATCTTTCTAAGGCACAGGCCACCTTCCTCTTCTGCTCAGAAACCTTCAGTTCTTCCCATGTGCCTAGTTCTTCACATTCTTTTCTCTTACGAACCCCTGCTCAGAATCAGATTTGTCAATGCATCAAATACTAAGAATCAAAAAGAAACCAAATTCTTTGGAAATACAGATGATATTTTTTCCCCCGTTCACTTTTATAGACTTCAGATTAAGAACCCTTGGCCTATAGAATAAAATACCCATTCTGTAATCTGGCATGCAAAGCCTCCACACTCTCTCTGACATTCACCATTCAGATTTAGGTCACAATACTGCTCTACATTAACTCTAACTTCCAACCAACCCTCCATTCCCCTCTGGCCCTGGGCATCCCAACAGCCTGCCCTCCCATACATGGAGTGTCCTATCCTTTCTCCCCATCTCTTCCTCTAAGAACCGTATCTTTTAAGGCTCCGACTGGGGGCCACCTTCTTCCTAGAGCTTCCCCTGCCCCCTGCCCCTTCCCAGCTAGCACTGTTCTCTCCCTGAATCTGCCCTGTTTCATGCTGCAGATGTGTCCCTGCAGAATGTAAGGAAGTTCCTTGGGAGCAGGCAATGCTTTTCTTGTCTATATCTAATGCACAGAACTGATGCTTAATAAATGCTTTTTGAAATAAATTGGTGCCCTCTGGAACAGCAAAGAGAAAAATGAGGCCTAGCTGCTTTCATTCAAATCCCATGAACAAAAGACATGGCTCCTTGAAGTACTGAGGGCTGTGCTCTTGTTCATTTTTTAAGGGAATAACCATTTCCTCTTCAACCTTTTACCAGAAACTTCCCATTCCCACTTAGACAATGAAATTTTTCTGACATGATTTCAGTCCTTTAGTCACGCAGAAATGTTTCATTAATCACTGACATTTTGCTTTTTAATTACCATAAACTAATTATGTGCCTTATCTCACTGGGATAAAACTTCATAAGCTATGTCTCCCTTTTGGAAGGTTTGCAATAATTGTTTAGGAACCTGAAGTAGCAAGAAAATGGATTTGAACGAGGCCATTTTTCAAGAGGACGACCATAAAAATGGTTTTCCATTTCTACTTATTGATAAAAACGAGATCTATTGCTACTCCACATTCTCCAGAGAAGCCTGGAGCTAGAGAGGATTTCAGGTCATCTAGTCCTTTCTCTATCCTGTTTTTAAAATGCACAGTCAGAGAAAGAGGTTACTCAACCTCCCTTGAGTGACCTGCATTTGATGTTCTTAAAGGACAGAAATCAGCTTTTCTGCACCAGTTCTGACCTGAGGACAATCCAAAACTTCAAATTCTCTGCAGTCATTCTTTCTCTGGAACACTCTGAACCAAGAAATCCTGCCTCAGAAAATCGTACTCTTATGTCTAAAAAGGCAGCTATGGTTTAATGGAAAAGCAAGAGAACTCGATCTGAAGTGCTCTTATAAAATTGGAACAAAGGGTCTTTGTTCCAATCCCAGCCCTACAATATTCCATCCATGGGACCATGGGTAACTTATTTAGCCTCTCCAAGTCTCAGTTTCCTCATCTGTAAAATGAAGAGGGAGGGAGGCTGCACTAAAAAAGAAAACTGAGCATAGTCTGATGATGCCAAACTGATATTTGGAAAGGATAGAAAAGATTCCATGGATTAAAATTCCACAAGGGAAAGTAGAAAAAAGAAATCTACCAGAGAAGTTGGCCCCCAGAGGATGTGGAGCTTTCAAATTAAATTTTCAGGTGACAAAGAGAAAGAATTCTGATGAGAAGGAAAAGAAGAATTGTTTGAGGAAACCTAGGTGGATTCAGGGTGAACTCCCTGACCCACTCAGAAGATGGAAGAAAGGGCAGGGCACTGAAGATCAATCAAAAGTGCAGCCCTCTGCTGTGAGGAAAGTGTCAGGATTGCTCCGTCCTAAAGTAAGCTGAGGCCATGTAATGGGAATGTAAATTTATGTTGTTGCCCTTTTTCTAAGACTGTATTGTGTAAGATTTTCCCTGCCCCTAGGCCCTTTGATAGGCTTAAGTGCACCTGGAGCCTGTGCTGGGAGACTTATTTTTCAGGAGATACTTTGTGATTGGGCAGTGGGTCAAGATGGTCATTACCTTCTCTTAGCCAGGAGAAGGCTATATAAATCCTGATGTGAGGCTTTGTTATGGGGCTCACTTTGAGAAGTGTTGTGTGATTTGACCAGAGGAGACTCTGGGCAGCCGTTGAGCCCCCCGACTTTGAAAACCCAGATGTTGATGCTTCCCTCTCTGGTAACTGACTAGGTATGGATGTAGTGGTTGGACATTTGGAGGCCTGTATGCTTGAAATGTTTCTCTGTCTTGTAATTTCTGCTTGCAACCTGTCTGTATACTCTGAAGTTCGGAGTGCTAAACTTTTCCCCTGAACTGGGTAAATGATATGTTAAATGATATGTTTGATTGATTAAAGCAAGATTGTTAACCCATTTTGAATTCCTTTCCTTTAGAAAAGCAGATCTAAGAACCTGTGTTGGCAGCCACCCTGGGGACACTGGGGTGCTTGCTGCTACAGGCCAGCACGGGACTTTTACAACCACAAAAAGGAGTTTATTCATTTGTTTTTTTCCTAGAAAAAAATAGAGAGGGAAAGAAAATAACAAAAAAGAAAGGATGGGCCGGTGATAACCACTGAGGGAGAGAAAGGGGTAGCTGCTCAAATCTCTTCTGTTTTCTCTGCCAAGGAGAATGACCTTTGGGCAAGAAAGGATGGAGCCCAAAGGACTAAAGGAAAGCTGATATCCAAGATAATGAGAAGATGGTAGGAGCTGTCCAAATGAACTACATCACTGCTTCTTGGAAAGACTCGCAACTGTGACAGCTAAGCCACTGTCAGTGATTCCCAAAACTGTGGAGGATTTGTGGGGAATCACAGAAGTGAATAAGGGCAGGTGGTACAAAAGGAGGAAAGAGAATAATCTTCAGATCACAAGTCAAGGAGCTCTACTTCAATTCCAAGAAAATTCTAGAACATATCTAAATTTTTACTTGTTGTTTTTCTATCATCTTCACTTCCAAATGAAGCCCTCGCCTTTTGCTGACCTAACAATGTGTTCCTTGTAACAAAGAATAAAAAAGGAGATGAAGAAAAAAGCAATCGATACATCCACCATGACCAACAGTGTACACCCTATCCCATACCCACAGACCCCTGCCTCCACAGAGAAGGTGAGGAAGGGCATGTTTCCTGAGTCTAGAGGGTTTTATTAAAGACAGTTACTGAACATAAGGAAACGAGGTGGGGATCCCAAAAGATGATGTCGCCAAGCACAGCTCCTTCCAGACTAAAACAATTTCCCTTCCATACGGTATTGCCAGATCTTTACATCAAGAGAACACTACAGAAAACAGCTTACCTAGATTTTAACAAGGATTTGATAAAATTTCTCAGGCTATTCCTTTGGGCAAGATGGATGTCAGCTAGAGAAGAACACAATTAAGTGGATTCAAAACCAGATAAATGGTCAAATCCAACCAACAGGAGAAGAGGAAAACCTTAAAGGGAAAATGACAGTGGCTTTAATTATGCAATGTGTCATCGCATTGAGACAGCTCTCAGTTTTAGGAAGTTTTGTGTGACATGAAACCAGAACTGCCCTCTTGATACCTTCCACAAATCTCCCCGGTTCTGCTTCAGGGGCCAGACGGAACCAGTCTAATCTTTGTTCCACCCCACCCATCACCCCAGTCTTCTCTTCTCCAGGCTAAATATGGGCAGTTCCTCCAACCATTCCTCACATGACATAGCCTCGGGGTTTCCCAGGAAGGCTGGCTCTCCAGATTATCAATATATCTCTTAAACTGTGGCATTCAGAACTGAGCACAGGACTCCAGATGAGGTCTGACAGACAGAGATCAGTGGGAAAATCACTGCTCTGCTCCTGGAAATCACACCTCTCTTTCTGAAGTCCAAGATCACCTTAGCTGAGAGTCCACTAAACCCAGACCCTGTTCTATAGCTATGCCCCTGCCCTTGTACACTAGTGACGTGGATTATGTGCCCAAGGGTTGACTTTCTTCGTGGTCCCAGTGCTCTTGCTTGTCACGATCCTTGTACTAACAGTCTCTCCCTCCCAGCTCCATGTCCTCCGAGACTGCAGAGAGGCAGATTTAGGCTTGCTCTTATTGAAAAGAAAACACAACTTCCTAGCAGCTAGGGCAATCCCAAAGCAGAAAAGCCGGCTCAAGACCTATGGTGAAGAATGAATTCTTGTTTGGATATGAATGGAATGGAATAGCTGCTGAGGCTCCTCCTAATTCTGTAATTTTTTGTTCTTTAAAGTTCTTCTCAGCTTTAAATTTTAGGATTCTACAGCTGAGATATTCCCACCCTGCCTCATATTTCTTCCCATCCCATGTACTCCATGTTCCAATCAAATTGGACTCACTGTGCACTAAACAAACCCCAGGTGCTCCTACCTCTAAACCTTTGCTATACATAGTGACTGCCTTTCCTTCAGGACCCAAATCAAGCATCCCCTCCCCCATGACACATTCCTATGTCCCCCAAATCCTAAATGATTTCCACCTCATTTGTTCTTGTATCATTTTATAGTCCTCATATAACTCATTAAATTCTGATTTGTATTTGTGTGAATGTCTTCTCTTTCTATTGCACTGTAGTTTCCTTGAGGGCAAAGATATGTTCTATTGTCCTTAGGATCACCCTTAGCCTAGCAGAGTACAATGCATTCAGTAGGCTTGGCTGGATGAATAATTTCGCTCTCACTCAATCATAGAACATCAGCCCACAGAAAATGTCTTCCCTATTTAGAACAGGCCCTTGTACTAGTATCCTAAACTTACCGGGCCCTCCCTGTCTTAAGGACATATCCATTATCAGGTATTACATTCTCAATTCCAATCTTAAGTATTCTCCTATCAGATATTAGGAATTCAAATCAATGATTAGGAATCAACAAACTCATTGACTTAGAAAACTCTAACCTTTATAGCATTTTCAATATTTTATATACATTCTAATAAAATGGAAATAGGTAGGTAGCTCGTGGATTGACTGAACATGGAAGCCAGGAAGACCTGGCTCTAGCCAGATACTCACTAGCCGTGTGACCCTAGACAAGTCACTTACAATTTGTTTTCCTCATATTTCTCATCTATAAAATGAGGATAAAATAATATTTTTAAAGTGTCTTGCAAAATTTAAAAATGATACATTTACTATTGTTATTAAGCTTTAATGACTGTCAAATGGAAAGAGAAGTGGATGACTGGAAATCAGTGAAGTATCCATGTGCCCTTACGCCAGACCCCCAAATAGAATTTCAGAGATCATCTGTATTTGAGGACAAATATGATCATTGTCCAAACAACCGATTCTTAAAATTGAAGGTGATGGAACACTGGAGAATAATAAGGCTTGGTTATAGCAACATGAGAAGCCTTTATTGAGCAACCAGATTAATCAAAGTATTTCTTTGCTGCCTAAACTCAGAGCAGTATTACCGTGTTTCCCCGATAATAAGACCTATCCCGAAAATAAGCCCTCCCCTTACAGTGTAAGATTCCTCTAAAATAAGCCCTCCCCTGAAAATAAGCCCTATTGAGATTGCTACTGTAGTGAAGGTGATCCCCTGCGCTACATGCTACATTACGGTACCCTCTGTATGCACCGTCCCCCCAGCCCCCGTGAAACGCACGCCACGCTCCGAGCTGCATCCAATCAGAGCTGCAGCAGTGAGCGTGTCATCCTGTTCTTCCCCAGTGATTTGCTTATTGAATAAAGGTACATTTTTTTGTTCACATTTACCTGTTTATTAAAATTGCTGTCAATGTTCATTAAAATAAGCCCTCCCCTGAAAATAAGCCCTCTGGTGTTTTTCTGTCCAAAAAAATAATAAGACAGTGTCTTATTATTGGGGAAACACGGTAGCTATAGCAAAATACAAGTACGATAGTAAATATCCATTTACTTGTTGGGATTTTTTTTTTTTGCAATGTGTGATCTTTTTTTTTAATTCTTCTTCCTCCCTTAAACCATCTACATGTTCTACAGAACATCATCCATCCCATGATCAGGCTCCACTTTCACATCTCCACTCCATCACTCAATCATTCAGCCAGGCCATCCCACTGACTTGCCACCACCACTACCTACACAGCTTCTCTCCATCCCACTGGACCTGGACCGCCATACTCAGAGACCTCCAGAATCCACTTCCTCAGTCCAGCGGGAAATTGATCTACTCATTTTTGGAACTCCAACCCTAGTACTGGCCCAGGTGATTGCTGACTGCACGTAAACTAGCCCACTGAGCCCCTCCTCTACCTCCTGCTGGCCTTGGACACCAGATCATGCTTCCCTTTCACATGCAGTAATCCACCAGTCCGGTTGGGTCACATTACCATCTGCCTGCTTCCAGTTGTGTATTCTCTTGACATCAGGTTCCCCAACCCTTTTTCCTCCTCTTTCTTTGAACACCAATCAAATCTGTTTCCACTGTATCTGGAAAGAACATGTTAAATGACCACTTTGTACAGCAACTCATCACTCTGTGACTTCTCAGACCCCAAACCCCTTCCCTTAGTCACCGTTTCCCTCTCTGTGTCACCTTTCCTTATGAAAACACAAGATCCTTGAGGACAGGGCCTGTTCTGCTTCTCATATTGTTTTCTTAACATAACGTCTAGCTTATACAGGGGTGGGGAACCTGCAGCCTCAAGGCCACATGTGGCCCTCTAGATCTTCAAGTGCCATCCTGTGACTGAATCCAAACTTCACAGAACAAATTCCCTGAATAAAAGGATTTGTTCTGTAAAACCTGGACTCAGTAAAAAGGCCACATACAAAGACCTAGAAGGCCACATGTGGCCTCAAGGCCGCAGGCTCCCCACCCCTAGTAGCATACAGGAAGTATTTAATGCTTTTAAATGTTAATTTATTCCACAAAAACTGAAATTCAAAACCTAACATCAAGCAACTTACAAATTTGGTATCAAAGCAGAGTGGGAGTTCTTAACCTTTTTGTGTCAAGGAGCATTTGGTAGTCTGGGAAAGCCTGTGGACCCCTTCTCAGAATCATCTATCGGTGTCTGTTATTTTTCTGTTGTTAGTCAGCTGTATCTGACTCTTCATGACCCCATCTGGGGTTTTCTTGGCAGAGATACTGGCCATTCCATTCTCCAATTCATGTGATAAATGAGGAAACTGAGGCAAGCAGGCAAAGTGACCTGCCCAGGATCACACAGTTAGTAAGTGTCTGAAGCCAGATATGAACTCAAGTCTTTCTGACCCCAGGTTCAGTGCTCTATCCACTACACCACATAGCTGCCTACATTCATAATTAATGAAAAGTTAAATTTCAATTAGAGATTAATGAAAATAAGGATATAATTATTTTTATGGAATTTAAAGTTCCCATAGACTCCACATAAAGAACCCCTGAAGGAGAGGATCTTTATTCAGCTTATTCTACTAATAAATATTCAATTCTACTATAGAATTTTTAAATTTACTCATGTCTCCTTGACAACAAAAATTCTATTATCATTTGTTATCATTTTCTTGCATACTTATTTCTACAAACCCTTGCCCTGAATGCTTGTTTCCTACTTAACTAATTTTCACAATTGATCCTGCTGCCTTTTAACAAAATAGTACATGAAATATTCTACAGCTTTCTTTTTAATAATTAATACATTCAAAGAGCATAATTTGACAACTAATATCTATAAAACGCTTGTTCTGTGGGCATTTTCAGGATTCTGCATAAACACCAAACCTTAGGAAGACATACCTACATAATAACACTGCTGTTGTGGATGAGATCACTGGGTGAAGGGGAGTTAGAAGCCCTGGGTTCTGATCCCTATTCTGCTGCTAAACAGCTGAATGACTCCTGAGCTCATTGTTAATCTCTCCTAGGCTCCAGATACTCGGCAGTAAGATAAGAGAGTGAGGGGTGGCTAGGTGGCACAGTCAATAGAGCACTGGCCCCGGAGTCGGGAGGACCTGAGTTCAAATCTGGCCTCAGACACTTGACACTTACTAGCTGTGTGATCTTGGGCCAGTCACTTTACCCCAATTGCCCTGCCCTCCCACCTCCAAAAAAAAAAAAAAAGCTAATAAGAGTGATCTCCAAGCTCTCCAAGGTTGCTTCCAACTAGGCAACCACTCCATGGTTATACATTCAATAGTGTTTTAAGGAACACGCTTCCAAAGCATCCTAAACTTATTCCCTTGGAACATTCTAAAGAATGGGAAATAAAACTGTTACAATGATTATTGTCATTTTTAGCATAAAGTAAACTAGCGCTGTCTCACTCTTTGCTGGACACAAACGGCATCAATTCCTGAAGCGGCTGGTTTTGCAAGTCATCTTCAACCACCAGGCGTGTGCGATTCTGTTCAGTCTGATTGCTTCATGGTAGTGATCCCCCTATCTCTGTGTACTAACCTGTACTCTGTATTTAACTTATCTGGGAGATGTATCCTCCTAAACAGAATGGAAATTCTTCAGGGACAAAGACCATCTCCCTTTTGTACGGCACATGTAGCCCACTGCCTAGCCCAGTCATTAGCACATGGCAGACACTCCATAAATGCTCGGTGATTGACTGAGTCTACAAAATTTGGACTGATCTCTGCCATAATCTGCAAAAGTCCCTGCTACCTTGGCACTGAACCCATACTTTTTAATGTGCATCTTTATAAACAGGCAAAGAAACCACATCATTAGCACTTGTCCAATGTCAGAAATGGATGTGTTTTTTTTGTTTTGTTTTGTTTCTTTACCAACGGAAGTAGCACTAAAGAAGATGCACTATAGGGGGCAGCTAGGTGGTACAGTGAATAGAGCACCAACCCTGGAATCAGGAGGACCTGAGTTCAAATCTGGCCTTAGACACTTTCCCTGCCTTTTCCCCTCCAAATAAAAAAAAAAAAGATGCCCGACAGTTGGCTTTGCTGCTGTTCCCTATGATCTGCTGCTGCAACTTCCCAAGTGATTTGTCTCCCCCATTAGAATGGGGGCTCCTTAAAACTGGGGATGTGCTGATGTCCTGTTTGTGTCCTTACAGTCAGCATAGTGCTTTGCACAGATGTGCTTAACAAATGCTTTTCCATTCATTGATTCTCAATTGCTGACTTACTTTCCCTTCATTCAATTATTTTCTCTCAAATTCATTTTACCTGCTCCATATATAAAAACTGTCAATTTGTTCGTGTGCCCACCAATGCCATCTCTCTCTATCTGTCTGTCTCTCCTCTGTCTCTCTTTTTCATTCACTCTCTCATTTTCTCTCTCTCTCTCTCTCTCTCTCTCTCTCTCTCTCTCCTCCTTCCCCTCTCCTCCCCCCCTCTCCCCCCCTCTCTCTCTCTCTCTCTCTCTCTCTCTCTCTCTCTCTCTCTTTCTCTCTCTCTCTCTCTCCCCCCCCCCCGTCTCTCCTTTCTCTGTTTCTCCTCTGTCTCTCTCTCATGCCCCCCCCCACACACACACCACTACAGCCCTAACAGATGTCTCTTGCTTGGACCTCATCCAGCAGCTCCCATGGGTTCTCTGCTCTCAGTTGCTCCCCTTTATCACCCCTCCTTCACACAACCCTGAAATTACCCTGAAGCACAATTATGGCCGAGGCATGACCCTGTCCAAAGTTTCTCAGCAGCTCCATATTTATGCCTTCAGGGCTGAACCTTGGTTTCTGAGCCTAGGGTTTGAGACTATCCACAACGTGGCTCCCCCCACTTTCCTGCATGTGGGAGTGATGTTCTCTCCCCTCTCAGATTTTCCCAGTCATCTGTCCAGATCTCTCCTTTGCCTCTATTATATTATACTTTATTGTTTGTGTCTTGTAAGTTCTTGGAGGCCAACAATTGGAGAACTCTGATTTAGCAAGAGTTGCTGGGAAAACTGGAAAGCAGCTGGTTGAACACCTTTCATTCCTTCATTACCCAAATTAGCCCAAAATGGATGAAATTGGATAACAAGTGAAAACCAGAAGAGGCTGTTCCACAGCTATGGATGGGATAAGACAGAAGAGGATCCTTCAGTCAAACAAGGGCCAGTGGCAATCATAAAAGATAAAACTAGATAACCATGTCTATATGAAATTGAAAACCTTTTACATGGACAAAATTAATGCAAACAACAAGGAAAGTAATTGATTAGGCAAAAACCCTTAATCAAATAATCACGGATAAGGGTCAGATATCCAAGATACAAGAGGAATGAACCCAAACATACAAAATCAAATGCCATTCCCCCCAAAGACAAGGAGAAACACTCCAAACCAGGTGCTGGATATTTTAACCCTTTCATCTCCATAACATCCTCCTGGGGGCCCACTGGCCTGAATGGTCACTTTCTTACCCGGGGCCCAGGATTTCAGTTTTTCAGACATGCCTCACTTTGCTCCCTGCCCTCCTGACATCTCTCTAGCTGTACCAGCAGCCTTGTCCTTGAGTGCCCTTATCTTCTCCTTCCCTTCTTCCAAGCCCAGTTCCCCCAATGACCAATGTTCTAAACCACGAGGAAATCAACTGTGCCCTTGTTGGCAGAGTGTCTGAAAGGGGTGAGTCTATCTGCTCCCTACCGTCCCTGAAATTTTTCTGGACTAAAGCGTCCCTCCTTGGCCACCACTTTCTTCCTGTAGTATCCCCACCCCCACTTAAAATGAAAGCTCATAACGAGTTGGAATTGTCTTCTCTTTTATATTTGTCTCTCTAGGTTTTAAAACCACACTTGGCTACAGAATAAGCATTTAATAAATGCCTTTTCATTCTTTCAATCAAAGGATATGAACAGCTCACAAAAGGAGAACTGAAAACTACTTACAACCATATGAGAGAGTTCTCCAAATCATTAATAGTGGAGGAAATAAAAATCAGACCAACTACAAAATTTCACTTCCAAGCCAACAAACCACCAAAGAAGGCAAAAGACAGGAATGATCCACACTGACAGGCACACGAAGGTACTGCTTGGAAAGGCATCCTAGGAAGGGTACCTCTCTGAGAAACGCAGGCAAGGAGAGGGAGTTCTTCCCAGCTGCTTTGCCACAATGTACTAAGGGAAGAGGGGCTGCTTCTCTCACTTAAAGGGAGAGCATTTCATGTGCTTCTCAGCCTGGAGGAGCAGAGGCCAAGGAAATTCAGCTTGCAGTAGTGGGATGGCCCCTGACACACTAAAAAGGTGACTCAAAAGTCCATACATAGCCTGTGTCCTCTAGATTTCACTGATGTGCCCAAGGAGTCTTAGGATAAAGAGAAAGCTTCCGCACACACTGAGCTATTTATAGCAGTGCTTATCATAGTAGACAAGGATCAGATACCAAGTGGATACCCATCAATTGGAAAATGGCTAAATAAGTTTTGGTTCATGAATGTGATGGAAAACTACCATGCTATAGGGAATGATGAATATAGTGAATACAGAGAAGCACAGAAACACATGTGAGTTACTGCAAAGTAAAGAAAGCAGAACCAGGAAAATAATCTACACAAAGACTACAATAAGGTAAACAGAAGGAACAAGTAGGCAAATAAAACTGAATTCTGTAAAGTTAAAAATAGCTAAGCTTGGACACCTATGAAAATGTGCCCATCTTCTCTTCCAAAAGGGAGGGAGGCAGGAAATGGACAGCCACTGGTCTGACTGATGTGCAGGCCACTGAGCTGTTTTTTTCCCCTCTTTTTAATTCTTTTATTATAAAAGGAATGAAGAAGGGATAAGTAGGTGATATAAAAACAAAAGAGATAAATTTTTAAAGTCTGAATTGGATTAGTTAATTAATCAATATTAGTTAAGTATCTACTAAGCAAGATGCTATAAACAAGAGGCCCAGAACAAGGGAGAAACTGCAGGAGGAAGAGCTCACATTTAAATGGGAGGTGCTCACATTATTGGGCTATTTCCTCCAGGAAGAGGCAGACAGATCATGGAACAACCTGGAAGCTTACACAGTAGAGGAAAAGTAGTGGTAGAGGAAAGCCAGTGTGGGGTTAGGCTTAAGGCCCACCAAAATAATCTGGCAGTGACACCACATCCCTTCTATTTACAAAACAGTAACTGGGGGCTGGTGGTTAAAGTACACAAAGCTCTGTGCTCACACCCCCAAGGAATATCACACTTCAGTGAACTGTGACCTCTGTGGTGGGGAGGGCTCTAAATGCTCTGGACAACAATCTACAGGAACCTTTTCCTCCCCAGTGTTTCTTGTTCACAGCATCCTGCAAATCTTCCACAGACATGGCAGAGGGCTTCCAGAACGTTTTCTGACACTGTGCTGAGTGAGCCTTCATTCTCTCTAGAAGACGGCCCCCTTCTCTTCTTCTCCTGGATGCCATCTTTCAGAGAGGCAGAATAATGTAGAAGATAAAGAGCTGGTGTCAGAGTCAAGATGTCCTATGTTCACACCTGATTTCTGATGACTTTACCTGCCCAAGGTTAAGACTATTCTCCAAGACTCATCCACTAAGTTATGGAAGGGCCACAATCTGCAGGGGAGGGAGTCTGCATGCAGATAAAATCACAGATCCCTGTCCTGCTGTCATATGCCTTACAACACTTGTGTGCCAGTCATCACTGGTAATAAGTGACAGCCAACTCTTTCTACTATGGATCACTTTCCACTGCTCTCAGGTCACCTGCAATTTCAATTCTTCAGGGATTGTGTTATTCTGTGATTATCACAATGTGGTGTCTTTGGGAGAACATTCACATGAAAAAGATGAGTTTTGTGTCAAGGAATGGCTTGAGATAAACGTAAGTACAAATAAAATATACACAAGATAACTGGAGATGATCATAAAGGGAAGGCACTAGCATTAAGGGAGACTGGGAAAAGTTTCTTGCAGAAGGTGGAATTTAGCTGAAACCAAAAGTCCTGCGGATTGGCTCATGATCACAGCCTGATTCAGCCCCTCTCCTGTGAGCAGCACACATCCTGCTCCTCCTCTGGCACACAAACATGTCTATGCCTCACATCCCCAGATGTCCCACTTCAGTTGTCTATCACCCATCAGCATAATGCCTGCCCGCACTCTTAGGCAGAGGTTCACTTCATAGAGAGGCCCAGCTGTTCTTACTCTTGATTAATCACCCTTTTTGTGATTCTGGTCAGGCTCTGGATGGGGAATGATCCTCAAGAACCTGCCCATCTCAACCCTTCCCAACACCTCATTTTTACTGATGGCTCAAGGTAGCTAAGTGACTAGCCAGATTACAAGTATTGGAGGCAGAATTTGAACTCAGAGCTCCTGACCTGAAACCGAACAGTCTTTACACTACAGTGCATTTGCTCCCTTCCCCTCTTTCCCTCAAACACCAAGTCTGCATGTCTCACAAGCTCATATTTTTAGTAACTTGATGAGGGTAGATCCTGAGAGCAATGAAAACAAGGTCAAAACCTGGGAACGATAGCTAGAAGAAGAAAAACCTCTCAAGATGTAGATCTTAAAGTTACTAGACAATTACTCATTGAACGATTATACCAAGATTCACTACCAACCTTATTTAGCACTTACCATTAATAACTGGAGTGTACACAACAATTCCAACCAAATTCGGATCCGATACTGTTGTGTCTAGAATAAGGCCCCCAATGCTGAAACATGAAAGAAGAACATTTAGAAGAAAAAAAGATACCAGTTACAACTTGCTATTTTTACAGTCTTTTTATAAAATGTTAAAAGTCAGAAGAAAATATAAAGTCAAACCAAAAGAAGTATGACAAAGATCTAAGAGGTTTGTGAGTGGCCCATTGAAGATCCTTCCTGTTTCCTTTGAAAGGCATGAGTTTATTACATGGGAACAGATTAGAGGACCTGCAGAGGTGAGCGGCATGGGAGGAAACCGTCCTGTGGGCCTCTACTGACACACTAAACCTCTAGTTATCTGGAGGCTGTGCCAAGATGAGAGATGGGTTCTGCCACAAAGTGAACCCCAATGTGGACTCAGATCCCACTCTGACTCTTAGCATTGGTTCTCCATGATACATAGCACAGAGCAAGGCTGGACTTGGGGGTCAGGAAGATCTGGGCCCCTCACCACTAACACTTAACTATTCTTTATCCCTCTGACCGCAGACAAGTCATGGAACTTTTCTAAGCTTCAGTATCCTCACCTGTAAGATGGAGATCATAAAACCCACAGAGGCTATATGAGGCTGTGAGGTTACAATGGAATCATTTGTGTAAAGCACTTTTCAAATTGCACAGGTCTATGCCAATTAACTTATAAGATCTTACACTTGGATTATGAACTCTGTAGACATATCTAGCATTCCTATGAAGAAAGACATCAGGTAAGGTGTAAAGAAAGAAGCCAAGGGAGGCACATGATGTGAGAGGACTGAGAGCCTGCCTCAGGAGCCAGGAAGACCAGCCAGCCAGGTTCCAGTGCTACCCTGACCTGTACCAATTGGGGGTCCTAGACCCATCGCTCCCACCTCCCTACAATCATGACTTACAGAGAAGATGCCTCTTGGAAGTGGTATCAAGTTTCACGCCCATAGGCCCCCATCCTAGCAAAGTCACAGAACTGGTCAAAAACAGGCTAGAGATGGGGCCAAGAAGTGTGATGTCACTGGCAGAGTGAACTCCCAGGGAGGAAACTCCATCTACTAATGCATGTCAGCACCTGCTCTGCAACTTCTGGTCTTAGAGAGTTGCTAAAAGCACTAACAAACAGATGACTTATCCAGGGTCATACTGCCAGGCAGTATCAGAGGTGGGACTTTAACACAGGTCTTCTCAACTCTGAGGCCAGCTCTCTATCCTCTACATCAAACTGTCTTTGTACTTAAAAAAAAAAATCCCCCCCCATCTTCAAAATCAAATATGGAGTAAAAAGTACAAACTCATTTTTAGAAGAAAATAATGAATCAACATAAGCCTCCTTTCTCCTTTGCCTATTGAATGTGTCCTTTAAAGCCAAACTAAAACACTCTCTTGTCTGTAAAGCCTTCCCTAGAAAAGTGAGGATTTTTCCATTTCTGGATTTCAACCACCCTTGCTCAGCACTGGAGAATTCTCTAAATGCCAAACCAGATAACAGCATTTTTGCTCTTCCTACACTTGACCCACATGCCCACATTGTCCACGATCTGACACTCACCTGCTTATAACCATCGCTGTAATGACAGGCTCCCAGCCTGAATGGAGAACAGTCCTCGTAGCTGGGTGTTTGGCAGCTATCACAATCCATATAGGAGTCAGAGCCAAGAAAAAGGCACCAACTAAAGGAGCTATGTAATAGTATGTCTCTGAAAGGTAATAAGAAATATTGATTCCAGTTAATGTGTAGTTCAAAAAATATCCAATCATGTACCTGAGGACAAAGTAGATGGATTACCATGAAAGCCTTAAGAAAAACAAAGTTTTAACTGATTATATATCTTATATTAAAATTAAAGTATTTGGTCTCCCCTATGTAAGATCTTGAAACATGCACTGAAATTCTTAATTACAGCAACTCAAATTTTAAATTCAATTTGAAATACAGGATTATTATAGCCTCCTGTGCTGGTGTCTTCCTCCACCCCTAGAATGTAAGAAGCTCCAGGTCATCTCATTGTGACTCTCCCCACCCACCGCTCTTTCTGGTCCTGTCTTCTTTACAAAAGAGGCTCTGACAAATGTTGGTGGAATGAATGAACTAACAAATGCTGGAAATCCATAAACCATGGGGATTAAATCAAACTTATTAGCTGTCAAGGTATAAGGTTAATTCAGAAAATTAAAGTTTAAAATCATTTTAACACCAAACCACACCAACTTGTAAAAAGAAAGAACACATACATTCACTTCTCTGGGGTCTTTTATTTCATCAAACTAACTTTTCAGCATTAATGCTCACACTGTGTCCGTAAGAGGAAGAAGAAATTGCTCAGGGCGGAAACAAAGAAATCATTCCATTTGATGATAGACTCTTGGTACATGGCACTGGTCAAGCTGTCCTGCTTCCTAAGAAAGTCTTTCTGCAGTGACATTCAGGTAAATGAATTTTCATGTTCCCTTCCATTTGATGACTTGCACATTCTATTTTGTGTAATTTTATCAATGATTTTTAAAGGATGGGAAAATAAGTTAATTTACAGTCTGGATCCACAGTTCTCCTTTTCCTCTTAATTCAGAGAATCATAATATTCAAAGAGACCTCAGAACCATAAAATCTACCCCCATCCTGAATCACAAACCCTGTTTCCAGATTTTTCCAGACAAACCCATTTTCAGATGACTTTAATCATTAGAAGATTCTTCATTATATAGAAATGAAATCTGCCTTTCCCAAACTTCCAACAATTGGTCCTATTTCTGCCCTCAGACACCAAGCAGAAAAAGCTGAATACATCTCCCACACAGCTACCTTGCAAGTATCTGAAAACAGAGATGCATTACCCCACACCTGGACTTTAGATTTCTTTCATGCAGGATAAATAGCTCCAGTGTCTTCAGTTCAAGATTGTCTGCCATGGGGGCTGCATAGTTTTAATCTCACTCTCCTGATTGTTACATGGGAACAACCTTCTAAACTTGGATCTTCATCTGGGGACCTATGAATATATACATATACATATGTGTGTATGTGTGTATATTTGATATATACACCAACACACACACACATACCTCTAAAAATCTCATTTCAGAAGAAATGGTTTCCTTTGTAATCCTCTATTTTTTTAATGCATTTAAAAATATCATTCTAAGAAAGGTCCAAAAGCTTTACCAGACTGCCAAAAGGTTACACTTGAAAAAAAATGTAAAAGAAGTCGAGAGAACCTGATATAGAATCTATACTTCTGGAAAATTCTGGAAATGAATCCTTAAAGAGATGGGTGGTAAACACCAAGGAAGAGAGAGAAACAGTAGCTTGAAAAGGCCACTATGACTTTATCAGGAACAGATCATGCTAGAGCAAAAAAAAAAAATTCATTTTTCCACAAGTTTATTAAGTCAGTAGATGAAGGGAATAGTTTAGATTTCTACAAATCTTTTGATAATGCATCTCATGCCATTCTTGTGGAAAAGATGGAGAGAAATTGACTAGACCATAATACAATCATGGATTCTGATATGGGTGAATGGTCAGATACAAATTGTTGTTAATGTCTAAATGTCAACACAGCAAATAAACAAATGAATAACATCGATGAATGAGTGGTAAAAGCATTCATTAAGCAATCACTATGTGTCATGCTAAGTGATACATGCTAGACATAAGACAATCCCTGTCCTCAAGCAGCTTCCACTCTGATGGGAGTGAGAGGGAGAAAGGAAAGAGAGAGTCTGGAAATGGCCAGGAAGCAGCCTGGATTTGTCTAGCCCAGGCCTGCTTAACATTTTTATCAGTGGATGGATAAAGGTAGAGATGAGACACCCATCAGATTCTCAGACAGCACCAAACTAGGAGGGACAGCTAATATATTTGGTGACAGTGTCAGGATCTGAAAGGGTCCTGACAGACTTAGAACAGTGTTGTCAAATGCAAACAGAAAGAGGGGCCAGTAACCCATACCCCAGGATCCCCATAGGTGCACAATGACCTAGAAAACACACATGTTTATATGTTTCTTTTCTTATTATCACATCACCACACTGAGACCAGATAGGAACTCTACTTTTAATCTGATTCAGGTCACACTCCGGAGTATTGTGAGTTTTATGCAGCCCAGAGGCTCAGGATGGAATACTGGGTTGAATCTGGTAAGAAGAAAGTCAGCAGGACTAAATAGGAAGTTTTACACTTCAGTACATAATCAATGTCACAATTACAAAATGGTAGAGGCAGGGTTACAGATTAGTTGTTTAAAAAAAAAAAGGTCTGAGGGTTTCAGTGGACTGCAAACTCAATCTGAATTACCCCCAGGATAAGTTCATCAGGAGGGAAACTGCTTTGGTACTCACACCTCATCAAGGACCTCAATTATTTCCACCGCTCTGATTGGAGAATGTAATCCCAGCCTCTCTTCAGTGGCCACCACTACCCTGCTGGGACTTTCTGGTACCACCACACCCCTGTTTCAGTTTTCTTTTGTGTACTGTCTCTCCCAATTAAATTACAAGCTCCCTGTATACAGAGACTGTCTTTCTTTGGTGTTATTGTTATCTCCAGTACTTAGCCCAATGCTTGGCACATAGTCGGCACATTATAAATGTTGGTCCTAGTGTAGCCTACTCAGAATCTGTGAGACCCGGCATGACTTCCCTGATACATGTGTGACTTCCAAGCTCTTGCCCCTTCTCATTTTAAACAATTGTTGCCCAAGTCTTCCCCTTGATCTCTCAGAGAGGATCTACCCGACATAGCAGTCGCTTTCCTCAAGGTCTTTCAATAGCCAGTAAGTGTCCTGGTGAACTAAAGGATCTGTCCTTAACTCAGGCCACATGTCCCAACGGCATCTTGCTCTGGTCATGCTTCTTTGATCATACTGATTTTGTGCACACAGTTTATCTTTGGAAATCTGCTGGAGCCTACATCAACTACCATCTAATTAATCAATAAGCATTAATCTCCTACTATGTACCTGGTACTTTGTTAACTGTTGGAGATCCAAAGCAAAATCTAAACGGTCCCTGCCTTCAAGAAGCTTAAATTAAGCTTCAATCCACTGTTCCAAGTCCTTCCCCCTGGGCCCAAACAGAAGGCCTTTTCTATACAATGATCTTTCAAACCCTGAAGCCAGCTGCCACTTCTTCCTTCCCCTAGCATGTCCCTGTAAGGCTTCTCAAGGCTAAGCATCCCCAGTTCTTTCACATGGGGTCACTATTCCCTCCTCAGGACATGCTCCAGTAGACCAATGTCCCTCCTAAAATGGAGCACCCACAACTGTATACAATGTGCCAGTATTTCTGGATAAGGAAAACTAAGACTTTCCCAGTTAGGAAGAATGCCATTTGCAAGTAACTGCTAACTTCGGAAGTCCTGAGGGGAAAGGGGCATTGAAACCGCTAAGAAAAACTCTAATTCAATCCAGTTACTAATCTATTATAATCTAAGAGAAAAACTCGGTATCATCTTTAACCATTTAAGGCAAAATGGATAAAGAATAAAATCAATGACTAAAGAAACTATCCTTTCACATCTCAACCCTTGACCACAGGGAAAGCAGCCCACTGTACCTGCCAGTGCTCAACGAATGTTCTGTTAAATAACTGAATTGTCCGAGTCTTCAGAGTTCACCATAGCAAAAGAAACTATGAAATTAGTGAGGGAAATCTGGTACGATATGCCTTGCCAAAGTGTTTTACAGTAATTCTGTTCTATTTTAAGAACCTGTAAAATGTAACCCTCCTGGTCCCATCAAACAGCATCAAGAAGAACATGTGTAGTTAAATTATATCCAACCAACCAAATTGTATCAAAATTATTACGGATAGTATAAACTGACAAATAAAGAAACATGTCAAACATTATTTTTCTTAGAGATAAGATTCTTTTCTAGATGACTGAACATTAAAAGAGGGGACTTAAGAGCCACTAATGATATAATCCTGCAAAGAGATATCATTCACTTAAAAGTAACCATGACTGTGGCATCAAATGAAAGCACAAAAGAGCCGCTTCCTTCTAAATTAAAAGCCCAACAGATGAGCTCACAGTTAATATAATAATCTGTATTTAACCAGAAGTCACCTTCCAGAACATCTAGGGTACTTATCAGACTCTCTGCAAGTCGAAACATAACTTTATCATCAATTGGATGCAGTCATTATTTTTGCTTGACCAATTTTCTTTGTGACAAAGAAAAGTTCAGTGGAGGGAGGGGAAAGGGGCTTTATAAAAATCTTGACTGTCAGGTCAAGAATAAAAGGCATCAAAATATCTTAAGACAAAAAAATTCTCTCTGCATTTCACTATTTAATGGCATATGGCATCAGAGCCTTGGGCTTGGGTCCCATTGCTTTCAAGCTGCCTGACATTTGTGTAGTCTCTGAGTGTCCGTTTCTAAGTAGATAGAAGGGTATAATGATTCTTGAACTATGCACTCCAAATCTCAGTCGCTAAGTACTGACTCTGAGCAATCCTAGCACTGTGCTAGGGACACAGAGACAAAGTGAAAAACAGCCCCTGACCTCATGAAGTTTCCATTTTTCCAGGGGATATAGAGCCCATAAACAAATTAATTATGGACATGATCATGTGAGGAGGGAGAGAACACTAAAGTGAGGGGAATCTGAAAGGGTGTCCCAAAGGTCTTGGGGAGCCTGGGATTTTAAGAGGCTCAGATAAAGAGGGAGCAAACGCACTCTAAGCATGAGGTAAGGGATGGTCTGGGAGTCTGGAAAGTCAGATTTGAGGAAGAAGTGGGCTGGTGTGGCTAGAGAAAGGAGAGGGCAAGATAGAGAACAAAGTCAAGTAGGCCATGTACAAAGGGCCTTAAAAATCAAGTTGATATGCCCAAAGGGCTAAAAAACTGTGCATCCCCTTTGACCCAGCAATACTACGTCTAGGTCTGTATTACAAAGAGATCATAAAATAAAAGGAAAAGGATCCAAACGTACAAAAATATTTATAGCAGCTCCCTTTGTGGTGGCAAAGAACTGGAAATTGAGGGGATGTCCAAAAATTGGGGAATGGCTGAACAAGTCATGGTAAAAGATTGTGATGGAATACTATTGTGCTTTAAGAAATGGTGAGTAGGTGGATTTCAGAAAAACCTGGAGAGACTTGCATGAACTGCTGCTGAATGAAGTGAGCAGAACTGGGAGACCATTGTACACAATAACAGCAACACTGTGCAATGACCAACTTTGACAGAATTAGCTCTTACGAGCAATGCAATGATCTAAGACAATTCCAAAGACTCTTGATGGAAAATGTTATCCACTTCCAGAGAAAGAACTATGGAGTCTAAATGCAGACTGAAGCATACTATTTTCTCTTTTTTGTTGTTTTTCTCTTAGAACAAAAGGGAAAAACCACAAGAAAGAGAAAAACAACAAATTCTTCTTTCACAACATGACTAACATGGAAATGTTTAATATGACTGTACATGTATAGCCTATATCAGATTGCATGCTGTCTTGGGGAAGGGGTAGGTGAGGGAGGGAGAAAAAATCTGAACTCAAAACTTTATAAAAGTGAATGTTGAAAACTATCCTTTACATGTAATTGGAAAAAATAATACTATTAAGGGTGTGTAGGGGGGAGTCAAGTTGAGAAGTCTGGAAGCAATGGAGAGTCACAGAAGCTTCTTGAGGAAGGGAGTGATGTGATCATACTTGTACTTTAGGGAAATTATTTTGGCAGTTCTATGAAGGATGGGCTAAGGAGACAGTATTCCAAACAAAGGCTGTTGGAAAAGTTTAAGAGAAACTTGGAATGGTGGTTGTGGGGATGGAGAGAAGGGGAAATGTGAGATATGTTATAGATGAAAACTGGTAGGATTTGGCAACTGAAAGGATGTGAAGGTCCAAGACTATAAACCCGAGTGAAGAGAAAGATGTTGGTGCTCTCCTCACAACAGCAGGTCCAGAGCAGGGCTATACTAAGAAGGGAAGACAAAAGGTTCCATTAGGGTAATGTGGAGTCCAAGACACCTGTCCAACAGGTGGTCTGGTGATGCCGAAGTGGGGCTGGCACTCAGGAGAGACACTAGGCTGAGACACAAAGGTCTGGGAGTCCTCTGCATGGAGATGGTAACTGAACCCATGGGATTGCAGGCAATCACCAGGAGAAGGTTTGGAGAAAGAAGAAAGAGTTTCCAGGACAGAGTCTGGGGGGATATCTCCATCTAGTGGGCAGAAAATGGATGATGTTTCACTGAAGAAAATCAAGGGAGAGGAGTAAATCTCCTGGGAGGGAAGAGTCTCCACGGGAGGGAGGCAGAGGAAGGTAATAGCATCAGGAATTAATGAGAGAATAAACAAAGCTCTCTGTAATTACAAGAAGCTAAGGTCTAAGTGTTGAGATAAAGACAATGTGGCATCATCTATGCTTTGACTTAACCGCCATGCTTCTCAACATCTTTCAGCTCCCTCTGCTTTTCCCACCAAGCTGTCGTTGTGTGGGTTTATTAGGATCAAAGGATTTCAGTCTTGAAGGGGCAGCATTCATGGCCTTCAAGATTCAGACTGAGAAATGTATTCGTGATGAATAAACAACAGTTTCCATATATTCACTTTTCCTGCATGAACAT
Organism: Petaurus breviceps papuanus; assembly: GCF_028583685.1. NCBI lineage: Eukaryota > Metazoa > Chordata > Mammalia > Diprotodontia > Petauridae > Petaurus > Petaurus breviceps. Next base: position 1,931,949 of record NW_027186303.1, read on the forward strand.
CTAAATAACATATATAATAAGATGTTTAAATCAGTAAAATCCTTTATGGAAAACCACCAAAGTTCTCTTTAGTACTTCACAAAGTGACATCCTTGGATCTGTCTAAAGTGGGAGGAGAGGGGGGTGGAGTCAAGATGGCAGAGTAGAAACAGGAATTCCACAGGGTTCTGGCTTCCACCTCTTCCAATTCATGTAAAAGGTGACTCTGAACAAACTTTGGAGCTACAGAACCCACAAAATGACACAGAGAAGCTAACCTCCTGCTGAGGACAGCGCAGCAAACCGGCAGGAAGCAGCCAGCAGAGCCTTCTGGGAGCCAACCCCAGCCCAGCTCAAGCCACAGGTCTTAGCCTCAGGGCGGCCTGACCAGCTTCCGGCTGCAGGGACTTCAGATCACCAGCAGCTGTGGTGGTTTCCATAATTATCAACCCGTAGATGCTAAGCACAAAGCGAAAGGGCAGTGCAGTGTGGACCTTGGGATCCAGTAGTTTGGAAGTACGGTCCAGCCTTTATCCCCTGGAGGGAGAAGCTGCTGAGGCGCTGCGGCCATGCAGCCGCCGCCACATGGCAGCTTCAGCTACTGGCCTGCAGACTGTAGGGGAACCAAGCAATCAGTCTGAGGGGTAATCACTCTTGCTTTAACCTGCTTGGATCTGAATCACTGTCTAGGGTGGAAGTCCTGGGGTGTGTGACCAGCTTACCAGAGTGTGTGGAGGCTCAGAGAGGGCACCCAACTAATACCTTCAGCAGCTGAGAAAACCCCAGCAATTTGGACAGAGCTCTCCTCTCTGGTAGCAGAATTCTACTATGGCAAAAAGCTCAAAAGTCAAGTAGAGTGGCAACATAAGCAAGCAAAGCAAGCAGAGCAACCCAACTTTACACTCCTATTTTGGGGACAAAAAAGATGAAAGCATGGAACAAGAGGAAGACAGTGAAGTCAGAACAACTGCACCAAAAGCTTCCAAGAAAAATACAAGTTGGTTATAGGCCATAGAGGAGCTTAAAAAGGATTTTGAAAACCAAATAAGAGAAGTGGAGGAAAAATTGGGAAGAGAAATGAGAATGATGCAAGAAAATTATGAAATGAGAGTCAACAACCTGACTGAAGAGAATAACACCTTAAAAAACAGACTGACTCAAATGGCAAAAGAGGCTCAAAAAGGCAATGAAGAGAAGAATGCCTTAAAAAGCTGAATTTGCCAGATGGAAAAAGAATCTCAAAAGCTCATTGAAGAGAATCATTCCTTCAGAATTAGACTAGAGCAAATGGAAGCTAGAGACTTTATGAGAAATCAAGATACTATTAAACAGATCCAAACAAATTAAAAAATAGAAGACAATGTGAAATATCTCATTGGGAAAACCACTGACCTGGAAAATAGATCCAGGAGAGATAATTTAAAAATTATTGGACTATCTGAAAGCCATGATCAAAAAAAAGAACCTAGAAATCATCCTTCAAGAAATTCTCAAGGAAACTTGCCCTCATGTTTTAGAACCAGAGGGCAAAATAGAGGTTGAAAGAATTCACAGCTAGGTGGTGCAGTGAATAGAGCACCAGCCCTGGAGTCAGGAGGACCTGAGTTCAAATCCGGCCTCAGACACTTAACACAAAAAATTTCCATGTGATCCTGGGCAAGAAACTTAACCCAAATTGTCCTCCAAAAAAAAGCAAAAAAAAAAAAAAAGAATCCATCAATCACCTCCTGGAAAAGATCCCCAAAAGAAAACCCCTATGAATATTGTAGCCACGTTCCAGAATTCCCAGATCAAGGAGAAAATGTTGCAAGCAACCAGGAAGAAACAATTTGAATATTGTGGAAACACAATCAGGATAACACAAGATCTGGCAGCTTCTACATTGAGGGATCGAAGGACTGGGAATATGATATTCCGGAGGCCAAAGGAGCTGGGATTAAAAGCAAGAATCATCTACCCAGAAAAACTGAGTATCATGTTTCAGGGGAAAATATGGTTATTCAGTGAAATAGAGGACTTTCAAGCATTCTTGATGAAAAAACCAGAGTTGAATAGAAAATCTGACATTCAGATATAAGAAGCAAGAGAAGCATGAGAAGGCAAACAGGGAAAAGAAATCATAAGGAACTTATCAAAGTTGAACTATTAACATTCCTACATGGAAAAATGATAATTGTAACTTATGAAACTTTTCTCAGTATGAGAATAGTTGAAGGGAATAGAAATGTGTGTGTGTGTATACACATACATATATATGTCTATATAGGGGGGTATATGGGCATATGAATACATATGTGAGTGTGTGTATATATGTGTACAGGTATACATAGAGGACACAGGACCAATTTAATAGGAAGGGATGATACTTAAAAGGTAAAATTAAGAGGTGAGAGCGGAACATAATGAGAGGAAATGGGGAGAGACAGAATGGGGGTAAACTATCATATAGAAGAGGCAAGGGAAAATGGTTACAATGGAGGGGAAGAACAGGATGGCAAAAGGGAATGGGTCAACCTTATTCTCATTGAATTTGGCTCGGGAAGGGAATGACATACACACTAAATAGGGTATCTCACCCTACAGGAGAGTAAGGGAGAAGGTGATGAGAGGGGGGATGATGGAAGGGAGGGCAGGCTGGGGGGAAAGAAAGTTGGAAGCACCCACTTTTTAAAAGGGACAGGGTCAAAGTAGAGAATGGAACAAGTGGGAGGTGGGATAGGAGGGAGGGAAATATAGTGAGTCTTTTACAATATATCTACTATGGAAATGTTTTGCATAGCTACATATGTACAACCTATATTGAATTGCTTATCTTCCCAGCAAGGGTGGGTGACAAGGCAGGAAGGGAATGAATCTGGAATTCAAAGTTTTAAAATCAAATGTTTAAAATAATATATATATATATACTATTATTAATTATTAATAATTAATTAATATTATTTTACATGTAACTGGGAAATAAAATATACAGGCACTGGGCATAGAGATCCACCATGCCCTACTGGAAAGTCAGAGGAGGTATGGGAGAAGATATGGGAGAGAGCAGATTGGAGGAGGGGATATCCAGTGGGATTATTATTTTGGGGTGGTAGGTAGGGGAAAAACGGGGGGAAAATTTGTAACTCAAAATCTTACAGAAATGAATGATGTAAACTAGAAGTTAATAAGTCATTTGATAAAAAAAATAAAAATAAAAAAATAAAGTGGGAGGAGAGAGAGCTTTAATAATCCCTATACATGTGGGAGTGATTCCCAAATGACATGTTGGATTCTTCACACACTGCAATCTTGAGAACATTACATTACAGCCATCAAGAACTAGCTTGAGGGGCAGCTGGATGATGCAGTGAAGACAGCACTGGCCCTGGAGTCAGGAGGACCTGAGTTCAAATCTGGCTTCACATACTTGACACACTTAATAGCTGTGTGACCTTGGGTACTTAACCCCAATTGCCCTGCCTTCTCCACTCCAAAAACAAAAAGAACCAGTTTGAAAATGGGCAGTCCTGATAATCACCAGAGGACTAGCTAAAGGCTTCAGTTAAATTGGTCTTTTTACATTAATCCTTGCTAAGTAAAAGTAAACATACTCAAACATCTTGGTTTAAAAATAAAAAAGATATTAACTTGTCAAGGCAAGATATTCCCCGTACATAAAAACGCAATGCAACTATGATTGAATCTATGAGTAAGAGTACGGAATGATCTCTATTCTTTTCATTCTTCCACTTACTAGGTGCTTGCCCATAGACAACTCTCAGGTCCTCAGTTTCCTTAGCTGACGAATGAGGAGCTAAGACTATACCATCTCTAAAGCCCTTTCTAGTCCTTTTATCTTATATGATTCTGCAACAAAATGAAGATAATGTTAATACAGGAAAGCAAAAATTGCTGCAATGAATATCATTCAACAAAAGTATTTTGTCTATTGATAGTCAGTACCATTATTTAACTGCTTTAAAGATGAGCATCTCTGAGCTTCAGCTAAAGTATCCCTAAATTTTCTTCTCGGGTTTAAACCCTAAGATACAACTGCTGTATGCTAATATTGTTGCACGTTCTCAGCATTACATATGCTAATGCCTCATCTCATAGAAGAAATCAGGTTACAGGGAGGAGTACTCATGAGGAACTACTTCACCAGAAATGGAGGAATCATATTCTTACTAGAACCCAAGTTCACCCTATAGAAGGCCTCTCCTTCCCATATTCACTTTTCTTCTACTTGAGTTGTGGCAAGAAGTTTCCCACTACATCCTGGCCCATCTCCAGTCGTCCTGATCTGTATCTGGCCACTGAGCCCAGAAGGCTCCAGAGGAGAAAGTGAGGTTGGTGACTTTGCACAGCCCTGCCTCACTTAAATCCACTTGTAAGTCACGGTGTCACCTTCCTGATGTCATGGTCCTCTTCAAGAACAAAGGACAAACAACATAAAACAATGGGCAAGATGGGTCACAGCACTGGGACCCACTACCCCACACTGCCTCTCTCAATAGCTCAGTATTCTATAATTCGCCCCTCCCTCCACCTGTAACCATAACAGAGAGACCCTGGAACATCAGGAATCTAGATTGCATTTATTTAAGAGTACAATAACACTAAGGCAGGAGATCTGTGAAACAACCGGGTTTGTGAAACAATCTGATGTCCAGGGCAATCCATCAGCAAGCATGTTTTGCAAGACATCTTTATCTTATTTTGTTTTAAAAATACTTACCAAGGCAGGCATAAAGACCCTGACTTATCCAGGCTAATATGGCCAGAGTTATGAGGTCCCCAAAACTAGCAGCAATCGGAGTGGCCACATTGTCCGGGTTGATGCCAGTCTTCTTTGATCCAACAATGACACCAACCATTATTATCCCTAAAAGAAATAAGGTCAGTTTGTCATTCGTACCAAGACTCCTTTTCCTATGATTCAAGAAAAACACTAAGCTTGCTATGGGTGTGCGGCAAACTGAAATACACGCATTCATCACTGGAGCCAAACAACCAATCTGCCCTGATTAGATGACTTAAGCAAAAGATGTAAAGAAAATGTTTTGGCAAAAATGCCTCCTAAAGACTTCAAATGGAGGTCACTGTTGAGATAAACATTTTCTTTCATCCATTATTCCCTAGATATTCAATGATGAGTTATATAGTAGGAGACAGTTACTCTGTAAATTTACAGTTACTCTGTAAATCTGGAGAAATAAATTAAACCCATGCAGATGCTGAAAAACAACATTTAGATGGGAAATTCAAATTTGCTACCATATGTATCTTGGATTTAATTTATGCAAGGGCCTCATGGTCCAATATGCTTATTCCAAACCTCAAAAGGAAGCAGTAATTGGGAGCAACAAAGAAAAGTGGGTCATGTTTACATGTGTGAGCAACTAAGGGGAAAACAGTAAGAAATCAATCTGTTTATACTGATCTAAATTTTGAAATATTCAGAATGAGGAAGTAACAATGAGTTCTAGATGGCAAAACACATACAATGAGCTTTAAAAATTCTATTTTAAGATACTCACCTTGGGGAAATAAATCATCAGTCAGAATTACAGAGGATTCCCCATCACTGGAGGGTTCAAGAAGAGGATAAGACACCGTGAAAGGGATTTCTGTCCAGGTACAGGTGGGATGAGGATCTCTTGGATCCCCTCCCACTCTGAGACACCAGGACTAGGCAAAAATGACTAGGGGACCCTGTGACATTGTTCCTTAGAGTCTTGTGGTTAGATTAAGTCTGACACAAAGCAGTTCTCTGCAGATAGGGCACACTTAATAAATGGCTGCCTAATCAAATTTAATAGATGCTGAAGGAATGTCACAATCAACATATAACAGGGTTTGAGTTTTCTATGGGTTCTAGATGGAAAATTCAATAGCACTCTGACCTTGTTATGAGGAAGACTCAAATTCAATTCATTCCTCAGACTCTTCCTAGCCATGTCCCCCTGAGCAGGTCATTCTGCTTCTCTATAGTTTGATCTATAAAATGGGGGTGATAAGAGCCCCTATCTCACATGGGTGTCATAAGGCCTCCTTACAGTGTGCTACAAACCTTCAAGTACAGTCTCTGTAACAGCTGGTGGTGGCAGCTTCTGCTACTGTCAGATACCACAAACAGGGAGATGTGGCTAGTAGAAAAGTGTGACCTTACACACTGATCACATGCCCTGTCATCATCAGGGTGCTTGTGGTCACTCACAGACCAGAACAAAGACCAGGAGAGTAGTAAACACCTCTCTCTAGATCATACCACCTTGGAAGAACTGAAAATTCCTATATAGGTCCCCAGAATTACCTCTGAAAATAGCTGCACATAAAAACCTGAAGCTTGGGACAGTGCCCTTCCACTCCAAAAGCAGAGCCCCACTTAACCACAGAGTTAGAATTTAAGGAAAAGGTGGAAAAATGAGCAACAACAGAAAGAGATCCTAACTATACAAAGTTACTATGCTGACAGGGAAGAACAAAACACAAACTCAAAAGAAGACAACAAAGTAAAAAATGCTATATCCAAAGCCTCAAAGAAAAATATGAATTGGTCTCAGGCCATGGAAAAGTTCAAAAAGGATTTTTAAAAGCAAGTAAGAGAGGTAGAGGAAAAACTGAGAAGAGAAATGAGAGTGATGCAAGAAAATCATGCAAAAAGAGTTAACAGTTTGGTAAAAGAGGCACCAAAAAATACTGAAGAAAATCACACCTTAAAAACAGACGAGGTCCAATGGCTTGACCAATTTCAAGAGCCTAACTGGTCCTTTTGCTTCAAGTCTCTCCCATTCATCTTTCTTACAGCTGAAAGACTGTTCTGAGCTGTCACTCTTGAAGTCAAGAAATTCCTACAGGGGCGGCTAGGTGGCGCAGTGAATAGAGCACCGGCCCTAGAGTCAGGAGGACCAGAGTTCAAATCCAAGCTCAGACACTTAACACAAAAACTATCCGTGTGACCTTAGGCAAGTCACTTAACCCCAATTACCCTCCAAAAAAAAAAACAAAAACAAAAAAGAAAAAAGAAATTCCTACAAATACAAACTCTGGGTCTAGCTTTGAAAGCCTTTTCCAATGGGACTCTAACCTGCTTTTCCAGCCTCGTGACATATTACTATTCCCCTGAACTTGCTCTAAGATGCAGCTAAATTGGCCTCCTCACTGTTCCTCAGTAGGAAATGCTCATATCTCTTCCCTCCAGCCCATACAGAGGCTGTTCCCCCAGGGAGAGAATACATTCCTCTGCAGCTCAGCTTCTGCCAGGAGGTTTTCCCTGATCCCCCTCAGACTAGTCAGTGCCTTCCTCCCCCTGAAACATTTCACAGAAAATGTACCTTGCATTTACATGGTCTTTTCTATCTACTGACAAGTGACCATGCTGTTTCTCCCAAGAGAAAGTAAACTTCTCAAGGGCAGGGATTGTTTCACTTTGGTCTTTGTACCCCCAGTGCCTACCACAACATTTAACACACAGTGAGAGCTTAATAGAACGTTTGTTGATGGAATGGTTGACTGATCCACTCCATAACCTCCAGCTGCCCCATCCCCCATGCCCCTCTCTTCTCCCACTCCATCACAGCCCTGATCTAGACTCACAGTTTTGTCCTTATGGCTGATCAATTCAACTGACCATCCTTCATTCCAGCCCATTACATTCACACATCCAGCCAAACTTTGATCCCCACCATGCACTTTCTTCATGTGCTCCCAAGCTGCTAAACAAGCTGAATCACTTCTTCCTACCACTACAGACTCCCAGAAAGAAGTGTCTCCATTTGCTGCCATTGTCTCCTCAACACCCGCATCCTTCTCAGCCTCTCAACCTGGATTCCAGGTCCAGAACTTTAGGACAGCTGGTCACAGAGTCCCACACTACACCACCAAGCTCTCAATGGCTTGATCTGGTCCCTTTACTCAGCTCTCAGTCCCTCTGACCTCTTGGCAGCATTCCATACTCATAGCCATCCCTTCTTTCTGGGATAACATTTCACTCCTGGTCCTGCTCCTAGCAGTCTAACCAACCCTTCTTGGTCTCCTTGAGTAAATTTGCTCATGTCTCTTGTTCCCTCAAGAGAACATTTCCGAGGGCTCTGTCCTGAACTCCCTTTCCTCTCTAACAATCTTATAATCTCCAGATTATACTTGAAGCCCAGGAGCCAGGGAGATCTCCTGAGTCTAGGTATCTTGTCCTAATCTTTCTGTGTCTCCCCAACATCAGGCACAGTGTCAGCTGCCTACTAAGTAATCCCAGCACATGATGGAGACAGCATGGAGCAGTATAAAAAAAAAAAAAAAACAATGATTTGAAGTCAGAAGCCAGGGAGCCAAATCTCAGCTCAACTACTTAATATCTGTAAGACCTTGGAGGCAAACCATTAAATCTCTTCGCCTCAATCCCTCATCTATAATGTGAACATTTGGACTAGGTGAACTATAAAGTCTTTCCCTTATGCAGATCAGTGGCCAAGCCTGGAGTCAGGAAGATCTGAATTCAGACCCAGCCTCGGACATGTACTAGCTGGGTGATTCTGCGCAAGCCACTTAACTTGTTTGCCTCAGTTTCCCCAGTGGCAAAGTGAGGATGATAACAGCACCTTCTCCCAAGAAGGGTTTGAGGATCAAATGAAATGAGACCAAATGTAAAGTGCTCAGCATTATCCAACACACTTGTTGTTGCTATCAGTCATTTCAGTAGTGCCCAACTCTCCATGACCCCATTTGGGATTTTCTTGGCAGAGATACTGGGGCAGTTTGCCATTTCCTTCTCTAGCCCATTTTACAGATGAGGAAACTTAAGATGAGGCAAACAGGGTTAAGTGACTTGCCTAGGATCACACAGCTACTAAGTGTCTGAGGTTGGATATGAACTCAGGAAGATGAGTGTTTCTGGTTCCAAGCCCGGGGCTCTATCTACTGCACCACCTAGCTGCCACTCCCAATCTCTTGACTTTCTAGTCCATCTGTGTACAGCCACCACAACAAAGACATTGGCTAAATGAACCTTGTCACTCTCCAGTTCATAAATTTTCCTTGACCCCCACAATGATTAAAATGTTAACTCTGTAGAGCGGCATCTAGTAAGCATGTAATAAATGTTTCCTTCTTTGCCCCTTCTGAATCTGATATCAATGTTTTTAAATCCATCAAGTTCAGAATAAAATTCCTTATCTTCCTATTACCTACAAATACATTCAGATCTCTTGTATCCTAAAAGGATCCCTCATCCCAATGTCTCCTCAAGCTGTAGTTTGATGTCTATTCTTTAATGCTCCACTTCTGTAGATAATGTGGTTGGCCACTCTCATTTCCTCAATCTCTCTTCTGCTTCTTGCCATCTTGCTTCTAAGCCCATCCCCTCTAACTCCGGACTTGGCTTCTCTCCAATCCCACCATCACCATCCCAGTTCAAATATGGCCTCTAACCTAAACAACTCGACTAGAGCCTTAACTGCTCTGCCTGCCCCCAATCTCTTGATTTTCCAGTCTATTCATGATATGGTCACCAAAACAAAGACACAGGCTAAATTAACCTTGTCACTCCCCAGTTCATAAATCTTCCTTGACCCCTCCCCCCAATGATTAAAATGTTAGCTTTGTAGAGTGGCATTTAAGGGTTGCCACAATCTGGAAAAAATATTTTCCACTTTCATGATGTTGTTAAGTTTCCAGAGGCTACTTAAAGTGGTTTGTTTACTTCTGTGCTTACTCAGCCCTGGAATCTTTTAGATTAAACCTTGCTGCTGATTCAAGGACAAGGAGATGGCAAATATTTTTAAATATGAAAAGATACAGCTTTGTGGTTTTTACTGGAAAATGTCTCTTTCCTGGAGACTTTACATTAATGAATAAAAATGAAAAAAGATAACTCCATAGTTAGATTAGTCTTAAGGGCCCTTCCAACTCAGATTCTAGATTCAAGGCAAAATTCTGTTTTAGTGGATTAATTTTTAAAAATCAGAGGCTTTGAGAATTGTGTAGCCAACAACATATTGTGGGAAGGCATACAATTACCTACTGTCATTGCAGAGAAATGCTTCAAATTTTTTGTAAAGTTGAAACTTTTTCTTCTACCACAGGAACTGTCCTTGGAACTGTACAGAATTCCTGGAATCTTTGTTGTAACTCAAATACACTTTGCCAGGAAAACCTCTGGACATTTTCCAAAAAACTTTCTCAATTAATTTAACTAAACCACCCTATCAGGAAATTCAGTGCTCAGAGCATTTTCTTGAACCTTTATCAGGACTGTCACTCACACCATGAAGAGGTCCAAACTATACCAGATCACAGTCAGCTGTCAAATTCCTAAAAGCTAAAAATGGACATTTCAAATATAATTTCAATCACAAATGAAACAGATATGAATCACTGATCATTGTTTAAAAGACAATAGATGTTCATAAAGCAGCTTCTCACCCTGCAAGAGAGATGCAATGAAGGCAGTGGCCACACTGCTGGCACACAGTAGGATGGAATGATCCAGGCGGTATCTCCCTTCTGGAATCCAGCCCAGAATGATCGCTGCCACTGCGGCTAAAAAACCTACCACTGTTGCCTGAACCTGAGGAGGGAAAACAAGATTCCATTCAGACAGGATTCTCTATTAAGTAGCTGCATTCATAAGCACTTTTCTTAAAGTCATAAATCTCCCACACAGGAAATGAAGAGAAATTGTTGTACACAGGACTCTAGCTACATAATCTTTTAAAGCACCTGCTAAATCTTAGTTTAATATTCTTTAACATTTTTTAAAATCCCCCCAATCCAAAAATATGGATATAAGAGTGTTTCACTTGAAGCCATATGAGACAGATTCAAGCCCTGCCTCTGATATATAGACACTAGCTGTGTGACAATGAGCACTTAACCTCTCTGAACATCAACTTACTCATTTGTAAAACAGGCTTGGTGGCACAGTGGATAGAGCACTGGCCCTGGAGTCAGGAGGACTTTGAGTTCAAATCCAACCTCAGACACTTGACACACTACCTGTATGATCTTGGGCAAGTCACTTAACCCCAACTGCCTTGCCTTCCCCCTTCCAAAAACAAAAATAAAACAAAACAAAAACAGGTTTAATAAGACTTGCGTTATCTCCCTCAGGATTGTTTTAAAGGTAAAATGTAATAATGGATTATAAAATTTTGTAACTACAAAGAATTATGTAAATATGAACTATCGCTATTCTTGACCAGGAATTGTGGGAAATCTATGATCAGAAGGGAGATAAGCCAGTCTTGTGGGAGAACAAGGTAAAAGAAGTGGACAGCTCAAACACTGCCTTGTAACCTGCAAAAGTGGCAAAGCTCTAAAGGAAAGCCCAAGGATGCTGGGCAGATCCTCCATGAAGGACACAGAGGAGACATGAACGAGACTGAGAACCATGCAGGGGTTGTGACTGACAGCGAAGGAGAGTGGAGAATGTCCACGTGGATGAGATAAGCCACTGCTCATTTCTTTGCCTCCCTGAGCCCTTCATCAGCTTCCAGGCTTCCCTCAGAAGCCAGTTCCCTGGACAAGTCTGTCTGGATCCCTCCAGTGGTGACTACCATGCATTTGCATATCTGTGTAAATGTTGAGACCCCCACTCTAAGTTAGGGATGGTTCTGCATTTTGTCTTTTAGTCCCTAGGACCTACCACGTTATTCTGAACATTGGGGCGGGGAGGACTGCAAGAAGTTCCTAGAACTGCTATTTCAACAGTACTAATACCAATCTTAGCCAAGGCTCTTCTGCAAGGTACAGTCTTAGAAAGTTGTCTGGGACACTAAGAAATGAAGTCATTTGCCCAAGGTCACACAGCCAGCCTGCATCAGAAGTAGGACACCAATGTTGTCATACTGACTCCATCATTCACTATATCATGATATTTCTTGCATTGCATACAAAAAGTGCTGAATCGAAGGATTTTATTATTGACTACACTGATTCTTTCATGTTGTCAGATTTGGCCGAATGCCAAATAAACATAAAATCAAAGAATTTCAGAACTGAAAGAAACTTTAGTAATCACATAACCAAACACCTTCAAATTTTAGCTAAAGGATCAGGAGATAATTTGGTCAGAGACAGGTAGGACCACCTCTGGCTCCTCAATTCTCCTTCAGCATTCTCAGAAGCAGCGGCACCAATGATACAAGAGCAAACAAACCCAAATGGCACCAGCTGGCTTTGAAAAGCTCTGTGTGAAATCATTTTTATGGAAAACTGACCTTCATTCTGTTCTGTTTAGGCAAATACTAAGATTCCTTTGCATCCTTCAAGCTCACCCTGGCCTGGGGGTTAGGTGGGAATCTGAATGTTCCAAGTCCCTAAAGCCTCTGAACTGGGAACAAAGCTCCCAGGGTCACAAAGAACTGCACTGAAGGCAGCCACTCTCAGGGGAGTAGGGAGAGGGTCAATAAGGACCTACCATCAATTCAAGCAATTAAAACCAGAAAAAGGAGTTTTGAGTTGAAAATGGAAATGGAAATAAGACACCTAATGTTGTTTTCACTCTGCAGTCATTAAGCCAGTTCCATTCTATATTTAGGACTACATTGGTGGAAGGAAGACCATGAGAAAGTCCCTCCCACCAATGCAGCACAGCAACCCTTCCACTATCTCTAGTCTTAGATTCTGGGACATGGAATGATCACAGGACTTGTGAAGGGTCACAGAGCCAGTATGCATGAGAAGAGGGACATGAACCCAGGTCTGCCCAACTCAGAGGCCAGCATGAAACCTGACTGCTTCTCCCACTCTGCACTTATGCACGCAGACACGGACACTGACATGTGTGTGTGCATCTGACTGTAGACAGATCTAGATCTAGGCATCCACATAGCTATGTGTCTACATAAATATAGATATATACACACATAAAAGGACAGACAGCCCAAGTGCTGCACTGGTGTTCATAAAATATTAGGAATACCCAAGGAAGACCTATCTAGAACAAAAATGTACTGCACAGGACAAGAAGGGTGAATGAGGTTGTAATCCAAACCAGTGAAGAAAATACCCTCACTGATCACCAAGGAGATGGCAGATCTACTGGAGGAATCCATCTACAGAAGCCATTAGTCCTAACCAGTGGGAGAAAGTAGACCAGCTAACTAAACAGATTAACATCCAGAGATCATGAGGGTCTGCTTAAATCTGCTTTGTTGACATATTACATTTAGTGCCTTCTTTCAATGCACTAAAATAACTCATGAGAAAGCTAAGGAACTTCATTTGCATGAGTGTATTAGGTCCTACTGAAACACTATATGCAAATCACCTACTCACCTGCTTTAGTGCCAAGTTGCCTATAATCAGGTTCCACTTTTCAATGGGGGAGTCCATCTTCCCAATATTTACCTGTTAAAAATGATATTTTCATGCATAATTCTGTATTTCATAACATAGCTCTGTAAAAATATGAAATTTACATTGCAATTAAAACTCTATAAGAAGTCTTAAAATCTAAAACAATTATATGGGAAAAAGTTCAATGTGCCAAACAATAAGGTTAGAAAATATTACCATATTAAAAGGTATACAAAATGCAGTTTATGAAAAAATCTCCTCCATCATGCTATGATGCAATTAATCTCTGAAAACACCACACACTGATCACAGCTTGCTCTTTCTCTTCCAATCATCTCTCTACCTGCTAACATTCTTTATAACTCCTTTATGGAGCCTTTTATCAGAGTCCTCAGAGAGCAACTCATCTGGTAAGTATTGTCATGTCCTTGTAACTTATCCTCATCTTAGACTGGAAGCTACAGGGAGTAGCTTTCTCCTATCTCACCTGAAAATCTAGCATCATAAGGTAAGGATCTTGTGTCTCAAATGCATGGATGAGAATAACTAACAGCACTCTGGGGGTAAAACAAAAGCACATTCCCTACAACAACCCAATGAGATAAGTCATCTATATATTAACTTGATTTAATAGCTTCAATATAGTTTAACAAGCATTTATGAAGTGCCTACTAGGGCAAGTCACTTGACCCTGTTTGCCTCAGTTTCCTCATCTATAAAATGAGCTAAAGGAAATGGCAAACCACTCCAGCATCTCTGCCAAGAAAACCCCAAATGGTGTCACAAAGAGTTGGACACAAATTAAAAAAACAACTTAACAACAACTACATGCCAGATAGTAGGCAAGGCACAGGGAATATAACAACAAACCTCAGAGACCCTGTTCTGAAGATCATGACTAGAAAACGAGCTCCATGAGGGCAGGGGCTATGTCTTATAGAAATATTGTTTCTCCTCAAAAGCCAGCATGGTGTTTTGAAGATCTCTGAATATGGTCAATAAGGAAATCTGTTTCATTTGATTACTGAAGGATTATGAAGTTGTAGTTGTTATGTTTTGTTTTGGTTTGGGGGGGGAGGGAGGAAAGTAAGAGAAGAAAAAACAAATACTCTTTAATTGAAAATAGAATAGAATTAAATGTATGTCTCATTCTATACCTCTAGTTGACCACCTCTCTGCCAACAGGTAGGAAGCATGATCCATCCTCAGTCCTGTGCTGATTAATCATCAATCTTCTAGAATCATGATTAGTTATTCTATCAAGTCAGATCTGTAGTCTCTCTAATTTGTTTTTCTTTGCAATACAGAAGTTGTTATATAAACCATTCTCTTGGTTCTGCTAATTCCGCTATGTACTAGTCATATAATTCTTTCTAATTTCTCTGACACTATTCTTTTCATCATTTCTATTGTACAATAATACACCATTGCATGCATATAATACACTGCATTTAACCATTTTCCCAGTGATAGGTACCCACTTGTTTTGCTACCATAAAAGCACTGCATTTGTATGTGTGTATGTGTATTTTTTTCTTTACTTATGGTTCTTTTTTGATTTCTCTAGGATACATGCTTAGTAGTATCATTGAGTCAAAGGATATGTACAATTTAGTAATGCTGGAGATATAAAAAACTACCTCTCAAATCCTATTCTAGTTGACTATTAATGTATCTTTTTTCCCAAGGAAAATAATTTTTAAGATTGTATACTTTAGGGCCAGACTTATTCCAACTCTTTGATGCCTCTGTGTGCCAACAAATTCCTTTTGTCTGAATTTGCCTTTAACTGACCAGGGTGAAACCCAAACTAGGATTTTCTCTTAACAATTTTAGCAACCACAAAGAGATGGTTGGTATCCCTGGGTAAGCCCACTATCTAACACTGCAGCAGGCATTCAAATTTCTGTCTAACTGAGGGTCATAGTGGAGACTCTCTTGGCAGTTAGTCAGCCATGAAGCAGTCAGAAAATTAAATTCCCCAAATTCAGGGAGGATAAGGAGAAATAGGTTCACAATAAAAATTGTGATTCTATCTCATTTATTCAGGAAAAAAAGAAGAGGCACTCTTGGAAGAAGCTGGGAGTGAGTAATGGTCTTGCTCTGCACCAGAGGGTTGCCAAAAGGCAAAGGGGTATTAGTATCCATATGGGATTGGGAAGGAACAGGCCTCCTGCTGACTCCCAATTAGGCAAGCTATTAAAGCTTGGGACATGAAAAACCTGCCAGTTTATGTCCACAGCTCAAGTGGTAAAGTTCAGTTTGGATAACTGTGGAAACAAATTTGGCCAAATAAATATGGGCCCTTTGATTATTGCCAGCTGTGCATATGAAAAACTTGACTTGAAAAAACTAGAACCTGAGAGAGGGGGAGAGAGGGAGAGAGAGGGAGAGAGAGGAAGAGAGGAAGAGAGAGAGAGAGAGAGATCATGGCACTCTTAAGAAACCATTTTTTTAGGGAGTGAGAGAGGAAGTAACACTTTGGTGGGCTGACACGGGCAATGAGGTGGGCGCTTCATGGGTCTTCCACTTCAGACATCCTCTAGTGCACACAAGGTCTTTCACCTCAGAGAACTTTGGAGAGGAACACCTTGTCACCCATAAAAAATAATTCCTATGAGACAGCCCAGAAAGGGAGCTTAGAAGGGTGGGGCCTCAACACAGCTCTCCCAGCTGTGGGCATTATTAAGCAGGGACTTTCAATGTGAGGTAAAGAGTAAAAAAATTATGAGATTCTTTCTCTTTGCCTTCACAACCCAGGAGTTGTGACGACTGTTCTTCAAGTTGGAGACTGCAGAGATAAAGACAGACAAGAAAAGGAAGGAAATCTTTTTCCTGGTTTGTAGAAATTTATGGCATTATAAACAAGAGACTAAAAATTGTAACTGAAATATAATAGTTTCAGTATAAACTTCCAAATTATGGTAACTGCTAAAACCCTTGAGTGGATTTTGGAGGCTTGAAACTAGAATTAAGATTATTTGCCAACAGCACTCTCCTCTCTCCCCTTCCTGGAGGTCATAGATGTGCTGTTCTAGCAAAAGGTGAGGCAGACCTGAAGCTAGTGTGAAATGATTCAACAGAATTCAACTGTTTAAGTAAATTAGTAGGAGCACCACGCCAAGGCGTTAGCCCCAGGGCGGGCCTGACCAGCCGCCAGCCAGAGGGACTCCAGATCAGCAGCAGCTGTGGCTGTTTCCAGATTTATCAATACATAGATGCGAAGGACAAGGTGAGAGGCCAGTGCAGTCTGGACTTTGGGACCCAGTAAGTGGGAGTGCGTGGCTTTTACCCCCGGGGTGAGAAGCCGCTGAGACGCCAGCACAGCCAGCCAGCGCCATGTGGCGGCTTCAGCTCCTGGCCTTCAGAGAGTACGGGGACCAAGCACCAGTCCGAGGGGTAATTGTTCTTGCTTTAACCTGCTTGGATCTGGATTGCAGTCTAGGGTGGAGGTCCTGGGGTGTGTGTCCAGCTTGCCAGAGCGTGTGGAGACCTCAGAGAGGGCACCCATCTAATACCTCCGGCAGCTGAGAAAACCCCAGCGTTTGGGACGAAAACTCCCCTGTCTGGTGGCAGAGTCCTACTGTGGCAAAAAGCCCAAAAGTCAAATCATTGAGTGGCAAAATGAGCAGGCAAAGGAAACAAAGCAGACAGAAGATTCCAACATTACACTCCTATTTTGGGGATAAGAAGGAGCAAGGCATGGAACAGGAGGAAATCAGTGAAGTCAGAACTCCTGCACCAAAAGCTTCAAAGGAAAATACAAGCTGGTTACAGGCCATAGAGGACCTTAAGAAGCAGATAAGAGAAGTGGAGGAAAAATTGGGAAGAGAAATGAGAACGATGCAAGAAAATTATGAAATGAGAGTCAACAGCCTGACTGAAGAAAATAATACCTTAAAAAACAGACTAACTCAAATGGCAAAGGAGGCTCAAAAAGGCAATGAGGAGAAGAATGCCTTAAAAAGTCGAATTTGCCAGATGGAAAAAGAATCTCAAAAGCTCACTGAGGAGAATCATTGCTTCAGAATTAGATTGGAGCAAATGGAAGCTAATGACTTTATGAGAAATCAAGATGCTGTTAAACAGATCCAAACAAATGAAAGAATAGAAGGCAATGTGAAATATCTCATGGGAAAAACCACTGACCTGGAAAATAGATCCAGGAGAGATAATTTAAAAATTATTGGACTGCCTGAGAGCCATGACCAAAGTAAGAGCCTGGAAAGCATCCTCCAGGAAGTTCTCAAAGAAAACTGCCCTGATGTTTTAGAACGAGGGGGCAAAATAGAGGTTGAAAGAATCTACCGATCACCTCCTGAAAAAGATCCCAAAAAGAAAACTCCTAGGAATATTATAGCCAGGTTCCAGAATTCCCAGATTAAGGAGAGAATATTACAAGCAGCCAGGAAGAAACAATTTGAATATTGTGGAAACACAATCAGGATAACACAGGATCTGGCAGCTTCTACACTGAGGGATCGAAGGGCTTGGAATATGATATTCCGGAGGTCAAAGGAGCTGGGATTAAAACCAAGAGTCACCTACCCAACAAAATTGCGTATCATGTTTCAGGAGAAAATATGGTCATTCAGTGGAATAGAGGACTTTCAAGCATTCTTGATGAAAAAACCAGAGTTGAATAGAAAATTTGACTTTCAGAAGGCAAACAGGGAAAGAAACCATAAGGAACTTATCAAAGTTGAACTATTAACATTCCTACATGGAAAAACAATAATTGTAACTGATGAAACTTTTCTCAGTAGTTGAAGGGAATAGAAATTTATGTGTCTATATATGAGGGTATATCGGCATATGAATACATATGTGAATATGTTTACAGGTAAACGTAGATACAGGGCACAGGACCAATTTAACAGGAAGGGATGATACTTAAAAGGTGAAATTAAGAGGTGAGAGAGGAATATAATGAGAGGAGATGGGGAGAGACAGAATGGGGTAAACTATCTCATATAGAAGAGGCAAGGGAAAATGGTTACAATGGAGGGGAAGAATAGGAGGGCAAAAGGGAATGGAACAACCTTATTCCCATTGAATTTGGCTTGAGGAGGGAATGAAATACACACTAAATAGGGTATCTCACCCTACAGGAGAGTAGGGGGGGAAGGGGATGATGGATGGGAGGGCAGGCTGGGGGGGAGTTAAGTTGGAAGCACCCACTTTTGAAAAGGAACGGGATCAAAGTAGAGAATAGAACTAGTGGGAGGTGGGATAGGAGGGAGGGAAATATAGTCAGTCTTTTACAATATATCTACTATGTTATTGTTTTGCATTAGCCACACATGTACAACCTATACTGAACTGCTTATCTTCCCAGTAAGGGTGGGTGACAAGGGAGGAAGGGAATGAATCTGGAATTCAAAGTTTTAAAATCAAATATTTATATATATGTGTATATATATATATATATACTATTATTAATACTATTTTACACGTAATTGGGAAATAATACATACAAGCACTGGGGCATAGAGATCCACTGGAAAAGTCAAAAGGGGTATGGGAGAAAATATGGGAGAGAGCAGATTGGAGGAGGGGATATCCTGTGGGACTGCTATTTTGGGGTGGTGGGTAGGGGAAAAACAGGGAGAAAATTTGTAACTCAAAATATGGCAGAAATTAATTATGTAAATCAGAAGTTAATAAAGCATTTGAAAAATTAAAAAAAAATAAAGTACAATAAAACTTTAAAAAAAGAAAACAAGAAGATAAAAAAAAATTTTTTAAATGAACTTAAAATTCAAGAGTGTTCTAGCAGGAAGGAACAGAATACGAATAAGAGATAATGAGGAAACACAAGTAGCAGTTTCAGGAAAGAGGTAAAAATGGAGCAGGATATTGGAGAGAATAAGGCTTCAATTTTGTATGGTCTGAAAGTGAACTTTGTTCTGATAAATACAATTAAATACACAAACATTTAGGCAACCTGTTAACTTTGCTAGGAAACCCGATATACCTCAGAACAAATATTTCTAAAAACAACATTCTTGAGTACTGTCCAGCTGCTGCTGAGATCACCAGATGGTGGCCTAAAGACGCTGATCCAATTGAAAAGAGGTCCCATGAGAATTTTACTCCAGCAAAAGGGGACCTACTCCAAATGGGATAATTTGAGGGAATGCCTTAAAGCCCACTAAGGGTGAATTTGTCTTAACTTTTTTTTTTAACAGTTTTAAATATTTTTGCCAATTTATTTTTGTTATTATATCATCCAGCCTCCTCTGAAACCCTGCTATGCTGCTTCACAGTGAAATGGATGTGACCCAAGGTTTTCCAAAGCTTTGCTAAGAGAATGTAAACTTTAACAGTTCCTAGATGGAAAGCTTTTGAGTGTGGGCCCCTAGATTGACTGGAATATGTCTGTTGTCTAATAGCTAACCTGACTAATTAGTCAAGCTGCTTGACCTGTTTTTCATTTCATTCAGATTTTCATAACTTATCTGGTGAATGAAGAGCAAGTAAGCTAGGGAAAAGGGGGAATGAGAGCTAATCAAAGTAGCTGGAGAAGCAGACTGGAAAATCCTCTACTTTTTCATCCCTGTGCATCCTTGGTAGCCTAAGGAGAAAAGAATACATATGGAAAGCAATCTTCCATGGCCAGTATATTTTATTCAAATTTCATGTTTCAGAATAATTTTTTTTCTTATTCTGGACCTGAAAACTCCCTATAAATATGGACATTTCTATTTACAAAGACCAGACAAAGAGGATATATCTGAAACCATAAATCCATTACACCTTGGTTTTTTTTTTAATTATGTAATTCAACATTTCAAACCACATCCCCAAGACATCTCAAAGTCAATATGTAAACAACTAAACTCATCTTTTCCCCAAAATTCTTCCCTCTTCTAGACTTTCCTATTTCTGTCCAAGACACCACTCCCCTCCCAGGAGCTTAATCTTGTCACTATTCTGGGCTCCTTGGTCTCCCTCATTCTACACATCTTATCAGTTGCCAAATCTTGCCATTTCTACTTTTACAACATCTCTTGCATTCAACCGTCTTCCTCCACTCATTCTGATAGCTAGCACCACAATTCAGGAGTTCTTCATGTCTCATCTACATTTTGTAAGAGCCTCTTAATTGATTGCCATACCCAAAATCTCTCCACTCCAACCAACATTTAATTTTCCTTAAACATTGATAGGACATCTTTCCTCTGCTTAGTCAAATTCAGTGGCTTCTTATTACCTCTGGGATAAAAAAAAAATAAACTCCTCTGTTTGCCTTTGAAAGCCCTATGAAACCTGGTCTATCTTTCCAGCCTCCTTAAAGAGAGCCTAAGGCAGGATTTTGAAGACCACCCAGAGCTAGGGGATTTGAATATATCTGATGAGCCAATGAAGGAACCTGAGAAAGGGTGACCAGGCAGGTAGGATAAGAATCAGGAAAGTGTAATTCCAGGAAAACTCTGAGAGGCAAGAGTCTCAAGGAAGGAGAAGGTGGTCAGCAGTAGTAGATGGGCCATCTAATTTGGCATTTAAGAGATTGTTGGCAATTCTGGAAAGAGCAATTTCAATTGAGTAATAATGGGAGAAACTGATATGCAAAGGACTGAGAGTGTGGTGAGCAGGGAGGAAGTGGAAGCAGTGACCTCACACTACTTTTTCAGGCAGTTTGGCTGACAAAGGGAAGAGATAGGGGCAATCTTGGGGATCTCTACCTTTTGTCACGTGAATTGTTTTTAGTCAGTGTGTCCTAGTTAAAAATATGATTGATTGTAAAGAACGCATTTTGAAAGAAATAAACTGCTTTTTCATTAAAAGGTATGACAATATATCATTAATCTCCTGATCCCTTCTTCTGAGATATTAGCATCTCCCTATATCTAAGTGAAGCTTAAAAGTAGATTGAAAAGATGATAGTTTAATGAAGGTTCCTTAAAGACAGGAGCTGTGGGCATATTTGAGGGCAGTAGGGAAGGAGCCAGTTGATCTATAAGGTTATATTCAGTTTTACTTATAACATATCTTTGCATATAAGACTTTATATTTTGCATTGTGGAACATTGTATTCCTAGATTTTCTCTCCTTTTTTAAAAGTGACTCCCAAATCTTGTGTGATACTGACTGGTTCCTGGATTATTGGACTCTGTTTCTGGCTGTGAACAATATTTTTTTCTTTGGAAGCTCTGGCTTTTGGCTAGGAGTTTTCATTTTGGAATTCTTTTAAAAGATGACTGGTGGATTCCTATTTTTACTATGTCCTGTGGTTCTAATAGAGCTGGAGAATTTTTATTATATTTTTGGATGGTTTGCTTTTTTTTGGTCATGGTTTTCAGGGAATATGGTTCTTAGATTTTCTCTACTTGACCTGTCCTCTGGGTCAATTGTTTCTTGTAGTAAATACCTTACATTTTTTTCTAATATTTTTTCTACATTTTCATTTTTTTCTAATATTTCTTGTCTCATGTAGACATTGAAATGTTTGGTATATTCCAATTTTCAGTATTTTACTTTAATTAGGTTTTCTAGCTACTGCTTTAAGATTTATTTTCATTCCAATTCTTTCCCCTAAATCTCTTCCTTCGCTGATAATTTAATTTTTTTATTTCTTGCTTAATTTCTTTCAGGTACTTTGATAGTTCTTGTGGTCAAGCCAATTTTTCCTCTGAGACTCTGGTGATGTAGGTATTAGGGAATCACTCTCTCTTCTGGGTTTGTCCCTTATGTATCCCTGGATCCATGTCTTCATAGTATTTGATGACCTTTTCTGATCACTCACAAATTTTTAATGATGTTAACCAGTATATTTCCTTAGGTAATTCTTTTAGCATCTCAAAGTCTATAAAATGAAAATGGCTGTTGGAATTTTTAAAAAAGTTAGTGCTGATCTCTCTTGCCTCAAGCTTAATATAAACTTAAGCCTTTACTTTTAAATTTCCCATCACCTTTCTCCAATTTCCATCACCTTTAGGAAAAAACCTCATAAAAGTAAATACTAAAGCCAAAACAATTTAATTCTTATCCTCTTTAAAAAAAAAAAAAAAGAGGAGCTAAGGAACCAAAGCTATAACAAGTTACCAAAGGAGCAGTTAAATTTTTTTTAAGTTTTATTGTTGCCTTTCCTTTTTTATATGTCAGTCATTAGTCCTTAGGCACCCTTCCCCATTTAACTCTACCTTGTAACAAACCCAGCTAATACCAAAGCCATGTCTAATCGCATACACTGCATCTGAAATCCACAGTTCTGGACCCTGCTGACCAAGAGGAGGGAGACATTTTCATTCTCAGTTCTCCAAGACAGAGATTATTCATTTTAATCTATCACATATCACTGAACTTTAAAGCGTTTGATAGTTTGATGATACGGTGGAAAGAGTGTCAGGCCTGGAGTTCATCTTCCTGAATTCAAATCCTATCTCAGACACATACTAGCTGTGTGACCCTGGGCAAGTCACTTAATCCTGTTTGCCTCAGTTTCCTCATCTGTCAAGTTAGCTGAAGAAGGAAATGGAAAACTACTCCAGTATCTTTGCCAAGAAAACCCCAAATGGGGTCACAAAAAGGAGGACAAGACTGAAAAGTGACTGAACAACATCAACAAATTGTTGTCATTCAAATGTACACATTTTTTATAATAATGATCATCAATATTAAATAATGTCAAATCTACTTGTAACCTGGCTACCTACTCCCAATTTCACTTAATCAGCATCACTTCATCTTGAGTCCCAGATGTCCCAAGTAGTTTTCTGGTCCCTGGAAACATCTTCCCTTGGAAACTGTTGAATAAGCCTCATGCACAGAGTAGCTCTGAAGGAATTGTTCCTAGATCTGCTTCCCTGCTTCTAAGTTACTCACAGAGATTCCTAGGTAATTCTGCTAAACTCTGCCTATAATAAGACTCAATACAATTTAGTACGACCTCCCAAATTTGCTTTCCCACTAACTAGTTCATGCTGTAAGAACTAACTCAAACCTTATACATATAGCCCCATTAACAAGAGCTCTAAGAACATTAAATTAAGAACCTATAATTCACCAGGAACTTCAGAGAATTTCCATTTTTACATACCACTTGCTCTTTTTATCTTTACTCAAACCCTGTACCTGATAAATACAATTTCATCCACAGGCTGAAGGAAGGGGGCTTGACTTGGAAAATGAGCCCTCTCATCCCTTAATTTTACCAGACAGGGGCTTTGAAACAGGGGGAAAAGGACATGATTTAAAATTCTTTACAATTCAACATGTTCTTCTCAGGCCTAGAGGCAAAACTGAATGGGTAGAAGCTACAAAGTGGCAGATTTGGGCTGAGCATAAAGAAAACTTCCTAACATTCAGAGCATCCAAAAGGGCAAAGGGGCTGGCTGCCACAGGCAGAAGAGCCTCCCGACCGGGGGCTGGCTAAGCACTGGTCAGGACTCCGGAGAGAACGTCCATCCACTCAGGGTCTAAAGGATCTCCCAGCTCGCTTCTAACCAGCTCTGAGATGCTGGATACTGCCCATGGCCAGTAGTCCTTGAGTCTGTCCTGTGGTAACTGTGATTCAGAAGTTAGGAAATGACTTACTGCAGTTGACAGTCTGGATGCCAATGTCATTTCCAAGTTTCCTTTGAGACCAAGAAGTGCAGGGACTAAAATAAAAACTTCAGTCACGTTTTTGAACACCTCCCAATGCTGTAAGGAAAAGAACAGTTCACATTAAAGTTTCCAAAAAGTCATATTTTGCAGTCTACCCACCTTCATTTAATGTGCTACAGAATGAAAATTAAATTCTATTTTTAAATTGTCTTCAGCTCCATCGTGGCTAGCTGTGCATTTTGTGTAACCAGTAGACTTCAAACCTTCTGCTCTGTTCTCTAGACAAGTCTGGGTTTACTTTAGCGAGCCAGCTGATAGAATGAACAGACCCTACAACAATGAAAATGGAACTCAACAGTGCTTGTTTCACCCAATCTCAGTGGGAGGCGCTACAAATCCTCAGTACAGGACTATTGCTTTATCTCTTGATGGCTTAATTTAATCAACTGTAAAATGAAAAGAAGCATATTTTTTTCTTCTTCTTCCTGTTAGGAGGTGAGGATAATCAAAGAAACATTTTCACTTTCACATTGAGTGAGAAATTTTATTGAACCAAAAAGCAAAGGTTAAAATGATTGTAACCCATTCTGCATCAATAATTTGCTATCACCAGCACAGCGTTGGTGCAGACAATTGTGAATATGAAATGTGAAAACTGTAGAGAGGCATAATTCCCATTGTGCAGAGTATAAGGAAGTTAGAATTTAATCTGAAAATCACGCAAAGCGATCAAGGAAAGAGACTAAACATGCTTTGTAATTACCAGGACAATGTTGTGCTTTCATCAAACAAAATCTTTAAGCCATGAAGCCAGTGTATCACAGAGAAGAGAGCTACAAACATGCAACTACTGACCTCTTTAGAAGTCAACATGGTCTCAAACCAGACTACTAAGAAATTTTGTTCTGCTTTAATAGTCAAGACAAGTTGACAGAGGTAGAGATAGTCAAACAGCTATGAAACAATTGGCAAAGATGATCCAAAAAAAAAGGAAAATGACAATTGCTAGAGGGATTGGGAAAAGAGAGACACCACTGGGGAACTGTGAACTCATACAACTATTCTGGAAAACAATTTGGAACTTGACCTAAAAAATCACGAAACTGCACATATTCTGATCTAGAATCACCACTATTTGGCACCTATTCCCAAGAGGTGAAAGACAGAGGGAAAGCACCGACATTAACAAAAATATTTATAGCAGATAGAATGAATTTGTTGTAGCAAAGAATTGGAAACAAAGTAAGGAATGATAGGTGAACAAATTATGGTATATGAATGTAATGGAATATTATCGAACCATAAAAAGTAATAAAAGAGACATGGTCTGAGCACCCTGGAAAGACATGTATGAACCACAACACTGAGGGAAGTGAGTAGAACCAAAAGAACAACTCTGGGAGACTTCAGCACTCTGATGGGTGCACAAGAACCAAACACCTCAGGAGAATGATGATGCCGAAAGCCTCCTCTTGGCACACAGGCAATAGACCAGAAGTATATGTGTTCAGTCATGCCCAATGCAGAAATCAGCTTTGCTTAACTATATTTATCTGTTACAAGGGAAGACTTTTTACTGGGAGCCCAGGAGAGCCAGAGGAAGTCAAGCAGTGATTACTGGGGGGTGGGGGGGCGGGGGGTGGTAATATGATGAAACAAAAAAAAAGAAAGAAATAAACAACAATGAAACATTTTTTTTTTTCTTTTTTTTTTTTTTTTTTTTTTTTTTGGAGGGGGGAAGGTGGGGTAATTGGGGTTAAGTGACGCCCAAAGTCACACAGCTAGTAAGTGTTAAGTATCTGAGGACAAATTTGAACTCAGGTCCTCCTGACTCCAGGGCCAATGCTCTATTCACTGTACCACCTAGCCTCCCCCACCAATGAAACATCTTCAACATACACAGAAGAAAGGAAGTTCTGAAGTGAGCAATAGTAATGAATCTGGTGTAATGGAAATGCAAATTTAAAGATCTTCCCTGCCCCTAGGCTAAAGTGCACCTGGAGCCTGGGGTGGGAGGCTTGTTTTTCAGTAGATACTTCTTGATTGGCCAGTGAATCAATAAGGTTGTTACATTCTCTGAGCCATGAGAAGGCTATATAAGCCCTGATGTGTAGCTTTGTTTTGGGGGCTCACTTTGAGAAGTGTTCTGTGATTTGATCATATGAGGCTCTGGGAAGCCGTTGTTGAGAGTCCCCCGGCTTTGAAAAACCCAGATGCTGATTTGGTATGGATGTAATGGTTGGACAGTTTTGGAAACCTGTCTACTTGATCTGTTTCTCTGTCTTGATAATTCTGTCTGTATACTCTGAAGTTCGGGGTGCTGACCTTTTTCCCCTGAACTAGGTAAATGATACATATTTGACTGATTAAAGTAAGCTTATTAACCCATTTTGAGTTGCTTTCCTTTATCAAAGCAGATCCAAGAACCTGTGTTGGCAGCCCACCCTGGGGACTCTGGGGTGCTTTCCGCTACACCTGGGTAACCCAAGAAAATCTCTACAGCTACACAGCCTAGAAAGGGTATGAGCCTATATCAGTGTGGGACATGTCTCCATCAAAGAGTGCCCTATATCAAAGAAATAATTGTTCCAGTTCCCATCCTTACAAAAAAAAAAACAGGAAAAGCTACCAATCACAGAGTTTTCCTCCAATGAAAAAAATCTTACTGAGGACAGGTGTTTCCTCCCTTAGTGAGGAGAGGAGTTTCCAGCAGGAAGGACAGTCTAATAAGCATGTGAATGGCTAAGAGGGCTGAGGAAGCAGAGAGCAAACAAGACAAACAGGAGCTGTTTCTCATTCTGCTCTCCTCAAGCTACTAAGGATGCCATGAAAGTCTCTTCCACAGAAACTACAGAACACTAAACCAGAACATAACAAATGAACTGGCCTCCAGCCAAAAAGGCAAATATAGATTAGGAGACAGCATCCTACCTCACCTCAAAAGCACCTAGGCTTCTGGCTCTAGGACTCCTAGTACAGTATCCACCAAACCCAGAGCTTCAGGAAAAACTTCAAGGGGCTGCTATGACCTCTTAAGATGTTCTTATCTAAAACTCCAAAGGGAGGCCTGCAGGAAGATGGAACAGCTCCTCCTCACCACCATCTCCTGGTCATCAGCTCAAGCAATGCCTCCAGCCTGAGGCCTTTCCTGAAGCACAGCCCAGACCACCCCACCCCACCCCCACCAGTGCTCCAAGTCCAGTGCCTTCCTCTTCTCTCCCCTGACAAGATAACTGCTTTCCTTGTTCAAGTCTGTGTACACCTACAAGACATGCACATGTCAGTCTCCTCCATAATAATATAAACTCCTTCAGGGAAGAGGCTGTTTTTATTTTGTCTGTATATCTTCAGAGCCTGGAACATAGTAGACATTCATCGAATGTTTATTGATTGATGACTGGAGTTTTGATTTTTAAAAATGAAGAAAAACATTTTTAAAAATTAAAATCTGGATTAAAGGGTTGTCTTGAATGTTGAAATGCAAAAGGTATTGGAGGGTAGGGAGAGGGACAATGACTTCGATGGTCTTCCTGGTTGGTGATTGGTGCATTCCCTCACAAGGGAAGTTTTCCGGGTGTTTTGTACACCCTACTACAAATACACTCCCCGGTTAGAATGTAAGCTCCTTGAGGGCAGGGATTGTTTCTTCTTGGTATCCTCATACCCAGCACAATGCCTGGCACACAATAATACGTGCTTAATAAATGCTGATTTATTGATTTACCAAAAACAAAAAGCAAAACAAAACCACCCTGTAACTGTTTACTCAGTTGAAGCAATATATATGTCAGAAACAAAAAAATACACTTTGAAGAAAAATATGCAATGTTTCCTCCATCTTACTCTGAAAAGTGACACAAGGACCGGAGGATGGAAAGCTGGATGGGACCCTGGATAGGAACCAGTCCCCTTGTTTGAAAAATGTGAAGTGATATCCCCAAGGCTACAGAGTCAGCAGAAGAACCACGATTGGTTCCAGCTCCTTGGACATTTACCCTATAGCTTTCTCCATAAAACTTGATCAAGAGCTAAAATGCCAAAACCGCAGTAGAAGAAACCAGGTACTATTGTCTTGATATACTGTGTTTAGAAGACTACAGGCAAAACTCCCCCAGCCTCGCTGATCTTTGCTTCTGCCTACTCTTTGAAAACATTGTTGTCTTGACCTTAAAAAGTTCAAGCAAAACATTTCCCTCAGCACCTCCTCCTTTAGTTTCCCCATCAGAAGAATAGCCCTATTCAGAGTTCTAGTCTAAGAAACATAACCCTGATACTAAATCATTCAAACTGAATTCCAAGGATGACAATGAGGACTTTACAGTTTCTCCTCATAGAGAGAGGAGCATTAAAGTCAACATTGGAAGCTCAAGGGCCAGTAAATTACACGCACGTGGCTCAAGAGCATTTGTGTCCCTCTGCTTCCTTTCTAGAAAAGGAGGGACTCTAATTAAACACACACTCTGTTCCAACACCCTGTGCAAAGTGCTAGGGATACAAAGACAGATGTATACACCCTGACTGCAAGAACCTTAGAATCTAAGAAAGGAAACATCAACTATATGCAATGTTATGCTATAAGGGTAAGTAAGATTACAAAAGAGGAGAGACCTTCAGAGATGGGGGGGGGGTCAAGAAATGGGAAGAGGTTACAATCCCTTTCATCTGTGAAGGTCACAGACAGAAAGGTGGTAAGTGGGCTCTAACATGGGCTTTAAAAGAAGGAAGGTACCTATAAAGGAGAGAGAAGTAGGGGTCCGAGCAGTTTTGGGGATAGAGGAAAAAGATGCAAAGCTCTATTTTAGGCATGCTAAGTATGAAGTGTTGGAACATTCAGGCAGAAGTTCAAGCTCTGGAAATACTGGACAGGAGGACAAGATACTGGATGGTCAGTCTAGATTTGGGAATGACTTTTACAGAAGTGGTAACTGAAGCCTTGAAAAGAATAAGATCACAAAGAGGGCGAATGTAGACAGAGAACGAAAGAGACCCTAAGTTAGAACACTGGAGGACACACCCACTTAAGGAACAAGAAGATCAGATGGCCTCAGTTTCCTCAACTGTAGAGTGGGGATAATAACAGCACCTACCTCTTAGGGTTATTGCAAGAATCAAATGAGTTGCTATTGGTATAGCACCTGCAAACCTTAAAGAGCTATATTAATGCTAGCTAGCTATTACCAAGAGGAAACGTGTACAAACATCAGAAAATACAAAATATATATGAAGTCAATACAAAGGTATTTTGTCAGAGAAAAAACACTAAACAGCCATGAGGGAAGGCATCACAAAAGGGTGCCGTAAGAAGAACACAGAAGCTGAACCCTGAATGGAGCTAGAGAGCCTAGGAAGGAGATCTTAGGCATGGGAGGCAACCTGTAGAAAAGCAGGAAGGTGGGAGACTGTATACAGTTCATGGGAAACAGTCAGTAATCCAGTTTGCCCAGAACATAGAGCAGGAACTAAGGTTGAAGACAGATTGTGAAGGGCTTTCAACACCAAACAAAGCAAGCTGGTATTTGACCCTAGAAACCAAAAGAAGCCAATGAAGTTTCTTGGTCAGAGGGGAAATGACCTAGAGATGTGAGGTGATGTTTGGTAATTCTGTAGTAGACAGAGTAGAGAACAGAAGGGCTGATGCTAGGAGACCCTGGGGTCATAGATCTACTGTTCTAAAGGCTGCCTAGTCCAGATGAGGAAACTGAGACCCTGGGAAGTCAAGTGTCTTCTTCAGACCTCACAAGGAGTAAGAAATATAAGAGGTAAGTGACCTTGAGGATGGTAAGGGTGGAGGCCTTGATGCTCAGGGGGTGGAGGTGTGAACAGCAAGACTGGTCAACTAACAAAGCTGTCAATGGTGTGAACTTGCCCCTGACAAGGAAAGTCAGGAAGGAATGTTTCTGGGCTTACACGAGTTCTGTTTTCAACATGTTGAGTTTGAGATGCCTATGAGACATCCAGATAGAAATGCAGAGCAGATAACTGGTGAAGCAAGGCTGCAGCCAGAAGAATCTGTTTGTTGTTCTGTTCTGCTATTCATCCTAGGTTTTCAGAGACCAATGACATTACGGGGGTGATGTCCTGACTTGCACGTGAACTGGATATAAGTGAGGCAGAGCTACACAAGGTCCTCCAGTCATGGAAGTCCAGTGGCGAGACAAAAGTCAAGACAATGGCCGTGACCTGGGATGCAGTGGATGACCCTGACCTTTCTAAATTAAGGTGCTTCCCAAGTCTGTTGGTCTGAGTCAATGCCCTACCAGTAACTAAGGACTAGGCAAGAATTGAGAATTGGCCTAATTTACCATCACAAAAATATCAATCTGGGAGAGTCTTCAGGAGAAAAAACATATACAAAGAAAGAAGAGGGCCAGGACAGAACCTTAGGGTAGTGATGACAAATTGAAATAGAAATGGGGCCACTAACTCATAGATAAGGATCCTTGCAAAGACACACTTAGAAAACCACACATGCTTACACATATATATTTTTAATTAATATATCAACACTAAAATCAGAGAAGAATCAGACTTCACTCTGGTCCAGGCCACACTTGGAAGTGCTGTGGCCACATGTCTCAGCCCTCTGCCTCAGGGCAGAGTCATGCATATAGGGACATGGAGGAGGATCAGAGCAGTCACATGGCAGGTATGATAACCAAGAAAAAGCTAGGTTAAAAAAACCCAGGGGGAAAGACTATACCAGAGGAGGGGTGAGTCAACAGGGTCAATTGCTGCAGACAGATCACCAAGAAAGATAAGAACTGAGAAAAGGGCACTAAATTCAGTAACTAACAAACTGTTAGGAACCTTGGAGAGAAGAGTTTCATTCGAATGGTAGCATCAGAAACCCAACTGCAAAGGGGTGAGTACGTAGAAACAACTGTAGATAGCTTTTCCTAGGTGTTAGACAGTGAAAATGAGCAGAGTTATGGGATGATCTTTTAAGTGTGTGGCCAGGTCAAGTGGAGCTATATTTAAGTAGCCAGAAAAAAAAAAAAAAGATGGTTCAGCACCAGATGTCACAAACTGGTCCAAAAAAGCTGAAGACAGAGAAAAGGCCCCGAAATGTATTTGGTGATGTGAAGGATGCTCAGTGACCATGAAAAAAGCTGTTTCAGTAAAGTGGTGATGATGAAAGCCTCTCTACTCCATGAGAGCACATGGCAGGAGGAGTGAGCAAGGGATGAGTTAGCAGAGGCAGAAAGTTTCAATTACTCTGAGGATGGGAGTGAGGAATGGAGATGGGATGGCAAGACTTAAAGGAAGGTTTCTTATTTTGTTTTTAGGAAGGAAAATGTGACTAGGCTTAGGGGAAAACTTACCAGAAAGGAAAAGATTGAAACTTCATAAAAGCAAAGATGATTAATGGAACAAAAGTGATTAGAAGGTATGCAAAAGATTCTGAAACTAGTAACCTGCTACCTCTTTATTAAGAAAAAGCAATTTTCATATTAGTATCCACATGAGTAATATCTATTTAGCAAAACAGACGGTCTGAAGAAACAGGAACAGAACAAAAGGCAATAAAGTAGAGTCTGATGAAGCAACAGGTTCTCATTTTTATGTCATAAACTGATCCTCTAAAAGGCATTTACTTAAATCATACCAAATAACTGTTAAAGGCTTAACTTTTGACTAATATGAAAGGTGATAGCATCAAACTTGAAAAAAAATAATCACCAACAAAAAAAACTCAGTGCTGGTGGGACTGTAGAGAAACAGGTTGACACTATTGACAAGCATATTTATTGATATGTCTATCTTTCCAGTTTATCCATTTTTTAAACTCTATTACTTATTATTAGGTGCTACATTACCGTTTTCACGGCCAGAATCATGTTGGTCTTTCAGGAGCTCTAAAATTTAAAAGCTCCACTGGAGTCAACTAGTTTATATTTTATCAGAGTATAATATTCTGTTCATTTTGCAAGGTGATAATTATAATTTATAGTAAACCTTTCAGAACATCACTAGCCAACAATAAGAATCCCAAACGTCTTAGTCTTCTGTGATAAGATAGATCTGGAAAGCAGATTAATGAAAATACAAAAAGGTGAACACTCACCTGTACTATGTCTAAAACCATGCCAGCTGAAACTGTTCCAAAACCTGCCAGCAGAAATGGAACCAGGATTTGTAAGGCCATCGTGCCACTGGACTCCTTTGGCAATCGATGATTCCCTTCCCCAATGAGATCTTCATCACCATCACTAGACATGTCTTCATTTTTTAACATGGCAGCTGTTTCTGAAGTCTCCCTCCCATCACAGTAATTATAGTTAGCATAGTCATCATACTTTGGGCTACAGCTTGATGGAACATGTCCGTTATTGCCATGAAAAGATTGCTCTGAGAAATGATGGTACTCCATGTGCTGATCTGTTCTTATGTTAAATGACTGTGCTGAGGCTGGCAGGCCATCTTGCCAAATGCCATCTTGACTTTTATGGTAAATGACAGGCACCATACTCAAGAGAAGGCTTAAAAATGTGTCAGGCTGAAATGTATTCAAATGGAGAGTCCAACTGACCGATCTTCCTCCACTGCTGACTGTGCCGCTGGGTCTGTTTGTGATAGCTCTTCCTTTACTATTAGTCATATTGTTGTCACAATGCCCTTGTCCTTGCGCTCCCTGGGTCTCGGCGCGCATGAGAAAACAGCAGGTGACTCAAATACAAACAGTGCTTTAAAGCAAAGACCATCAAAAACCAGTGGCTTCAGTGATCCAAAATGTTCCATAGTTTCACAGACAGGATTTGACCTAGAAAAGAAAAAAGCAGATACATCATCTTGAGACATCACCTTTTACATTAAAGAAATGGAATACAAGCTAATTTACACACACACACACACACACACACACATACACCCCAGTACTTAGAAAATCAACTGATGGGCGTAAGCAAATTTTGAAAAGAGTTCAAATATAATTCAATCTTTCATTCTACAAGTTATCAAAAAGCAAAAGAAAAAACAACCCAAAACAAAACAAACAAAAAACACTTTGCTTTGATCAGCAAATGAGCCTTTCACTAGAAATCTTCATTTGTCAAGTTCAGAATAACAAAAATATTAAAATCCTGGGGGGAGTGGGGTTCCTCAGAATCAGAGGATCCTCTAATTGCAACCCTCCCTCAAACATGAAGCCATTCTAAAAACATTCCTAACAAGTGCTCATTCACCCTCAATACGAAGACAAAAAGCAAAAACCTCCTCTCTAAAGAGCTAAATTCACAAAATGCCCTGAATTCACTTGTGTTTGGATGATGCAGTGTGAAGGAAGTACAGATGAAGAAGAACAGTATGACAGCATCCAGAGTCAATTTATAATCTACACATCACCTTACATGGAATAAAAAACAAACAAGGAAATGCCTTATTCTCCAAGCACCTCCCCTAGTTAATAATGGTAAGGGCATACATTCTAATATGGTGGCTCAGATGAGCAAAGGAGCAATAATATTTTTTGAATCCTTTACTAACCAGGAACTTCACACCCTTTTTCCCTCTTCCTATCATTTGCTATGTTGAAAGTTCCTTGAATTCCTTTTTTTTTCTTTGCAAAGGTGAGTCACAAATAGAAAGTCTGCTCCTATTGCAATTTTCACCAACTACAGCTTGCCAGAGAGAATAGATTCCAATCCTCAAATCTGGTGGTCAATAGAATCTTAGGCATTTACATGCTAGAGCGAAAGCAGGACCACAATGACATCAGAGTTCAGGGTACAATGCTCCATTTCAGGGTACTGTATCAAACTGATGCACTATTTCTGCACCATAAGGAACAATATGAAAGAAAGACTGCTAGGAACTGATGGGAAGTAAAAAGAACCAAGAAACAATATGCACAATGACAACAATATAAATGAAAACACAAAGAAAATGAACTATCAATGATCCAAAAGAAAAGATGAGAAAATGCACTTCCCTCTTTGCTAAACACACTCTGAGCATGTGGGATATTGCACATACTCAAATAATGTTGATATTTTGGTTTTGCTGAACTCTTTTTGTTTTTCTTTTTTTTTTCTTTCCTTTGTAATAATAACCTACTGGGTATAATGTGTGTGTGTGTGTGTGTGTGTGCCACAAAGATTTTTTATTTGATCCTAACAACATTAAGGAACTACTGGAATTTATTGAATAGGACAGTGATGTGGTGAGACCAGAGATTTAGAAAAATCCCTTTGGCAGCTATGTGGAAGATTGACTAGGGAAGGCAGCCATGGAGACTAAAGGCAGGGAGACCAATGAGGAAACAACTGAAGTAGTCCAGGTGAGAGGTGAGGAGAGTCTGCGCTAGGGTGGAAGAAGAAATGGAGAGAAGGAATCTGAATGAGAGATATTAAGATGAAAATTACAAGATTTAGCAGATGATTGGATACCTGGGTAAAGGTGAATGAGGAATCAGATAACCAAGGTTACAGACCTGGGAAACTGGAAGGATGGTAGGTGAACTTGACAGAAATAAGAAAGTTTGGAAAAGGGATGTGTTTGGGGTGGAGGAAAAATAATTAGTTCTATTTTGGATATGTTGGGTTTAATATTCAATAACAAACAATTAGACCTGAGGGGAGGGAATAGAGCTAGAGGTATGGATCTGGGATTCATCTGCATAACAGCAACTGAAGAGATAACCAAGCAAAAGCATATACAGAGAAAAGAGGAGCAAAGGAGATGAAGAAGAAGCAGTCTGATTGGCAGGAGAGTAAGGAGAGAGTAGTGTTAAGAAAACTCAGAGAAGAGAGTACTCAGGAAGACATGGTAGTAAACAGTGTCAAACACTGCAAAGTGATCAAGAAGGATGAGGACTATGAGAAGACCACCATATTGAATAACTAAGAGATCAAGATAGGCAACTTTGGAGACAGTGACTCTGGATGAATAAGATCAAAAGCCAATCTGTAAAGATAGGAGAAGTGAGTGAGAAGAGAGGAAATGGCAGAAAGAAATGTAGATAACTTTTTTCTAGGAGTTTTTGGATGTGAACAAGAGGAAAGATTATAGGAAAATAAAGAGTTTAGAAGGGTAGAGACTCAGGCCATTTTTGTAGGTAGCAGAGAAGGAATCACTAGAGAAAATGAAGATTGAAGGGCGGATGGAGGGCAGGTGGAGATGATTGTGGAGGCAATGTTCCGGAGAAGGTGGTATTAGGATACATGCTCAAGGGTGCATCAGTTCATATTAAAAAAAAAGCAACTGGAGATGGCCCCTAGATTGCTCAAAAACAAGGTAAAGTAAGAAGATAGCATCTGACTATGCCTAAGGAGTTTAGTCACTGTAAACTGGGGGTAACTACACAAGAGAGTTTGGTAAAAGCTGGTAGATGTGACTGTCAGTGATGATCAAAAGATCACAGAGCCCAAGTAAGGTACTAAAAAGCCTACATGACAAAAGAAGAATGCAGATTCAGCCAGTGAACTTGACTCTGACCTAGCTAAATTCCAGAATGAATTATTTAAATGGGATGGTTATTTTCAATAACAAGTTATGCCAGAGAAACTTATTTCCTTTTTTGAATGGGTGATAGGATCCAGATAACATTTACCTAGATTTTGTCAAAGAATTTGACAGTCTCTCAATTAATTCTTGAGGACAAGTTGGAGAGATACAGTCTAGACAATAGTTAGGTGAATTAGTAACTGGTTTAACAGCTGGACCCAAAAAGTAGTCATTGATAAATAACTCAATGTCAATGTCCAGGGAAGTCTGTAGTGGCTTTCCATGAGAATTTATCCTTGGTTCTGAGCTATTTAATATTTTTATTAATGATTTCAGAGAAGTCATACTTATAAATTTACAGCTTACAAAAAGCCAGGAAGAATAATAGCTAATGTGTTGAAGTCAAACTTCAAAAATATCTGGGTCAACTCTAATAAGAGAAAATTTAATAGGGACTCATTAAGTAATAAAGTCTCACCTAAGAGTTTAAGAAACTAAATTTGCAAGTATAAAATGGGAGAAGTATATGGCTAGGGAACAGTTCATCTGAAAATCATCTGGGGATTTTAATAGACCACAAGCTCCACATTGGTCAACAATGTAATATGGTGCTAAAAAAAAAAATTGATGGTCTACTAAAATACCTCTGTACTCTGTCCAACCCAGACTCTATCTGGAACATCATGTTCAGCTTTGGATAGGACATATTAAGGACACTGATAAAAGGGTATCCAGAAGAGGGAAACAAGGATAAACCTTGAGCAGACAACATATGAGAAGAGACATCAAACCCCTCTGAAAAAAAGGAGAGTAGGTTCAGTATTTGAAGGATTGTTACTTTGACCCCAAAGGTCAAAACTAGGAGTAATAGGTGAATGTTTCAGAGGTAGATTTAGGTTTGATGTAAAGAAAAAATTCCTAACAATTATTAGAGTGGAACAGGCTGCTTTGGAGAACATGGATTGCTTCTCTTTGGAGGTCTTCAACCAGAGGCTAAAAGACCACTTGTTAGCCATACTAGAGAGCAGATATTTGTTCTATTGTCCCTTCCAATTGTCTGATTCTATGATCAACCTCAAAACACCCAATTCCAGTGCATGATCCCTAACAAATAAATACCTGGAAGTTAGGCCTCTTGAAACATTACAGCTCTTAGAGCATTTTGACTCTGCAGGTAGACATTCACTTTTCATTTTCTATTTAATTGCATTTTCTTAAGAGTTTCTATTTGCAGTTAAAAATATGTAATAAAGAAAAGTATTTCATGAGTAATTAAATAGCTTTCAGAGATGCCATACTTGGCAAAATGATATATTGGGTTGTCTTAGCATATAATAAATTCATTTATGTCTTTTTTGGTGCTCTTCTTTAAATAACATTAAGAATTTCATTTCAGGGGCAGCCAGGTGGCTCAGCCAGTGAGAGCACCGGCTCCAGTGTTGGGATGACCTGAGGGATAGAATCCGGGCTCGGATACTTAGCACCACACCCAGAAATAACTGGCCGTGTAACCTTAAGCAAGTTACTTAACCCCAACTGCTTAAAAAAATTTTTTTTTCATTTCACATTTTCCCCTTAAATTACAAGTCTCTAAATTCAGGGCAGATGTCTAATAATTTCGTTCCTCCCAAGAACCCAAACAGTACCACAAGGATCAGAGTTTTCAGCTTAATTGGTGTCCATGAATCCAGTTGTTGTTCTCTCCGCTCTACATTCCACGGCGAGCCGCTAAAGTGATATTCCTAAAACAAAGATCCGACCCTGTCACTTCCCTGCTCATGAAGCTGTGGGGACTTCCTTTTCAATCAATTCCAAACTCCTGTAGCCCTTCACAACCTAGCTCCAAGCCCTCTCATTTTCTGTACTTTATTTGTTATTCCCCATATGTATGTGATACTTCCATCTCCTGGATCAGATCTATTCCACAGGTTGTCTCTCTGCCTCCTCCAAAGCCAGCCTCAAAAGTTGCCTCCTCTAGAAGGCCTTTCTTGATTTACCTAGTTATTAGCTATCATTCCCTCTCCCCTAAAAAACCTCTGTCTATATTTTGAATTGACTCATCTATGTAGAGATGTCCTGCTTCCCCTCAATAGAACAGAAACCCTTTTGAGAGCAGACTGTTTCATTTTTTGCCTTTCCATCTTCAATATCTAGTATAGCACCTAGAACATAGTAAGCCCTTCATAATGCTTGTTGAATTTAATTAATTAATATGCTTTTATAATTTTCAGCTCAGAATACTGGGGTCCAATTTCTAACCTTATCAATTTCCTTCAGTAGCTAAGTATTTCCATTGGAGTTTTCCAATATCAAAGTTCCATACAATTAACTTCTTGGATTTTTTTTCTATTGCTTTTTGCCAAGCCTCCCTTTAGTAGATGGAGGACTGCCAGTTGGTCAGTGCCTCAATTAAAATCA
The DNA here is from genome assembly GCF_028583685.1 of Petaurus breviceps papuanus. Taxonomy (NCBI): domain Eukaryota; kingdom Metazoa; phylum Chordata; class Mammalia; order Diprotodontia; family Petauridae; genus Petaurus; species Petaurus breviceps. Next base: position 1,969,614 of record NW_027186303.1, read on the forward strand.
TCTTCAACTTCTTTTTCTTTGGTTCTCCAAGATTCAATCTGACACCATATTATGCTTCCTTTTCCATACCACTACTGCTAAGACATGACACCTGTCCTTCTATTCTAATGATCTTAGGGGTAAACTATTACAGCACTCTCTAAACAGCCTCTCATTTTCAGTAAATTTGAACTCTTCACCACTACTGCTATTTATACTATCTACCAACCTCACTCTTCAAATCACAGATTTCTTCCTCTGGCTCCCAATTATACATGGTGTGAGCCTCGTTGTCTCATACTAGTCTAAGACCCTCTACTATTTGACCCTAAACTACCTCAGGATCACAGACCTAGAGCTGGCAGAGCCTTGGAGACCATCTTGTCCAACCGCCTCATTTTACTGAGAAAGCCATAAGCAGACAGCTTGAGTGACCTGCCAAGGCTACAGAGAGGATAAATATCAGAGGTACAGTCAGAAGGCAGGACCTCAGATCTAGGGCCAGGGCTGCTTGTTACTGCAGGCACTCAAATGCCTGCTGGATACATCTGACCAAAAAAGAAGGTACTATTAAATGAAATGAAATGGAAATACTCTATTAAACACATATGCATTTGCATACCATAGAATTATTTCATCCATCACTGTGGTCAAATAATTCATCAAGTAGTCAAATTTCTGGTGAAGAAGCTTCTCCCAGATCTACATTCATAGCCCTCCTCTCTCTCCTGAGATCACCTCCAACTCCAAATGCACAAACATGTGCACATGGATGTTCCATAGGTAACTCAACCTGAACATATCCCAAACACACCAAATGACCTCCCCTCCAAATTTACTCCTCCTCACTTCCCTGCTTCTGTCAAAGATCACCAACATGCTTCCTGTCACTCAGGTTCACCACCTAAGAGTCACGTTGGATTCACTGACCCTCCCCTAGATCCTGTCAATTTCTCCCATCCCTCCACTGCTCACCCCCCAACCAGCCTTATTGAGGCCTGTGCTACTACCAGTCTCCCAAGGGCTTAGTCCAAGTCTCTTCCCTCTCCAATTAAAACTCCACACAGAGGGCGGCTAGGTAGCACGGTGAGTAGAGCACCGGTCCTGGAGTCAGGAGGACCTGAGTTCAAATCTGGCCTCAGACACTTAACACAAAAAAAAAACTAGCCATGTGACCTTGGGCAAGTCACTTAACCCCAATTGCCCTCCAAAAAGCAAAAAAACAAAACAAAACAAAAAAAGAGGTTGATTGACTTTCCCAAGGCCACATAGCTCACAAGTGATAGGAGACAGAGCATCAGCTCTGGTCTTCTGACACCAAGTCCAGCTTCCCCCTCCACCCAGACTATACCCCATTGCTTATGGTCATGTGATAGAAAATCAATAAACACTTATAAATAAAAAAATAAAAAATAAATAAAAATAAAACTCCACACAGTCGACAAACTGATCTTTCTACAGTGCAGGGTGGATCATGTCATGTTGCTACTGTCCACTGATCTGCAGACAAAACACACACTCCTCTGTTGAGCCTGACTCCAGTCTCTCTCCAAGGATCGCCCCCTTCATAGAGTTGGAGCTCTGGCTGCACCGGCCCACCTGTGGGTCCCCATCTATGGCAATCCTCCCACATGGAGGTCTTTGCACAAGCTGCCCCTCCCTGCTTCCACCTCCAGAAAGAGACCTTTCCCAACTCTCCCTGGACCTCATCTCCTTCCCCCCTTCAATCACTATGTATTTCCTTTATCAGTATCCTGTATTTCCTGATCTATGGACATCATGGTTCCCTCTCACCTGTCCCAGGGAGTCCCAGGGCCATTGCACCGTGTGTTTATTACATGGTATCTATCTTGCTGATTAACTGGTTGGGCTATGCTGGCTTGCAGAAAGCAGACACAAGGGGGCAGCTAGATGGCACAGTGAATAGAGCACCAGCCCTGGAGTCAGGAGGACCTGAGTTCAAATTCCACCTCAGACACTTAACACAAAAACTAGCCATGTGACCTTGGGCAAGTCACTTAACCCCAAATGCCCTCCAAAAAGCAAAAAAAAAAAGTAGACACAATTTGTCACAGAGACCAAATGCAAAGCATTGCCAGCACAGAAAAAACTTGACTTGTCTTCTTCACTCATAGCCTTGGAAAAATCCAGTCAACTTTATGCCATGATAAGAAACTGGAGCGGGACTTTGGTGGAGGTCCATAAAGTTCTCTAATACAAATCTTTACCTCTTTGGCTTCATTCCCCTAAATGGGAATCCCTTTTAAAATAAATTTAATAAATATAATAAATATTTATTAATAATATTATTATTAAAAATAATAAATAAAACTTAAAATAAATTAAAACAAATCAACATGAATTATGAACTTACATGGATTGGGTATGGGCAATAATATTAAGCTTCCCCAGCAACTCCTCATATGGGAGGAAACCAAAAGAATAGTTAACTCTGGCTACTTTTAATTGTTTCATGTGATCTAGACAACACAAACACTAAGGCTTGGGAACTAGAATCCAAGCACCTACTAAGTACCAGTACTGTGAAAGGGGCTGGGGAGACAAAGACAAAGAAGGAAACAGGCCCTACTTTCAGTGAGTTTCTATTCTAGGGAAGGAGGGAGAGAAGCATATATCAAAATATAAATACAAAGTGGTTAGAAAAAGGTGAAAAAAGTTCAGGAGAGAGGCCCCTAGCAGTTGGGGGGGAGGGGAGATCAGCAATGGCTTCATGCAGAAGATGGTGCTCTGCTGCATCCTAAAGGAAAAGAGGAAGTCAGTGAGGCAAAGGTAAGGAGGGAGTGCATTTCAGGCTTGGGGGATGGACAGTGCAAAAGAGTGAAGATATGGATATGGACATACATACTTAGTATAATATTAGTAGCATACAGAAAAGGATGAAGAGGGGAAAGATTTGTGTCAGAGAGCCCAATTACAGGTCTGCTACTGCAATAATCTAGGCCAAAGGTGATGAGGTCCTGAACTAATGTAGCAGCTGGGAGAATGAAGACAAGGGGTCAAATGCAGGAGATGCCAAGAAGGTAGAAATGGCAAGAATTGGTAATAAACTGGGTATGTGGGGAGAGAGTCTAGAAGAACGCTGGGGCCTTGGGCAGGGAGCAGGAAATCTGGAAGAAGGGAGGACTAGGTTAATGAATTCATTCATAAGATAATGAGATGAAGATGTATGCTGTCTGAAGCTATATCCAAAACCCCAATTATTTAATAAAAACAAAACATACTCAACATTTTCCAAAATCTCCTCAAAAAGTGGTAATGTCACAAAATGATTAACCCTAAAAACTCTGCTTAAGATATGACTTGCACGTCATATTCTAAGAATTCCTGAGGAACTCCAGAATAGCTCAGAAGCCAACATAATGAATTGGCCCAACAACACTAAATATGCATATCCTACACTAAGCAAAACAAGTAGACCAAAAAAAGTTTTTTTAAAATAGCATTAAAATAAAACCAACTGATTTGGTCCTAGAAATATTAATACTGAAGTGGCCGATCTTGCAAGGTAAGGTTAAACTAAAAGATTCCCCAACTACCTTATCCATTAAACTGGAATACAAACACTATTATATCAAATTTCATATTTCTAGTTTTATAATCAAATTAAAGAAAATGAGAGGGGCGGCTAGGTGGGGCAGTGAATAGAGCACCAGCTCTGGAGTCAGGAGGACCTGAGTTCAAATATAGCCTCAGACACTTAACACAAAAACTAGCCATATGACCTTGGGCAAGCCTCGATTGCCCTACCTTCTCCCCTCCCCCCCCAAAAAAAGGCAAGAAAATGAGGAAGTATTTGAGGAAGAAATAAATGCAGTGAGTATCTAAAATTAAGTGGCTTGTCTTAGTGGACTTGAAATGTACCTGGTATTTCATTGTGTGATATCAATTAAAACCTAGCCCCCATAATACTCAACTAACTGATTGAAAACTCATTGATTAGGGTTTCCTGGGAAAACATGGGAGCAGACAGTTGACCTATTTATTGGTTTTTTAGACTAACCAACTAACTCTGGCCCTATGTAAATTTAACTTTGCAATGAAGATAATTAAGTACCTACCAAACACATGAGTCAGTTTAAGACATAAATAGTCTTATGCAAAGTACATTTAAGGCATATTTTCTTATGCAAAACTATCTCAATCAGAACAAAACTCATGAGTATCTCTGATGGTTTTCCTCCCAGTACCTAATTAGTACTTAAGGAACCAAGGCCCATATTTGCCACAATTGTGAATGAGGTCAGAAATTATTCATAGGATGTCATTCAGACATCTTACAAAAGTCAGATAGTTGAGTTCTATCTTTCTGAAAATGCAAGTTCACTTCATTGTGCAATCCAAAATATAAAACCTGCCCTTTAATGATATTAAAATAAATCATGATGTTTTCTGAAATGAATTTCCCAGACTGGAAGATAAGTGAAGCCAATGGGATAATATAATTAAATGGACAAAATGAGGCAAAATCATATTCTTAAAAAAATCTTCTGGTAACTAACTCCCTCTACAAATACAATCCATCACATAACATAGTCCATCTGTAACTAAGTAAATATAGGTAAGTCTATCTATGAAAAGATGGAAGGAAATAGTTTCATAGAATCATAGATTTATTGTGGGGGTAAAACCTAAGAGATCATTGAGTTCAAATGCCCCCCACCTTTGTAAGCTCTCTCAGAGAGCTTAAGTTCCTTGCTCCTGATCCCAACACTAAAAAGAATATGAGGCTAGATTTGAACCCAGATCTTCCTGAATCTAAGGTCAGCTTTCTATGCATCACATACCATACTGTCTTTAATTTGTCACACCTAAGGTATGTGAATCTTAGTTTCAAGATGAGCATATCCTAACCATTTTCAAGCCTGACATATTTCAAACATTTAGATAATTTATTACAAACTTCTTTTTTTATAGATGAGGAAATTATGTCCAGAGAGGTGACGTTATTTCCCCAAAGTCTGTGGCACATTTAAACCTGAACCCAAACCCAGGATTCCGAATTCCCAAACTAATGATCTTCCATTCTGTTTGTTTTCCCAGCTGTGTTCTGTATAGTGTTAAAGGAGCTAGGAAATAAATTCCAGTGCTAGGCACATTTTTCCCTCCAAAAGATTAAATATGTATTAATAAATACTAACTATGTGCGGCAATTTTTCATATGGCTTAATTTCATCTATTTTGCCATCAAATTTCCTCCATCCCCTCCCAGACCAACATTTATGGCCTCTGTTAAGATTTAATAATAATCCCACAATGTTCTATGGTCAAATCAGTCTGCCCTCCATTTCGCCTCTGCTTATTTTGAGGTGATTTCCCATCCCACAGTCTCTTCCCTTCCCCCTGCCCCTCTGAAGCCTATTTCCTTCTGCTCCAAGGACAATATCCCAGAAATCCCCCAAATCACAGCCTTTCATTAGGAATACGATAAAGAGGCACCCGCTCTTGGGACATACCCCACAATGAAGGTCCTCTCGGGAAGATTCCTACCAAGGCTTCTGTGTGCCCTGCCACATCCCAGGGGAATAAAAGGGCATCCTCCTTTTAGAAAAGGCCACGCCCCTTGGAGTCAGGACTTTTTCCTCCCACCCCCATTACTTGCCTGACTGTGTCCCCTTCAGCACAGCATGTGCACACAGTTCAGGTACAACCACTATTTTTACTACAGTTCAAGGGAATCCTGGAGAACAAACTACAGATTAGGTAAATTACACGTACACAGTCTCAGGTTACTCAATTACCTTGGCACTCTAGAGACTATGTTTCGCACCCCTTCCAATCATCTGGCCGGATATTGTGGCTCTGCTCCAAGCCAGGGTGCAGGAGGGTGAGGCCTTCACAGTCTCAGCACCAAGTCCAAGTTCAAACATCTGCCAGGGAGCCCCACCCACCCAGATTCAGACAACAACCCTCTATCCCTATCCCCAGGGGAGGCTACTCTCTGCATTTCCAGCATCCGATGCTGGGCTTTCCTCTCTTTCTCAATGCCAGACCTAAAGATACCCAGCTCTTGTCACAACCCTGGCCTGCAGCATCACCAACTGGCCTAGATGACGAAAGTCTTTATTGATTTCCAAACTCTGAAAACACAGACATTTCCTGTAACTCTCTCTTTCCTTGACACATTTATGATTTACTACATCCACTCCAATGAGGGGCGCTATCGATCCACCACTTTAGAAGGGGGTGGGTTATTGTTCCAAGGGGTAATGGAAAGTAAGTACTCTTAATTCTTCTGTGTGTTGTGTGTGTGAAAAAGTTCTGGATTTAACTCTTGAAGCAGGAAGAACTTAAAAGGGTCAACATTAACCGCTTATACAAACTTGTTTCGGTTATATAATTTCATTGAAAATACTATGATATACTGTACATTTTATATGAAGCTAAGTTTAATGTTTGCTCCATCTTTCTGAGTGATTCATCAATCAACTAATCAATAAACAGTTATTAAGTGCCTCATTGGAGCCCCAGGCAGTAGGGCTCCAAATACAAAGCAGGGAACAATCCCTACCCTCACAGAGTTTACATTCTAAATTAAAACATGACAACCTTTAAGTGATTTTTCCACTCTTTATTCTACTCTGATCTTCCAATCAGGAAGACCCAGTGGGAGATTCGAATCCTGCCTCAGATGCATCCTGGATAAATCACCTAACTTCTCAGGACTCAGGCCAACTCTCTAAACTACAGATTAGGTGCTAATCTAATCTGCATTGGGAGGGGCATTTCCTCACTGGGAACTCCCTGTATCAGGGAGAAAATATGAACCTCAAACCCAACAGACATAGAGCCCTTCATGGTTTGCAAAGCACTTTCCTCATATTGGCCATTTAAGGGGGTAGTACCAGTACACAAGGTGCCTTTCTAGGTCATTATTGTTGTTGCTGATATTGTTGTTAGTGGCAGTGGTAAGAGTACTATTATAATTCAGCACATTTATATATTATCTGTATTACACATTTAATCACCTTCCTCCAAAATCAATGGGAATATAAGGACTACATTCTACATCAACTTACTATTATTCTTTAACCAATTAAACTGCTTACAGGACACCAGAATAGCATCCATTAGAAGCTAAAGACAGACACAAGACCTAGAGGTGAACCTGAGAGTTCATTGAATCTGTCAAGTCCTGGAATAAATTGAAGTCATAATTTGAGGAATAAAGCACCTTTAATTGAGATAACAGAGTAGCAAGCCTGCCACCCTGGAGGATGGCCCACCAGCCAACTCACAGGGAAAGGCTCTTAGGAGAAGAGGGCAAGAAGGAAGTATGAGGTAGCAAGGCCTGGTCATGAGATCCCGGCCACCCTTGGCAATCCAAGTGAGGAAAACCACTTCATTCAGCCTGGTTTGCCCTTCATGCCATGAATCCCTATGGAAGGGAAAAGACATCAGAGGCTACTGGCTGGCTCAAGCTGGCTTCGTTTACAAAGAAAGGTTCTAAGGTAAGACTTAATAGATTACCCAGCTCAACCTAATGGACACTATCTTAAATGTGGGACCACTAATATGCTACTGAAACTCTGGCACTGCTAGGAAAACATCCAGATCAAGTATATTACATTCGGTACTAACAATTTTCTGTCAGATCCAACACTCATTTTGCAAGTGAGGAAACCATGCCTCATAGAGATGAAGTGACCTGGCCAGTCAAGTTCACATAAGTTATACATAACAGAGTGAGGATGTGAAGTCAGATACCCTGACACCAAATTCAATATTCTTTCCATGATGTTACGCATAGTTTTATTGAATATTTTAAAGATAATTTGACTTTGTATTTTTAAAAAATCAGTGAAAGCAGAAAGAAGTTACATACATCCCCATCCATGTTCCCAACCCCAAATATAATATCTAATCCATTTTAGAAAGAGACACATCATGACTGATCTTCAATGAGCCTCTCATATATATTAGTCACTGAAAAAGCTATTCTGTTCATTTGATTAAGCTTTAATATGAAGCACTACAGGTCAAGATGGCCTCCCTATAATGCTTAATTTCTGGGGTCAGTAAACTTCTAATTCTGAAGAGGCACAATTCAGTCAACACATGCATATGGTAACTACTGATTACATGACAGGGTGCTAGAGAGCCCAGACAAAGGCCAGCTAGAAAAGTAGAATGTCCAGAAGAAGGCAAGGGGCAGAGCCAGGACAGAACAGGGAGCCAGATGCTACAGGTATCTGAAAGACAGAAACAAAGACCATGGCATTTGGTCGAATGTGGGTTTTAAGAGAAAAGGAAGCATTCAAGATCATAATGGAGTTAAGTGTAGGTGACAAGGAGAATGGCACTGCCAACCAGGGGCCCACATAAGCCCTAGGAAGAATTCCATTTTGGAAGGGCCACGTGGGTGGCAGGTCCAGTATATCCCAGTGTTAGCTGCAAAGTGGCAAATCAAGTACAGACAAAGGTCAGGGCTGAGACTATTGATGGAGGAGTCATGTACAGAGAGGTGGCAGATGAGAATGTCAAGGACAAAACTAGAGGGGAAGAGAGAAGGCCAAAGACAGAACCTCGAAAGCCACCCACACTCAGGAGCAGAATGAGAAGCAGTCATGAAGAAGCTTGGGAAAAAACAGCCAGCCAGAAACATGGAATTGTGAGAGTCACGACAGAGGAGTATTGTGAGGGAGGTTTTAGCTGAAGCAGAACACCAATGCAAGTTCTAGGGCAGGTTAGGCCTTTAGAAAAAGGTAAAAACCTTATGAGAGAGGTGTTTCTCTAATCAAATGTTTTCAAAAGTTTCCACATTTTAAAGGATGGAAAAAAGGGGGAAACAGAAACAGCGATGTCATCTTCTGAATGTTAAACCTTGGGACTTCCCATTAATCTTTATGACTATTTACACTCATTTGCTTTCACCAAGTCCAAAGTGAAAGATTAAGCAACACTGGAAAAGGTTTCCCTTTCCTACTCAACTGTGCCCCTGGCATGGCCAGCTTTCCCCAAGCTTGTTTACACCTCCCTTATCAGGATCTGATAGTCCCCCAGGCCATCACCCTCACTTGAGAAGCCCAAGAACTGGAGCCAGACCAGCCAAGAGCCCACAGCGGTTTGGAATGAAAGAAAATGTAGGGGCAGCTAGGTGGCGCAGTGAATAGAGCACCAGCCCTGGAGCCAGGAGGACCTGAGTTCAAATCTGACCTCAGACATTTAACACAAAAACTAGCCTGTGACCTTGGGCAAGTCACTTAACCCCAATTGCCCTACCTTCCCCCTCCAAAAAGCAAAAAAAAAAAAAAAAATATATATATATATAAAACAAATGGTTATAAACAATTGATTTTGAGGCCAATATATTACAGACTACTGAATGTTAGGTGACCCAGTGGAAGTAGTGCCAGGTCTGGAGTCAAGAAGACTCATCCTCTTGAGTTCAAATCTGACCTCAGACACTAAGAAGCTGTGTGACCCTGGACAAGTCATTTAACCCTGTTGGCCTCAGTTTCCTCATCTGTAAAATGAGCTGGATAAGGAAATGTCACACTGCTCTAGGAGCTTTGCCAAGAAAACCCCAAATGGTGTCACAGAGAGTCAGACACATTTGAAACAACTCAACAACACTGAGAAGATGCAGAAAAGAATACAGATCAATCAACATATAGAATAAAGAGACCTTTCTTTGGTGGACATGGTCTTCTTATGCTAGGAGGTTGGGGCAATGGCAGGAAGGATGCTTCCTCTCTGCCAAGTTCCTTCCTGGCCCTTGATACTAACGTCAGTGGATTTACAATTGCACGATGCTGGAATGTCCTCTGTGGAGTATTATCATCATCATCACCACTGTTATCTCCCTGGAAACAAGTGGCTCTGGTCTGCACTGCCTCCTCAGGCTCTGAGCCCTTCCTGCCAGGTCCTCCCCTCACTGTCTACAAGGGTGCATCCAGCACCAGGGCCCCCTCCATGGATGGCAGGTCACTTGTCATCCTTCCCTCCCTCCCCAGCAGCCTGCATTCACTGGAGGAGATCCTCACACGTCCTGAATCAAAGTCTTCATTGCTAACATGCTGTCTTTCCACTGCACTTTGGAAGGACCACACTTTTTGATTCTTTGGAGGTGGCAAAATGCAACCAGATCTGCTTTTTCTTTTGTTCAGTTCTCCTTGTTGCTCAGTCTTGTCTCACTCTCCATGACCCCATGAACTATACTGTCCATAGGGCTTTCTTGGCAAAGACACTAGAGGGGTCTGCCATTTCCTTCTCCAGTGGATTAAGGCAAACAGAGGTTAAATGACTTTCCCAGGGTCACACAGCTAGTGTCTGAGGCCACATTTGAATTCAGGTCTTCCTTACTCCAGGCCCAGTGCCACCTGTCTGCCTCCCATTCAATTACAGAACCAGCTAACTATGATGTAAGGAATGAAGCATTTATTTTGCTTTTTGTTTTTTTGGAGGGGGGAGGGCAGGGCAATTGGGGTTAAGTGACTTGCCCAAGGTCACACAGCTATTACATGTTTAGTTTTTGAAATTGGATTTGAACTCAGGTCCTCCTGACTACAGGGCCAGTGATCTACTCACTGTGCCACCTAGCCACCCCAGAATCAGAGCTAGGCATTAGGGAGAAAAAGACAATGGAATGAACCTTGCCCTCAAGGAACTTACATCCCATCTGGGGTGGGGAGATAAGGGGAGGGAGAAGGCACCAGGCTGAGTAGATAAAGAAAGGCTTCATGTAGGCTGGCATGAAGGTAGGGAAGCCCAGTGCAGCAAAAGGTGTGTGTGTGTGTGTGTGTGTGTGTGTGTAAAGCCCACACCATTTC
>NW_027186303.1:1980392-2022886 GCF_028583685.1 Petaurus breviceps papuanus
TGTGTGTGTGTGTGTGTGTGTAAAGCCCACACCATTTCGCACCTGCTGCCCTGCCTGATTTCAACTCCACACAACAAGGTAACACCTGGTGTCCCATCTCTCCCCCCACACCTTTCCTGTCTACGCCTTTAGGACAGGGCCAGTCTTTTTATTGAATGTAACCTGAGCACATGCCACAGGGATGCCACAGAGGGGGCACTTAATGAACATTTACTGAGTTAGGATTGGATATATACCTATAAACACACATATATACATATACAAACACAGACATATATACATATCATACATAAATATGCATATAAACATTATCTATAAATATAAGAAGTAGAGAAGGCCAGACTCACTGGATCACAGAGGGCCTGAAGAGTAATAACATGGAACAAGGCCAGCAGGGGCTTTAAAAGACAAAGAGAGACACTTGTATTTCCTTGAGGTGACAGAGCCACTGGAATTTACTGAGCAGGAGTGACATGGTTCCATGTGAAGTAAACACCTTTGCAGGCCATAGAGAGAAGGACTGAAATGGGGAAAGCCTTGAGGCAGAGTCCAGGGCAAAGGTGACAAAGGCCTGCACTAGGGTGAGAGCAGCTTTGTGAGTGGGCAGAAGAAGATACAAACAAGCTATGTTATGGAAATAGAAACAACAAGATTTGGCAACTAATTGGATGTCTGGGCCGAGGGAGAGTGAGGAGATGAGAACGGATGGAGATTAAGACCATTTTCCTCCAGCACAGGACCAGGGTCAAAGGCAAACTCTTCCATCTGGCATTTAAAATCCTCTGTGCCCTAACTTCCAGCCTATTCTTCTGCTCCTCCCCTTCACACATCCCTGGCCTTCTGGCTGGCCCTTCCCATGATGAACCATCTCCCATCTCTGTGCCCCCAGATCCTGCTCCTGAAGCTCTCTCTCCTCACCTCAACTTAGGAGAATCTTCAGTTCCCTCCAAAGCTTGGCCCATGAGTCATTTTCTACATGGACCTGTCTAGATCCCCACTCTCCAACTCACAGTATCTTCTTCCACCCCATGTCTTGTATTTATGTTGTAGATATGTCCAATGGCTGAAACACAACTTTTTGTTTTGTTTTGTTTTTGTTTTTGCTTTTTGGAGGGGCAATTGGGGTTAAGTGACTTGCCCAAGGTCACACGGCTAGTAAGTGTTAAGTTTCTGAGTTCAAATTTGAACTCAGGTCCTTCTAACTCCAGGGCAGGTGCTCTATTCACTGCGCCCACCTAGCCGCCCCAAGAAATACAACTTCTTCAGTACTTTAAAGAGCTATGATTGGGAGGAATGTGGGACTCCCTTACTGATACAGATTACAAGCAATCCAAGAGAGTCAATGACCTTCAAGAGCTGCTGTCACAGAAGAGTTATCAACCAGGCTGTCTTGCAGGTCAATGAGCCTCTCAAAACACAGCCCAGTAGAAAATAGACTCACAATTCACAGTTGTATGAACTGATGCAAAGAAATATAAGCAAAACCAAGGAAACAATTTACAAATGACCACAATAATGAAAAGGGAGGAGAGAGGGAAAAACAAGCATTATTGATCACCTGCTCTGTGCTAAGCAAGCACTGTACCAATACCACCTCATTCAAAAACAAAAAAATATCAGAAACTAACTCAAGGCAGTGACCAATCACAGCTTTAGACTGACAGGGAGCGATCCCTCCTTCTCTCAGCACAGAGGAATAAGGAAGATGTTGGCAGACAGAGCTAGTGTGTTGACTGATCTGTTTTATCAACACAAAGGAGTGTATTTTAGGAAGGGAGGAGTTGTGGAGAAGTAACAAGGATGTTTTTTAAAAGCATCAATAAAACGCACTTAAAAAAAACAAAAATCCAAGCCTAATCCAAATATATCACATTCTATCAGGAAAAAATTGAAAGTATGTTTTGGCCAGGTCATCAAAACCTATCAAACATCAACACTTCTTAGTGACATCAGTACCACCACCAGCACCCCTCAAAAACAATAAAGTAGGAATGCCCATGGTGTAGTAGAAAGAATTTGGAACTGTACCCCCTGAGACTGAATGCCAACTGTACTACTATCTAGTCATGTGACCTTGGACAAGTCTTTTAACTTCTAGGTGGACCTCAGTTTCCTGTTCTGTAGAATTAGAGGTTGGTCTATCATAGGTTCCCAAAGTGGACAATACTGCCTCTGAGGGGGAGTGGTGGACCAATTCAGGAGGGGGATAGTAGCCTCGAGTGCAACTGGGGGGTATTGAATAAAAATAAGGGGGTGTTGGAAAGAAAAGAGAATATAATAAAATTTTGAAAAACTGTTCACACATGTTTCATCTGTAGTATAACAGAGTTAAAGTCGTTGTAATTACATTATTTTCCAAATAAACAAACAAAATGCAAATTATAACCCATCAGTGGTCAAGTCTGCCCACAGGTCTTAACAAGCTAGTGTTAGCAACAAGTAAGTAGAGCACTGTTGGGAAGGCCAACATGTATCAGCAGGATTATGTGTGTGTGATGGATTGTTTACAATATGATACCATACAGTTACATTGTGTGGCATCAAAATTTCAATGCAGGGAAAAAACCACAAATTTACAATAAATTATTAAATTTAAGATGCATCTTTTTAAAAAAAAATTATATTTTCTTGAAATGATACAAATTTCCAAAAAACAAAACAAAACAAAAACATTTAAAGGGTTAAAGAAAGGAGATTTCCAGGGGAGTACAGAGTAATTTTTTTTTAAGGGAACAGTAGGCCAAATAAGTTTGAGAACCTCTGGTCTGGATGATCACTAAGGTCTCCCCTACCTATAACCTCTATGATTCTATTCTAGAAAATAGCAATTCTTAAGATGATATTATTGGCATTCCAATTTCTTTAACATCCACAAAAAATGTGATATTGGACTCTGGGCAACATGAAAACCTGGATTTAAACCAGAGTATCTGAAAATAATCACAGTGTATCAGGAAAATTGACTTTTGTTCTGGTTTCAGTAACACTGGAGTATCTGAAATTTCTATTTTTACCCATTCTAGTCAGCAACGCTCCACGGCACTACAAAATATTTCCTGAGGATGTATCACAAGATCACAAATTTTTAGACCTGGATGGTATCTTAGAGGCTACCCAGTCCAAGCTCTTCATTTTACAGATGAAGAAACAGAGGCTCAAAGGATTTCAGTGACTGATCCAAGGTCAACTAGGTCTAAAGTGGTAGCACTGGGAGCCAAATCCAAGTCAAAGTCATAGATTTAGACCTAGAGAAAACCTCGGAAGCTGTCTCCGGCAGACAACACCCCTCACTTTACAGCCAAAGAAACTGGGGCACAAGGAGGAGGAGTGATCTGGCCAATGTCATCCAGACAGGACGATGGGCCTCGAAGGCAGGACTCCAAGCTGAGTTCCCTTATTCTCAAGTCAGTCTCAAGCTTCCCCTTGTGACCGTGAGTCCTGCACTCTTCCCGCTGAGCCCAGAGGCACTTTCTGCTGACCTAGCATGCTTTCCTCATAGTTTCCCTAGCCACTTGGCAGAACCATGTTTTGAAAGATATACTTTTTCTCCCTTGCTGTCCAACTCTTATATTGCGATCTCATGAAGTCATAGCTACTACAACACTATAATCCTGTCTTGAACAACAAATCAATATCATTAAATCCTTATTTGTAAACTATCTGAGGTATACAGCATGCGGTACTGTGGAAAAAACACAGATAGTACAATCAGAAGACATGGAACCATGAGACCATTTGGGATCAAGTCAGAAACAAGTGGTGCAGTGGATACAGCACCAAGCCTGGAGGCATGAAGACCTGAGTTCAGATCCTACCTCACATGTTTATTAGTTGTGCGAACCTGGTCAAGTAAGTTTCTTAACTGCTGTTTCCTCACATGTAAAATGGGGATAAAAACAGTACCAATTCCCAGGGCTGCTGGGAGGATCAAATGAGATAATAACTGTAAAGCACTTAGGACAGTGCTTGCTATTCCTTATTTTATGCCACTTTCTATAAAATGAGGATAACCATCTTTACATTGCCTGTCTCAAAGAGTTGTTGGGATAAGCCGCTTGCAAGCTACAAAGTACTATTTAGATATAAGCTTTTGTCAGGAAAGGTACTGTGGACCATGGATAAGTCACTTCACCCTGTTTGTCTCAGTTTCCTTATCTATAAGATGAGCAGGAGAGGGCAATGACAAACCACTCCAGTGTCTTTGCAAGAAAACCCCAAGTGGGGTCACAGAAAGGCAGACACAACTGAAATGACTGAGCAACAACAAAATGTAATCTTCTCTGACTTAGTCCACCATTCTGTGCTATCGGATCCTAGTTTGGATACTGTCAACTATTCCTTACAACTATGTATCATTTGCAAACTCAACAAGCAAGTCACCTAGATTTTCATAAAGTTAGAGGTAAAAATATCAGGCCAAGCAAAGCCAAGGTTAGATTCCTGACTGAGAACTTCCTTACAAGTTAACATCGAACCATTAATCACCACTCTTTGGGTCCTGTCATTACATCTAACAGCACTCTTGCTATACCATGTGTCTCCACATTACCCTATCTCCACAAAGACAGCATGAGAGTGACTATTAAATGCTTTGCTAAAATCTAAGTATACCGTGGCTACACCACCTCACCCAATCCAGAACTCTAGTCGCCTTGTCAAAAAAAAAAAAAGAGGGGAGGGAAATGGGGTTATCAATCAATCAATCATTAAATGTTTAATGTGTGCCTACATTATGTGCAGCATGGCATGGCAAATAGAGACTGTCTTGAAGCCAGAAGACCTATGTTCAAGTTCTTCTGACACATGACTGTGGGACATTGGATGGATAACTCTCAGTGCTTGCCCCAAGCATAAAAGTGATGTTAAATCTTCCCCTTTTCCCAGTGGTACCGGGTTGGCCTTGGGCAAAACTCTCCAATAGCAAGTTTCTCTTTAGTACCCTTCATTATACGTCTGGCTTTCCTTTCTTAGTCCACACTTTGGTGGTCCCTGATCCATCCATACACAGACTTTGAGGGTCCAAGTGATAAGGAGAGGTATGTGACAGGCTTAACTGTGTGGCCTCAGGTCTTCCTCCTCGAGAAGATTGAGCAATCTTCTAATCAAAGCTCCCACTATCTCAGGGGATCTGATATGAATTGGGTGTTAGGAGGAACTCATCTTATTTGAATAATTTACACTAAAGAACAGATAACTGTTAGTTTCTTAACTCTCTTTAAATTGTGTGCATTTTTTAAAAAGTCAGAGAAGTGGCTCTATCATAAAGCCCCAACACCATCACTATCACCACCAAATCTCTCGCTGGTCCAGAGGTGGAGAACCTGCAGCATTGAGGTCATATGTGGCCCTCTAGGTCCTCAAATGCAGCCCCAATGGAGTTTGGATTCAGTCAAAGGGCTGCACTTGAGGGCCTAGAGGGCCACATGTGGCCTGGAGGCTGCAGTTTCACCCCCCCCCCCCATTAGATTTTCAGGCAGTACAACAAAGTAAAATGTTCAGTAAGAATGGGAGAAAATAATCTTAGGTATCTAAACTGGTCCATCTTCCTAGGGACTCAGATGCTTAGTCAGCTCACTTAAGGGGTGTTTTAGGCCATCTCTCCTCTACTCCTAAACTCAAGATTCTCTAAAAGCTATGCTTTTTTCCCAATAGTTCCAGCAGGAGTTCTGACAGAGGGTGGGGGTGTGGGTATGAAATGTAATAGAGAGAAACAGTTATTAGTTATTAGTCAACAACTGCTAGTGTGCCTGTTAGATTTTCAAAATGTTCATTTCAAAATTATAACAATTTCATTAATCCAAAAGTTACCGAGAAGTAGGCTGAAATGGTTTAAGTATTAAATATAATTTCTGTTGTCATGATCATCTGTTACCAGAAGACCTGGGAATTAAAACTAAAGTTCCCTTATACTTCTAGTCAGTTACTCATCTATATCTCATCACACAGAACTATTCCATTTTAATAATGCCAAGAATTGTAGCTTAGGCATTTTAGGGGAGGAGCACGGTGCTGAGTGGATGAATTACAGGTGAGGCTGGAGTTAAAAACAGACCAAGGCCTATTTGGTATGATTGCATGCTCCTCCAAACGGCTTCTTCCGGAGGGTAATGGGCACCAAATGAACCCTAAGATCAGAAGGGGAAAGTCACCAAAAGGAAAAGCCCAGGCACTGAAAGTCTGTAGAGGTAAACACAATGAACTTGGGGGAGGGAAGTTCCAACTCAACCTCTGGAAAGTCATTTCACCATTGAGACTACTTTGTAACTAATAATAACAACAAGAATAGCTAACACTTATATGGTGATTACTATGTCTCTGGCACTGGGCTAAGAACTTTACAGATAACATCTCACAACAACCTTAGGAGGTAGGAGCTCCATTTCACAGATGCGGAAACTGAGGCAGACAGAGGTTAAGTGGCTTGCCCAGAGCCACACAGCTAGTAAGTGTCTGAGGCTGGAGTACTCTATTTACTGAGTCACCTCACTGCCCCTATATTTCCAGATAAAATAGAAACAGAAACATTTTTCCTCTCCCCACAACTCATAGAGTAGGCCAAGTGAAGTGGGACAATTATTCTCAAAGTCCCCTTTTGAAGCCCTTCTGAAAAGCAGTGGGATGACATGACCCAGAAGGAGAAGGCCAAAGTCAAAGAAAAATGGAAGAAGGGAATGCATGCTTTGGACATCTCCTTCATGTAATTCTCCAAGGTGAATGTTACCCAGGTGTGGAGGATGCCCATGCTACAGCTTCTTAGAGTCACAGGTGAGAGTCAGGTGGACAGGTAGACACCAAAGGTGGAAAAGAACCCTGAAAAAGGCTCGGCAGCCCTAACACCAGTGCTATTCTTCCCTGAACACACCCTATGCTACTGGACACTGAGGTCCTTTCTCTAACTAAACTGTCAAGCATTCAAATGCTACCAGAGAGAGCAAATCTGATGTGCTGGCCACATTGTTCTAATGCCAAACACACACTTGCCTAAAAGACTATTTTATGGAGAACTCACACATGATGGTCAGGAGATTGATGCGAGGAGACTCTCAAGGTGTCTCCAAAGAACTTCGGAACTGATTGTGTGACATGAGTGATGCAGGCCAGAACCACCAGCCTGCCATGCCCTCATCAGAGAAGGTGCTGTGCTCTGTGAGAAAACCAGAATCGAAATAGCTCAAAAGAAACGTGAGATACTCAAATTTAGAAAATCCACCCCACATGTTCACATGGACTATTTGTGCCTGACCTGTGGTAGAGCATTCCAGGCTTGTATTGGTCTGATCAGCCACCACTGGACACACTGGACCTTGACCCCAGCATAGTAAGGTCATTTTGGTCCTCTTCAAGAACAAAGGACAACAACCAACCAACCAACCAAGAAGGGATGGAGCCCTTCTGCTCCAGCACCTCCAGCAAGCAGAGCGCTCAAAGAAAGAGGATCCGGCTTGCAGACTCTCCCAGGCAAGGGTCATCTCTCTGCATAGGCCTCGGGTCTAGTGAGACTCAACACCAGCAGAGAGAGTGCTGGGTGGCTTGGACACTTACTGCCCTACCTGTGCCACCCTGGGCAAGTCACTTTACTCCTCCCAGGGTTGTTGTGAGGATCAAATAAAAATCACACAAGCAAAATGCCTGATAAACCTTAAAGGTTCTGTTAACTCTGGCTCTTACTGCTTCTATGATTACAAGCCCAGCTGGGTTATCTGGATATAGTTAAATGAGTCATACATTCCTCACCAAGACTGAATAAGCAGTGGCATATGAATGCAATATAATATTACTATGCAATAAGAAATAGTGATTATGACTAATTCAGAGAAACATGGAAAGATTTTATGAACCAATACAGAAAGAAACAGAACCAAAACTGAATCTACTTACTACAAAAATAAAAATGAGGCCAAAGGAAGTGAAACACTGATGGGGGCTCTAAAAAAGAGATCATGAAACCTCCATCCCTCCTTAAGACAGATAAGTAACTACTACTGGGGTAAAATGATGCATGTATTATCAGGCATGGTCACTGTGTATACAGGGGTTTTGCTTAATTGTTTTTCTTTGTTATAAGAGAGTTCAGTCTCTATAGTAGGAAAGACAGTATTCCAAGAAAGAGTTAATTTGGGGAAAACTAAGTGGTACAGTGGATATAGCACCAGCCCTGGAGTCAAGAGGACCTGCATTCAAATCCAGCCTCAGACACTTACTAGCTGCTGTGTGACCCTGGGCAAGTCACTGATTGCCTCCCCCCCCCCAAAAGGAACTGATTTAGAAGACTTTTTAAAAAAATCTATCTATAATTATGGGCAATGTTATAATAAAGGGCCCTTCAAACTTAGGAAGAGATAATAGTTCCCAAACTCACATATTGAAAGAGTTTTTTCTTAAATTAAAATGAAATAAACTATAGATGTTTGGTTTTCCTAAATTTTAACACTAGAGGTTAATATTTATAATTACTATGACATTATGGTTATTCAAATTAAATCTAAAAGCATAAGTACATTGGGTTTGGACAACAGGTCCACCTAGGTGGCCACTGGGGTCCCTCCCAGCACTAAAATTCAATGTGGTCAATTTCACACATCCTTGCCATCCCTCTGGTTATACCAATTTCTGTCCTGAAAAAAATAGAAGAGGAAAAGAGGAAGGAGACTCAAATAGCCCTGTATAATGTTTTGAAAGAAAGGTTCAAATAGTACTTAGTCAGTCATCACCCTGAACAAATGAGGAGAAGCAAGTTCACCAGCTGACCTGACTGATAACTTGCTTGCCTTCATGCAAACAGACTGAAAACCAGAAGGGATATTTGCTGTCTGACTGCACCCAGTCAGGCTCCTTTGCTGGACCATCATCCATCTGTGGCCCATGAGAGTTGGTGTTCCTCAGCAATTTGTCTTGGTCCTCTTCTCTTTTTCACCACATTTTGTCTCTGGAGATCTCATCAGCTCCCAAGGGGTCAAATTTCATCTGACTCCTGAATTTATACATCCAGTCCTAACCTCTCTCCTAGACTTCAGTCACACACTGAGTGCCTGCTGGATCTCACCTCCTAGATGCCCTACAAGCATCACACACTCTACAAGGGTGTGGAACTATCTTCCCCACAGAGCCTGTCCTACCTACAAACTTCCCATGCAGAGTCCAAAGGCTAATCAGCTGAGGGCAACCCATCTTCCCAAATGCTCAAGTTTGCAGCCCTGAAATTATTCCCAGATCTTCTTCCCTTCTCCTTCCTTCACTTCCCATCTCTAATTAGCTTCCAAGTCTTGTCAATCTTATATCAACAGCATCTCTCAAATCAAGTCTCATTCTCTCCACTGTTTTTTTTTTCTACCATACTTAGGACAGATGCAGGTCTTACAGTTGAGGTAAGGGCAGCTATTTTTCTAAATGAAAAGCCTTTCACTTTTAAACTAAAAGAACACAGCAGAGCCCACTCTTCTCAAGTGGAAGAGACCACCAGTAGAGCTAGGCAGGGAGAAGTTCCATAGCTCTGGGGGAAGCCAGGTGGGACCAGGTCAGGTCATGTCTGATGGAAACTCCTCATCCAGCCGAACCACACTGAACAGAGCTATATAAGGCAAAGACAACATGCTCAGAAGAGACCAGTAGGGAGCAGACCCAGTGTGAGCACAGCCAAGAAATGTCAGGGTCCCAGGAGTACAGGTGGTGTGAGCTGTCCCTCCATGCAGGTGCCTTGGCTAGACATGTGCTACTCCACATATGTGTCCTGGCCAACCAAGTTCCCTCTGGGCATATTCCCTTTTGACATATTCCCTATATGTCTCTCCTCTTTCTATTTATTGATGGTGTGGGAATCTGTGGGAAAATATGCTCCAAGTTTATGGAAGAAAGATTTCATTGCTACTTTTCTCACTATGCCTTTCATTAAATACCTTTACTCTGAATTAATTATGTCCTCTGGCTAACTGCTAATGGTAACCACTTAGGTGGGGACTTGTGGGCTGCAATTTTTAGCAGATATGGACCCTGAGAGTTCCTTAAACTTGGGAAAAGTTTTTCTGGGGAACCCACCTGAGAGTTAGAGAACAATGCATTACATTAGTGCCAAGGCAGACTACTAGTCATTCTCTGAACTTGATCTTGCATAATAATAATAACTGCCAGTATTTACATAGAGATTTAAGGCTTGCAAAGGATTTTACATATGTTAACTCATTCAACCCTCACAACAACCTAGGAGACATGTGTTACAATTATTTCCATTTTACAGATGAGGACGCTGAGACCAAGAGGTTAAATGATTTGCCCAAGGATCACCCAACTCAGCCAGCAGCTGAGGTCTCCTGAACTCCAAGTCCCAAATTCTATCCACTGAACCATCTGGCTGCCTCTGGGTATTTACACAAATTATTCCCAATATCTGGAATGACATCTCCCCCTCATCTCTGTTCAAGTGGCCCCTCGTCCATGAAGCCTTCCTTGTATGATCCCCATGATCACTCATTTAACAAATATTCATTAAACACCTACTGTATACTAGGCATTATGCAAAAAAAAAAAAAAAAAAAAGGCCTCATGTCCTGCCCTTCATGCTTAGTGCTCCTGCTCCATGGTCTCTGGATGGTAATTATCTATGCACACACTGAATCACCCCAAAGGGAATGTCAACTCAGGCACTGTTATCTTTTTATCCCCGGTACATCCAAAGGGCTTAATAAATGTGTGCTGAATTACAATGGATTAGAGATCATTGAGTCCAAGCTGATGAGTTTCTAGAGGAAGAAAATGGGGCCCAAAGAAAGGAAGCAATTTGCCTCAAGTCACAAGATAAGCAAGCGGCTAGGGCGACATTAGAAATCAGATCTTTGGCCTCCCAACGCAGCAGCCTCTGTGCTGACCCAGAGCCTAGAAACTGTCAGGCTTGTTTTCTGATTGTTCAAATACACAAGAGGAGGAAAAAGGAAAATGTTACACAAGGAGGGAGCCATGAAGCCCAAGACTTGGGGGGCCACTCCGGGGGTTTGAGGGCTGCAGTTATGACCCACCGACTGTGTTTTCAGACTCTTTCCAAGTATCCATCAGTTCTGCTGATTTTTTGTCTCTTTTTTTTCTTTAAAAAATAAAATTTTATATCAGCTAGCTCTCTGGCAGGGGGAATGGACACTGGAAGGAATTCTGGTGATATAAAAACAAAAGACAGAAATTTTTAAAAGTTTGAATTTTTTTCTTAAGAAAAAGAATTGGGGGGGGGGCAGCTAGGTGGTGCAGTGAATAGAGCACAGAGTACCGTCCCTGGAGTCAGGAGGATCTGAGTTCAAATTTGGCCTCAAACACTTAACACTAGCTGTGACCTTGGGCAAGTCACTTAACCCCAATTGCCCAGCCTTCCCCCCTCCAAAAAAACAAAAAAAGAGTTGGGGTGTGCTATCTGTGTCTTGCCCAAAAGTTGGGAAACAAATTAAACTGTGTCTGATGGCCCCTTGGCACTACCTGCTTCCATAAGCCTTCTGAGCCTGAGCCTTGGTCACAAGGAAAACATACCAGGGGCCCGGGCTCATTTCCCTGCCATACAAAGTAATGTTCAGAGCAGGCAGAGGCCTTTGAGGCCAGAGAGAAGTGACCTACCCAATGTCACTCCAGTACTACGTGGCAATGGACATCCTCAAACCCAGAGGGAATCGGGCTGGAAGTCCAGCTCTGTGAGATTCATTGATCTGTGAGACCTCAGACAAGCCTCTGAAATCAGAGGACTGGACGAGATGACTCCTAAGTCCTGCCCAGCTACAAAATCAATGCTCCCATGATTTTCTGACTCCTTACCAAGTGCTCTTCCCATCAGACCAAATGCTGGCCAGATGACGCGACTGCCTGGGATGGGACTGCCAGCCAGGTGAGATCTATCTGCCTGGGAGGGCTCCAGCTCCAACCAAACAGGGAGAAGAGCTCAGGTAGCTCTCCAGCCCAGTTAAACAACCACTCACTGTCTCTAGGCACCTGCCCTGGCACTTGTTACCCAGAAGGGAGAAGGACTGGATAAGTGCTTCCATCCATCCTGAGAGACCAAGAATCTGTGACCTAGGATTCTCTGCCCCAGGGCCCTTTCCATAGAACCACCCACCTCCCTCCATCACTTACTCCCCATGTGACCTTGGCTAAGTCACCACCCTTCTCCTGAGGTCTCCCCATCTATACAATGAAGGCAGGGACTCCCTGGTCCAGCTCGGGATCCTTAGAAAAGGTCATGCTTTCTCCCCTAGTGTGTTGGGGCCAAAGAGAGGGTGGTCTTAGAACCAGAAACCCAACCCTGAGGGTCCACAGAAAGTCTAGTTCCTGGATGTTACAAATGAGAAGACTGAGGTCCAGAAGGAGAAAAGGACCTTCCCTCAGCTACGGAGCCACCCACCCACCCCTGAAGGGCTTGGATTAGGGGGACCCTGAGTTCTAATCCAGCTTCTGCTACTGAGGACCATGTGAGGGTCCTCCTCATGGAAAAGAGGAGGAAAGTGGGGCCACCATCCAGGGGCCAAAGGGATGCGGGGCTGGAGGGAAGCTTCCCGTCTTACAGATGAGCAGGAGCAGGATTCGAATCCAGTGCTCCTGGGTTTCGGAGACACCTCCTTCCCACCCAACGTGCAAGGCACGAAATCGGTCTATCTGCGCCTCAGTTTCCCCTCTGCAAGATGAGGAGCTGGATTAGATGGTCCCCAGGGTCCCTCCCTGCTCTGGGATGCTGTGTCCACGGACACGCCACGGCTCTCCTGGTCTCAGTTTTCCCCTCTGTCAAATGGGGGGAGGGGTGGGTAGAGGAAGATGGTCTCTGGGGTCTCCAAGTCTAGGATTCGATGGGCCTTGGGCGGGTAACGTGGCTAAGTTCCCTGACCTCAGTTTCCCCATCTGTTCTCCCCCCCCCCCGCGGTCCCCTCCAGCTCCAGACGCCCCCCCAGCCAGCCTCAGTTTCCCCTCGAGGCCCTTACCTGGGAGGCGCTGGGGGGGCCGGCCCCGCCCCCGCACGAGCCGCCACCTTCCCTCCATCCTCCCCTGCCGGGGCGACGCTGGCTGGGGGCGGCGGTTAAGGCCCCGGGTGGGGGAGTCGCCGAGGCCTGGCTGCTGCCCCCCGCTGCGCTCCGCCACCGCCGCCGTGACAGGTCCCGGCTCCGCGAGCACAGTCTGCGAGAGAGAACGCGAGCGCGCCGCGAGCCCCCGAGCCGACCTGAGCGAGAGCGCGCCGGACACGCGCGCCCCGCCCCGCCTCGGCCTGCCCCAGGGCCCGGCCCGGCCGCGCGCAGCCGCGCCCCGCCCCGCCCGCGCTCGCGCCCGACTCCAGCCCTCACCGCCCCCGCCCCTCGGAGCCCCACTCCGGGGGCCGTGTGCGCACGCGCGGGGCGCTCCGCTCCAGCTGCTGCCGCTGCCGCTCCGGCTCCCTCAGCAGCTGCTGCCGCTGGCGCCTGCCTGGGAGCCCGGAGTCCCCTGATGATGTGGCGCCTGGGACTGGGCGGGGCGGACGGCGGCGCGGGCGGGCATCCGCCCTCTCCCCTACGCTGATCTCCTGGAGCCGGGGCCTCCGGCAGGGCCTCAGTCTGCCAGTCTGTGCGATGGGAAGCCAAGCCTTGGGGGCCCCTTCCCTCTCTGGGGCTCAGTCTCCCCACCTGCACAATGGGAGGCCAGGACTCTGTGGCCTTGGGGGTCCTGTCCATCTAGACCCCGATCTCCTCCTCTACCCTCTCTGGGTCTCAGTCTCCTCACCTGTACAGTGAGGGTCTCGAATTTGATGACCTCTAGGAACCCTGCCAGCTACATCTCTGATTCTGTGATCTTCCTAACCCTCTAGCTCTCAGTTTCCTCATCTGTAAAATGAGAGGATTAGACCCGAGGGACCCTGAGGTGCCCCCTAGCTATAATACAGATTCTTTCACCTTAAATGCCTTAACCTCTCTAGATCTCTTTCCTCTATAAAATGGGGGTACACTGGAGAACGAAACAACAAACCACTCCAGCGTCTGCCAAGAAAACTCCATGGACATAAATCGTGAAGAGTTGGAAAAGACTGAACAAAAACAACAAAACATTTCCTAATTACCCTTTAATGGGGGTTAGAGGGTGGGGCAGCATGGGCTGCATGTGGGCAGTGAGTTTGGCTCCTCTGCCCTACACCAACTAGCATTAAAGGGCTGTATAAATGCCAATGCTCATTGTGGAAATTATTGTACAAGTGAAATCAATTTAGTTATTTCAAACACCATTTTTTCACCTTTTGAGGAAGCCAACTAAGTAATGATTTTAACAAGCATTTTTTAAGCTCTGATTTTGTGTCAAGCTCTGAGTACTGGGGGATGGTGAGACCAACATAAAAGGGTGATAGTTCTTCCTTTCAAGGAGCTTACATTCTGCTAGAAGCATGAGTACATCTGGAGGGAAGCTTTCCCTTAGTTCTAGGCAGGCACAGCAATTGTGAGGGCAACCTTACATCACTAGATTGTCTGTCCCTTTCCAATGACAGTTGTAGCATTGATTAGCTTATTGTTTTCTGAGCCAGTGACAGTGGATTGGGGAGTGAGAGATGGGCTATGTACTAGTTAGATCCTGAATGAAAGGAAACATGTTCTGTGAGGCCACACATTTGGAGATCTGAGGTGAGGACTGACTCACTCAATCCAGGCAACTCTTAACCACCACCACCACCATCACCACCCCCACCCCAATGCCACCTCCACCCTCCCACCCCTGTGAATCCCCAAACTAAATTAGTTTCGATGGAGGTCTAGGTGCAGACGGTCATTGTTTCTGATGGAAAGAGTCAGGTAGCAACATGGCAACATGCCCACCCTGGCAAGGCCCTACTGTCCTGCTGGATGGCTGATTGGAGTGAAGATTGAATACAGATATCTGAATCAGAAATGACTACCATATCAGTCACTAATTCTTTCCTAGTCTTCAGATCTAGTTGATTTTCTCTTTTGTTGTTGTTATATTAAATTTTATTCCTCTTTTTTTTTACATAACCAAAATTCCCCCAGTATCCCTCTTCTTCCTCCTTCCCAGAGAGCCATTCCATATAAGAAATAATATTTTTAAGGAAAAAATTAGTAAAACTAAACCAAATATCAAAAAAGACTGAAAATATATAGAAACTGTCCATTTCATCTTTTGTAACATTGTTTGGTGGTCTTCTATGTCCAACACCTTTTCTAAAGAAAGTATTTATGGCATGTAGTTCTGCCGCTTCTCAGAAGTGTACAATCCGTTTGCCTCTTTTGTTTCTTAATCCAAAACCATCATTTCCATTGTAGTTTTCAATATCCTTCCTTGCACTCATTTCCCCAAAGTCTCCAAGTATCCAGATACAGGTGGACTTGTTTTGGAAGAAATTCTGGAATTTTAAAAAATTTTCATAGCTAACAAAATATTTATAGCCACATGACATGAGGTAACAAAAAAAAAAGTTAGAGATTCCCCAATTACTGGGGGTTGTTGTTCGTCCTTTATTCTCGAAGACCAACAACATCAGGACATCAGGATGTTCTTGACTTGCAACTGAACTGGACTCAAGTGAGGCAGGGCTGTGAAAAGTCATCAGCCGAGTCCAGTGGCAAGAAATAGATCAAGATAATTGGAGATGGCCCAGGAAGCAATGGGTGACCATGGTCTTTTGAAACTAAGATCTTTCCCAGGTCTCAGTTTGTCTGGGGCAACACCCATCCAATGATTAAAGGCTAGGTAATAATTGAGATGAAAGAAGGACTAGTTTGCCATCACCAAAGAATCAATCTGGGAGAGGAAGCCCCTCAGAATTTCTGCCCAGAACAGAAACAATTGCTATTTACACTCACTCTGAGCCATCAAAAAACAACACAAAACAAACAATGGGCAAGAGAAGTTTGGTGGCATCTACTAATAAAATCCACCTAATAAAAGTCAAAGTAATTTGGGTTTAAAGGCATATTCAACATGAATCACAATGGGTTTTTTCAAAACCTGTTTTCCCATAGTTTTATTTCAAGGAGTCATAGATGAAAATTCCATAAAACAAAGAGTTAATTCCAATTAACTGGAGGAAGATAAAATAAAAAATAGGAAATTGAAAAAAAATCTAGCTCTCAAGCCCAAAAATATCTTACAAAATATAAGAAACAAAAAATTACATTCCTTCGAATAGTATAAGGGTATGACTCTCCATGTGGTGCCACATGTGATGAAGGAAGAAGGAAGAGGAGGAGGAGGCGGATGAAAAGGGGAAGAAAGAGCAGCATTGCTCAACTTGAACTGCCAGGTTGGGTCCCCACTCTACAACTGCTAGTACTCAGATTGTTGTTCACCAAGTTTACACCTAGAAGTAGCATCCTTAGGGATGCCATTTCGGGGTGGGGGGCTTCACCTAGTTGTCTTCAGGTGCACACTAGCAGCAGAATCCCAGCCAGGTTGTAGTATTAAAGCCCCAAGGAAGAAGGAATGATCCTTTTCTAGTGACCTTCAGTAGCCCAGCCCAGAGGAAGGATTCATCCAGCAGAAATGCCACTTCTAGGTATAAACTTGGTGTGACCAATGCTATGTAGGAACTAAACTCAGTTTTAAAGCTAATCTCCCCCTGTTCTTGTTATAGCTTTGAAATAAATAATTCTTTGTGATAGCTCCCCAGCATTATCTGGTTAAATGGAATGGAAGTGCCAGCCGATGGCCCTCTAAAAATGGGAGGACACAGCTGCTGGGGGCTCAAGCCCATGGCAATAGAAGAAAAGCCCCCACCTACCACTCAAGGAGCCTGAAAACCCTGAGATTCTCAGGCCTGTCCCTGAGACAGTGAGGTCAGAGCATTCAGGTTAAAAAGTTAAGCATTGTGAAGGCAGGAATTGTTTCTCTTTGCCTAACAGTGCCTGGCACATTGTCCTTGCTTTGTATACTTGCTGACTGATTGATGTAACCCTCCTCCTGTAAGTAGAGAGTTGGGGGACAGTGAGGGT
The DNA here is from genome assembly GCF_028583685.1 of Petaurus breviceps papuanus. Classification (NCBI taxonomy): domain Eukaryota; kingdom Metazoa; phylum Chordata; class Mammalia; order Diprotodontia; family Petauridae; genus Petaurus; species Petaurus breviceps. Next base: position 1,997,309 of record NW_027186303.1, read on the forward strand.
AGAATGTGGATGGTTGGGTTTGAGATTTTCCTTTGTTACAAGAAAGGATTCAGTTGGAGGCTATGTAAATAACAGGATATTTTTTAAAATAAGAAAACCATTTAAAAGAAAGCCAAGAAGTATCTTTCTGGGTCTAGGTGTTTGCTTATTCTCGTGAGTTCTGTAAAATGAAATGATCAGGGGCCTCATGAAATGACGTTTCTTGTTGTCTTTGGCCATGAAATAAAACCAACACTGCTGATTCCGTGTTTGTTTATCCCAGGAGAATCCGGGAGCCATCCCGCCATTTACCAGCAGCTTCCTTGTATCTTCTGACTTCATTTTACCACCTAAATGTCAATATTCACATGGCTCAATTCTTAAAGATTGTATCAATGTGCTCTCACTCTTAAACGAATGTTTGGTGACTAACCAAAAACTATGATTCTTAAGACCCTCTGCTGACACCCTGTCCCCTTCTGTCCCTGCCCCCTAATAGGCAGAGAGGGGACCTGATGTTAAAATTTTCTTTCAGCTGTTTTTCAGTCATGGCTGGCTCTTCATGACCTCATTTGGGAGTCTCATGGTAGAGATACTGGAGGGGTTTGCCATTTCCTTCTCCAGCTCATTTTACAAATGAGAAAATTGAGACAAACAGGTGACTTGCCCAGGGTTACACAGCTAGTAAGTGTCTGAGGCTGGATTTGAACTCAGGTCTTCCTGACTCCAGGCCTGGTACTCTAAGCACTGTACCACCTAGCTGCCCAAAGAAGAGAACTTCATGGAACTGACATGCTGTTTTTTACTTTTTTTGTTTCGTAGATTGCCCTGCCCTTCAAAATTCACCACCTGGTGACCAGCCTTCAAGAGATGAGCTGTCTGGACTCAGGCTGTATCAGAATCAGCCTTTTTCACCAAGAACCAAGCTTTTCCTACCACAACTTGTGTGCTCCTGACATGCATTTTGCTGACTCCAACTCAGTTCTCCATCCAGGGTCTTGGGGAAGTCATCAAGAGCTTAGGGTTAAATTGTCAGTATCATCCCTTACACTTCAGAAATGAGCTATCTCTATAAATCAGAGCTTTAATGATTGGTTTGTTGATTGACTCTAGACTGAAGAAAATGTTAATTAATTCACATAGGTCCCAAGCCAGTTGTTAAACATTTTCCAGCACACCTCTATTTTGTTCTGTAAACATTGCTTGGACACAGCAGGAATGCAGAAGACTCAGAGTGATAAAGGCATCCCCAGATTGGCGGCTAACAGCACTAAGAAAAACTGGCATTTATATAGCACTTTAAAATTTGCAAAGAACTTCGTGTATATTCATCATCTCATTGGAGCCTCACAACACCCAGCTCTATCTATTATAGTATTGGTGTCTGACTTGGAGCCTGGAAGACCTGAGTTCAAATCCAGCCTCAGACACTTACTAGCTGTGTGATCCTGGGTAAGTCACTTAACCCTGTTTGCCTCAGTTTTTGTGAAATTAACTGGAGAAGAAAATGACAAACCACTCCAACATCTTTGCCAAGAAAATCCCAAATGGAGTCACAAAGAGCCAGACAGGACTGAAACGACTGAACACCATGGACAAACGCCTCCAACAATAGTCAATCAATCAACAAGCATTCATTATTAACTGCCTACTGTGGGGCAGGCATTGGGCCATCTACCTAACTAGGCTAGAAAGGGAGAGTAAAGGGCTTTGAAAGTCAAACAGAGGCCAACAGGGAGACTTTGGGGTTGACTGAGTAGGAGAAAGACTTGGTCAGATCTGCATTTAAGGAATATCACTTAAGCAACAGTGTGGAGGCTGGACTGAGGTGGGGACAGAAGAGGCAAGGAGACCAGCTAGGGGGCTGGTGCCATAATCTAGGGACCCAATTAAGGTGGTAAGGGAAGGGGCTGGTTGTAGAGACAGAAATGGCGAGATCAGGCAACTAATTGGATATTTAGAGTAAGGGAAATTAGGAGACCAGAATAATGCCCATATTATAAATCTGTGAGACTAACAGAATGGTAGTAGAGAAGCTTAGAAAAGGGTAGGATTTGGGGAAAAGATAAAGACAAGGGGGTGAGGGGTATCCAGAAGAACTGTAGAAACAGAGAAAGGCAAAAAAACAACATGGTCCTTCAAAGAGCTCCCATTCTAATGGGGGAAACATTATGCAAATTGTGTTCAGAGGAAAGGAGATGACATTGGAGTTTTTTTTTCAGCTTAAAAGAAAAAAAATGAAAAGGAAGTTCAAGTTGAACTGCCTCGATTTTGTTAATAAAACTAAGAGACAATGGGGATAGGAGGGTGGGAGAGGCTTCCCTTTTGGGGAGGGTTTGGAAGGTGGTTTAGAAGAGTTTATATTGGGAGCGACAGTGGGAATCAACTAAGTAGGAATACAATGACTGCCTTGCCACTGTCACAGGGAAATGAAGAAAAAGGATTCCAGAAAAACCTTTTGGCTTGCCCACAATCTTTCATTTTCAAGAAACTAATCTCTGGAAGGTATCAGTTTTACTTTCTCAGCTCCTTACTTCAGGGTTTTTGTCAGAAAGGGCAGAGTATTTCAAACCAGGGAACATGGAACTAAATCGCAATTTTGCCAACATCTTCCTGTCTGACCTCAGGAAAGTAATTCTACCTCTCCCGACTTCAGTTTCCTCCCCTATAAAATGAGGGCATCAGAATAGATCAGAGATGTTTAACTTGTTTTATGTCCTGGCTCCCCTTGGCAGCATGGAAAAGCCTCTGGACCCTTTCTCAGAACAATGTTTTTAAACGCATAAAATAAAAAAACATAGGATTTCAAAAGAAATCAATTAGACTGAAATAGTTATCAAATTATTAAAGTTCACAGATTCTTGGACTAGATAAACGCAATGATCTCTTACAGTTATAAACTATTATCTTATGAGGGAGTTGAATTAGAAGCTTAATAAGATTCCTTTCAGTTCAAAATCCTATGATCCAAATTTCCCCATGCTTGGGGATCTCTGAAATGTGATGCATCTTCCAAGAATGGGAAGAGATTTCTGTTAATCAACAAATTAAAAAAAACGCACTCACACAAATCTGTTAATAAGTGTTTACTGTGTGTAAAGCACTGTGCTAAGGTAAAAGCTAATTATCATCAGAGTGACCACAGAAGGGATGCTACACACAGATACATCTAATAGAACATAGGGAGTGAAGGTCAAAAAGGACACGTCCCAGTGAAGTGCCCTCAACACATTTGAGGTGAGAGAACTCCCTGGAAGATTAGGGAAGGTCATGTGAAAGATGCTGCGCCTGAGTTAAGCCTTCAGAGAGGTATTCAAGGAGAAAGTTGAGTAGAAAATGCACTTCAGCCTTTGGGAATGCAAGGAGATTGGAGATGGAGTGCAGCATTCAGAAAGCTGCTAGTAATTCAGTTTGACTTGAAGGTCGACCTCATAAAGAGATGAGAAAAGTGAAATAAGGCTAGAAAGGTAAGTAGGAAGCAGTTTAGAGAGCTGTGTCAATTTGCATTTTCTCCTAGAGGAAAAAGGAAGTCAAGCTATTGCTATGTCAAAAAATAGTATTCATAGTACTCAGACATTGATACTTGTAATCAATGAAAAGACGGAGAAAGGATCAGAAATAATCCCAAAGGAGACATTTGTGAGTTAAATCTCGGGGAAGACCTGAAAGGGAAAACTCATGCTGGCACGGTGTGAATGAACCAGTGCCAGAGGGCAGAGGACAGGGGACAGGGTACAACATGTTCTGTCCTTTCTCTTTTTTTCTTTCTCCTATTTAGAACATTTCATTAGTTTGAACAATCTGATTGCAAACTGTTCCAAAGACATCGGTCTCACTGGAATGAAAATTCAGGTTTCATGTAAATCTAATGTCTGGATTCACTTTGAAGATATACAGGGATAAAGATGATATCTTATTTTCTTGGGAAGTTTGGAAAAGAAAATAGAAAAGATCAACAAAATCACAACCTGTAAAGAACTGATTTCAAGTTGTTCTCAGAGTGGTGAGGATGGTACAGGAGCTCTCCATATCACTTCTAAGGACACATATCCTTCCTAAAAGTGAATGTTCCCCAAGGCTCCAGACCCTTTTCTTTTTCTTTCATTTCATTCTCTCCTTTAATGCCTTCCTCTGCTCCCATGGTTTCTATATTCAGGCATGTGGCTCTCAAATACATCATCACATAAATTTCCCAGTGCATCTCTACCATCTTCCATTTTGAGAGAGCCATCCTCCATAGCACCTTGGGCAAAATGAATCAACATATTGAAAAATTCTGACATTATATGCCCTGCTCCATAGTTGTATGTCCTCCTTCCTACCCCCTTGCAAAAATTCTGGAAGAGATTCCTCCTCATATCTCTCTTTTAGGGGTCAAGCTTGGTCTTTATACCCTTTTGTTTTTAAATGGGGGATCTCTGAAATGTGTTGCACATTCCAAGAATGGGAAGGATGGGGTCTCCCAATCTCATCCAGGCTGAAAGTGCAGGGAGTGCTCACAGACCCCCAAACCAGTCTGATCTACATAGGAATGTGGGTCTGCTCTATTCTGGCCCATCTTAGGCAACCTGGTGGCTCTCTGCTTCTGGAGGTTCACCATTGGCTTAACCCATTCTGACCTGAGTTTACAAGATTGGACAGCCAATCAGCAGTCGGGTCTGTGTCACCATGGCTGACTTGGTCATTAAATTTTTACAGCCTTCAGTGTTTAATTGGTCATCATACACATGTACGTCCTTCACTCTAAACCCACCAATGCCTTTGTCCAGCCATGTCAATACTGAGAAGTACTTCCAGCCTCAGCCTTCTCCTGTGCCTCTGACTTGCCATGGGGCCCTAGGATCCCGACTGGTGAGACTTCTTCTGCCTAGCTAGCCCAGACATAGCCTCAGTAAGTGGCACCTCCTTCTTGATTCCCCCTCCTATTCCCACTAATCAAATCAACACTGCCATTCTTGGTGTAGTAGGGCACTGACCAAAGAGAACCCAGCCTTAGCAACACCATGGTATGCTCATCTTGATGCAGTCCTCCAAGTGGGTCTCAAAACACGTGCTGGTTTTCTGTAACTAGTTCTCTTCTGATCCAGTTTATCAGTGGTGAGGAAATGTGTACAAATGGTCCCAAGGCACTTTTTCTCTCTGTCAGCTTTCAAGTAAGGACAGCTGTAAGCCTTTAGGTGGGAAGAAACTGAATCTTGCTCTCATCCTCACTGCCAAAGCCAACATACAGCCAGAAGCTTTTTTGTTTTTTAGTTGACTCTGCTCCTGTCATATGTATTCTTCTCTGCCTTCAGTACTCTGAGAATACTGAACAGAAAATGGACCTAGCTGAGTGGCTCAGTTTAGAGAGCTGACCTTGGACACAGGAAGATCTAGGTTCAAATCCTATCTCTGACATATATTCTCCCCATAACAAATGGGAAAGTGTCCCCAGATAATGCTTGTGATGCTTAAAAATTTTGAGAGACATAATTTTGAGATAATTTAATCATTTTATGAATAAGACTAGCATGTTAATAATAAAAGAGATCAGTGGTACTCTCAAATGCTAAAGACCCCTCATGGTGGTGGGCTCATAGTTTACATGCCCTTGGAAGAGCAGGTGTTCTGGAGGGCTGCAATTAACTCTGACTGATTAACAATTAATGAGAAAACGAATACTATAAGATGTGGGCTCATTCTAGTAAGGGTCTGGGGGTACATGACTTGGATCATCCAAGTCTTGGTCAAAGAGACTTATCAATATACATATCAAAAAGGGAACCCACTTCTACCCAAAACCTACAATGAGCAAGAATTCACCAATTCTCTCAGCCTGGTTGGGTAAGTCTTTGCCCAATATTTCCTACACTGGTTGATTTCTGGATAAGGAAGAAGAAAGGTGGAAAAACCTTGGTTCTGATTCAATAATTAGTTACTAAAGAGTCCTCAAAGAGGTGGAATTGTAGATGTAGGTCCTCCCCGAAATATTCCAAGCTATTTAGGGATACGAAATACTTTTGAGGAGATTGCTGGGACCTAACCTGAGTTTTCTTGCTCATTAAGAGAAGGAATTTTTGCACTTTTAAGTTTTGTTCTCCCCAGAATCTAGAATATAGTGTGACTTTTTAAAAAGTTAGAGAGACATAGTATCTGGATAATTTAATAATTTTTCAAATAAGACCAGCAGGTTATTAATAAAAAGATGGTCATTTGGCCATCCCTTTTAGACCAAAGACAATCTTGATGGCTAGACTCACAGTTCATATTTCCTTCTAAACAATAGGTGGTTCACCAAACATTAATCAAATCTAATTGGTTAATATGATTGGAAGTAGGCTATATTAAGATGAAGGGTTTACTATCTCTTGCATACACAAAATATCTCTATACCAGACCACCAAAAGTTTTAGGCTATCATTTCAAAGAATGTATACCCCTCTCAAACCAGAGCAGAACACAACAGCTTCTATTGGGGCGTGGGCCTTGAACAAGAAAGTGAGTCCAATCTCATCAGCAGCAATGTCCTTAAGAACTGAACTTAAAAGTCAGGACTGTGTAAGAAGGGGGGAGTGCTGAATCTCCCCCAGCATATTGGTTATTAATAATCATTTCTCTCAACAGGTATAGAAATTAGACCTAAGATTTCATTGGGATGGAGAATTCCCCAAAGAGAAAACTCCCTCCAGCAGTTCAGATCAGTGCTTTCTTTGCAATTTATAGTCTTAGAGAGCCTGGGGCACTGAGAAATGAAATGACTCACCCAAGGTCATCTTGCCAATAGAAGTTAGAGGTGGACTTGAATCAAGGCTTTCCTGGCTCTAAGGACAGCTCTCTCTCCACCTTACCAGGCTACCTGGCAAAAATGAGTATTTAATAAATGTTTGATAATTAGTTTATTGATGGGGCAGGATCTTGGAGACTTGACCTTCAAATTGAATAAGTGTGTGCGTGTGTAAAGTATAACTAGATAACAAGAAAAATATAAAGAGTACAAATGAGCTGGAGGCAATATCTGGCCCCACTTTTTCTTTTTTCGTGTTGTGTCCCCTTGGGACAATAGGCTTTGTCCTAGAAGAGGCTTTAGAAGTCATCTCATATAAATTCTTCATTTTACACAGGAGAGAATTGAGGTCTAGCAAGGACTTGACCAAGGTCACTAAGTCATGGAAGATCTGGGGCCTCCAAAATCCAAATCCACTTTTCTTTCCATTATTTTGCCTAAGGATCATAGAATTAGAGCTGGAACATTAGAAGACATCCCCCTAATCTTACAGGCCAGGAAACTGAGGCCCAGAATGGTAAAGTGACTTGCCCAGGATCACAGGGTCAATCATAGGTGTAGAGCTGGAAGAAGCCTTAGAAGCTATCTTGTTGTGGTCTAGGGGTGCTGGAAACCCTGAAATGCAAGGGTATAGGGCACAGGTCTGCCTTGAAAGAATTCAACCACTCAAGCCTTCTAATCCAAGGATTGAGGCCAGACTCCTAGTGAGTCTCACATTTGATGAGGATGAGAGGGATGTGTTTATACAGAAAGACTATGGGAAGACCTAGACAGGATTAAGGAGTGGCAGGTGGTCTGCAGACAACAAGGTTTTTCAACAACAACAGTTAAAAGGATTATTGACTGAGATGTGCTGGGTGCCTCAGGTGAACAGGAGAATTGGGTTCAGGAGCTTTGGGGTCCAGGTCCCAAAGACATGGTCTTTTCCTTTTAGGGGTCTAGCACAAATCCCATCCCCCATCAGTCTCACCTAGCCTACTCATTTTTATAGGGGCAAAATGAGGTCCCGAGAGGCTGTGACCTGTCCAAGGTTTTTTTTTTTACTTCCATCCCAGATATTATGGGACTACTCAGTCTATAAACATTGATAAAGCACCTACAATGGGGCAGGCACTCTGTTAAATTCTAGGGATACAAAGGAAGGAAAAAGACAACCACAGTTCTCAAAGTGCTCACAGCCTAATGGGATAGAAAATATAGATTATGTACAAACAAGCTATATACAGGATATATTGGGAGTAATCTACTGAGGGAAGGCACTCTAATTAAGGGAGACAGGGAAAGGCTTCCTGTAGAAGACGAAGTTTTTGAAGTAGAAATGATTAATTTTATCCTATGAAATTTTAATTATACTTTTTTTTTTTTTGCTAGGAGAAAAAAATAAAAAAGAAATGCCATTGGCTATGTAAGTCATAGGAATGCAGACAACTTTGAACCTGAGTAACAACCTACTTGGGGCTATTCAGATTATCAAGCCACCCTCTAAGAAAATTCAGTTCTTGTTTAGAAAACAAACAAACAAACAAATAAACCCCATGTTTTTGGCCCAAGTTTAAATTTGGCCTGAAACCCTCCTTTAAAAAAAAATAAATGTAATAATTAGGAATGATAAGTCAATTAGTCTGGAGCAATGTAAAAAACAGTAGCATTAGAGACAGAGCATCTGGGTTCTGATCTCAGCTCTTCCACTCACTACCCATGCTGAATTTAGCTGCTAAGCCTCCAGGGGTCTCAGTTTCCTCCTTTGTAAAATGAGGGGGTTAGACCAGTTATCTTGAAAGTCCAAGCCAGTTCTAACCCTTATGACACTTTCTAAAATAAAGCATTTTCACTATATTTATACCTTCATTACCAGCCCCTGACTATATATTTCCCAGGAGGCAAAAGTATCCTGATTTAGCATCTCAGAGTCTGGGAGTGGGAGGGGATTTTGGCAATTGGGAAGATTAGGTAATTAAATTAATTAGGTAATTGTTCCAAGGGCTGCAAGCCAGGGAAATAACAGCTGATTTATCTGAATCTTTATCAATATAAATAATCAGTCTAGCTATTTTTAGGGAGATAAAATCTAGCCTATAAAAGAATGAAATTGCCTACTGGAAAAGAAGTGAGACTATAAGCCCTAATTCTTGCTAACTAACTAATGAATCATCCTATACGCTGAGGGACCCATAAGTCTTATTCATTAAAGGAGCAGCCAGGGGAGGAACATTCCAGAAGAAGCAGGTTTTTAAAAATGTATTGTTTACATAATCACTTGAGTTCTTGCCTTGGGCTTGTCAACCGAGGCCAGATTTGACAAGATGCCATTGTAGAGACTCTGGAGGCTTTTGGCTCTTGTAATTTTTCTAGAGATGAGTCATTTTGGCATTGAAGAAAAAAACAAACTGGTATTTAGTCAAAGCCATAGGCTGTTCCCCCTGGAAAGGAGCTTAGGGTTCCCCAAGGCTGAGCCCCTCAATACACACATGAAGAAACTAGAACAGAGGGGCTTATTCGGGTCACACCCAGTGAGGTCTCCCCAGATTCCAGGCTCCAGTCATTTTTTCTCTGACTTATTTGATTGATTGATTTATTTGAATCCTTATCAATCTAAATAATCCGTCTGGCTATTTTTAGGGAGAAAAAAATCAAGCCCATAAGATAAAGGTTTTCCTAATTATGGGAAAGCATTAAGAATTGGGTTCCTCGTGTGTTTTCCCCAAAAAACTGGGACAATTAACACTTTTGTCTCATGTAGTTTTCACTTATGATTTCTTGAAATAGAACTCTAGAAAATCAGATTTTTATAAAGCCCATTGGGACTCAAATGGAGATGCTTGACTATGCCTTGAAACTTGAGTTGTGGTTGTGTAGTTGTGGTTTGTCCTTTGTTCATGAAGAAAACCATGATGTCAGGAAGATGATACCATGTCTTGCTAATGAATTGAATTTGAGTAAGGGAAGTCTGTCCAAGATCACAAGCCTCACTTTGTCCTCCAGAACCATCTGGTTCTAGTGGCCAGATATCAATCAGGATGACTGGAGATGACCCAGGGAGCAGTGGGAGACCCTGGCCCCTCTAAGCTAAGGCCTTTTCAAGTTATCACTTTGAGTAAAGCAACCATTCAATGAAAAAACCTGTTTAAGAAGTGGATCAAGGGATGGACCCTTTAATTAAAAAAAAATGTCAAACTGGGAGGGGAAGACCCTCAGGGTTGCTGGCTGTAAAGAAATGCAAATTTAAAGATCTTCCCTGCCCCTAGGCTACAGTGCACCTGGAGCTTGGGGTGGGCGGCTTGTTTTTCAGTAGATACTTCTTGATTGGCCAGTGGGTCCAGAAGGTTGTTACATTCTCTGAGCCAGGAGAAGGCTATATAAGCCCTGATGTGAGGCTTTGTTTTGGGGGCTCACTTTGAGAAGTGTTCTGTGATTTGATATGGATTCTGGGAAGCCGTTGTTGAGAGTCCCCCGGCTTTGAAAAACCCAGATGTTGAAACCCAGATGTTGACTGGGTATGGATGTAATGGTTGGACAGTTTGGAAATCTGTCTACTTGATCTGTTTCTGTCTTGATAATTCTGCCTGTATACTTTGAAGTCAGGGTGCTGACCTCTTTCCCCTGAACTAGGTAAACGATATACCCGTGTTTCCCTGATAATAAGACCTATCCCAAAAATAAGCCCTCCACTTACTGTGTAAGATTCCTCTAAAATAAGCCCTCCCCCGAAAATAAGCCCTATTGAGATTGTTACTGTAGTGAAGGTGATCCCCTGGGCTATGAGATACCCTCTGTATGCACCATCTTCCCCCCCCCCCCTGAAACGCAGGCCACGCTCCCAGCTGCATACAATCAGAGCTGCAGCAGTGAGCTCGTCATCCTGTTCTTCCCCAGTGATTTGCTTGCTGGCGCCATTGAGAGCAGTGCCTTGGAGGAGAGCTGAGGCAGGACAACATAAGCCCTCCCCTGAAAATAAGGCCTCTGGTGTTTTTCTTTCCAAAAAAAATAATAAGACAGTGTCTTATTATCGGGGAAACACGGTATGTCTGACTGATTAAAGTAAGCTTGTTAACCCATTTTGAGTTGCTTTCCTTTAACAAAGCAGATCCAAGAACCTGTGCTAGCAGCAAACCCTGAGGAAGCTTGGGGTGCTTGCTGCTACACTGGCCAAAAGAGAAACAGTTACTATTTACATTCACTCTGAGCCAGGAGGTCCCCCCAAAATAACCATTAAATGGTGCTTGGGTAGGGACCTCTTATTGTCTAATCAATGAGAGCCAGAGTGAATTGGGTTTAAGGCATGGTCTTTTTTTGTTTTTTTTTTTGGAGGGGGGAATGCCAGGCAATTGGGGTTAAGTGACTTGCCCAAGGTCACATGGCTAGTTTTGTGTTAAGTGTCTGAGGCCGGATTTGACCTCAGGTTCTCCTGACTCCAGGGCCGGTGCTCTATTCACTGGGCCACCTAGCCTCCCCTTAAGGCATGGTCTTTAAGAAGAAAGAAATCAAGCCAGTAAACCCCAAGATTACTAGGTAGGTTTCAGCCATCAAAATTTGCCTTCTTTTGGACAGGTAAGGGTTTTTCTCCCCTCCCCTCTCCTCCTCCCCTTTTCTCTCTTCTCCAAACCCAAATCACTCTAGTTCTTAATAAATGGCCAATAATAGGTCCCAGTCAGCCTGACTAGCTCAATGTTTAGTTTTTGATGGGCTCAGAATGAGATAAATAGTAATTGTTTCTGTTCTGGCCAAAACCCCGAAGGGTCTTCCCCTCCCAGAGAGATTCTTGAGCAGGCAAAGTGGGCCATCTTTTGTGGCAATTCTTACCTAGCCTTAAAGCACTGAATGAGTGTTGACTTAGTTTAAAAAGGCCATTGCATTCTCAGCCATCTCTGATCCTCTTGACTTTTGTCTTGCCACTGACTCTGGAGGAAAGAGTGAGGCTGCTGACTTTGTACAGCCCTGCCTCCTTTAAATCCATTTCACTTGAAAATCAAGATATCACAGTCCTGATGTCATTGGTCCTCTTCAAGAACAAAGGATGAACAACAGAAAGGAACTCAGAGATTATCTAGCCCAACCCCTTCATTTTATAGATGAGAGGTAGGTGACTAATCCACAGTCACACAGCTAGGAAATGTATGAGATGAGTTTTAGACCCAAATTTTACTGACTTCGGAGCAGATAGGTGGTGCTACAGTGGATAGAGAGCCTGGCCTGAAGTTGGAAAAACCTGAATTCAAACCTGACCTCAGACACTAGCTACATGACCCTGGGCAACTCACTTCACCCTCTTTGCTTCAGTTTCCTCATCTGTCAAATGAGCTGGAGAAGGAAATGACAAACCATTCCAGTATCTTTGCCAAGAAAACCCCAAATGGGATCATGAAGAGTCAGACATGACTGAACAACAACAAATTCTGGCCTTCCCATCTAACATTCTATCCCACTATATTAAACTGAGAGGAAAGTAAAATCTAGTACTCCTTTTACAAGAGTCATAACTAGAGTGGAAAAGTTAGGACTGTCCTAGGCACTGACATAATGAGGGAGAAGGCAAATATCTCCTCTGCCGTGCTGTTCCCATGCCCTGTGCTTCCTGCCTTAATGGTCCTCTTGTCAGCCAGCATGCCAATGGGCTTGGGCAAGAGTGTGGGCCCTAGGAAAGGATGAGGGAATTGTGTCATGGCTTAACATCGGTCAAGCTCCTTCTTCAGAAGTAATACACCAGCATGTCCCCAACCGACCATCAAAATGAGACTTCACCCCTCTCCCAATAGCTCCATCCTCTAAGGCCTACTTACCTCTACCACTTACCTCCCAACCTACTCTTATACTTAAGGTGAAAAAAATGCCTTGAAGTACAGAAATATGTATGTGGGGAGAAGAGAAGGATGGAGATTCCATTATGGGCAAGTCACAGCAAACCAAGGGTTGTTTGACATTTTGCTGAGATTTTAAGATCTATTATATCTGGAAGGTGCCTTTTCTGATGTCTCCTAATATATCATGACTCAAGACAATTGCCTGGTTTGATGTGGCCTAGGGCAAGTTCAAGGTTATAATAATGCAAGCATGGAAAAGAATTCCAAACTGTATTTAGTGGAGGTTAAACTCTAAGGATTAGCTCTAGTCAGTAATCATTAGGTACTTAGGACATCCATTTATGATCTAAGCTGCCTCCTCTCTCCCCCTCTCTGTCTTTCTCTCCCACTATCTTTCCCCCTTTCTTTCTCCCTTCCCTCTCCCTCCCTCCTTGCTCTCTCTCACTCCCCCTCTCACTCTCTCTTCCTTCTCATTCTCCTTCTCTCTGTCCTTTTCTTCCCTTCCTTTCCTCCCTCCCTCCCCATATATATGTGAATATAAGTGTTTTGAGTATATACATATACATACACACATACATGTACATACACATATGTACATGCATGTATCTCTCAACTTCTGGTAAAGATCTGATCCTTCGATTGTTAATGCTGCCACTGTTTCAGCTGTGACCATTTCACTATTTGCAGTGGGCTTGAAAAGTGTTCCTGTTGGAAGACTGAGACTTCTATAGTTCTTTCTCTTAAAATGTCCTGGAAGAGTCTGTTTCTATCATCAAATTTTCAGTCTCTTAAGGGACTAACTGATATGGGGGAGAGACATCCTTAGGTCATGTTCATTATTAAAGAAGAGCTGACTAATCACTTCATCAGCAGGCATTATTTAAGTGATGACTGTGTATCAGTCACTGCTAAAGGTCTCAATGAAAGTCCAACCTCCTATGAGAAACCCTCCAATTGGGCTCAGTGCTGGGCTCTTTCCTCTGTCTTATTAACTCTGAGTTATCTTGTTTCTACATAGTTGTTTCTTGCTCTATCCCCCTTAGACAATAAACTCGAGAGCTGGGATGATATTTTGCCTTTCATTGTGTTCTCCAGTGCTTAGTACAGGGCCTAGAAATGTGTTTAATAAATGCATATTGACTGACTGCTAAGTGTTGGAGATCATTCAATTAATCAGAGGCAGCTTGGTGGATTGAGCACTGAGCCTGGAGTCAGGAAGCCCTGAGTTCAAATTTGGCCTCAGACATTTACTAGCTGTTTGACCCTTCTCCCTCATTATGTCAGTGCCTAGGACAATCCTGACTTTCCACTCTAGTTATGACTCTTGTAAAAGGAGTACTAGATTTTACCTTCCCCTCAGTTTAGTATAGTGGGATAGAATGTTAGATGTGAAGGCAGGAATTTGTGGTTATTCAGTCATGTCTAACTCTTCATGATCCCATTTGGGGTTTTCTTGGTAAAGATACTGGAGTGGTTTGTCATTTTCTTCTACATCTCATTTGACAGATGAGGAAACTGACCTTAAGCAAATCACTTAACCTCTGTCTGCCTTGGTTTCCTCATCTGTAAAATAAGAATAATATCATCTCCTACATCTTAGGGTTGTTGTATGGATCAAATAAGGTAACATTTATGGTACCTGGGATATGAGAGGTGTCTCATAAATTCTTGTTTCTTTTCTTTACAATTAATAAACATTTCCTAAGTTCCTACCATGTGACAGCCATAGTACGAGGGGCCAGGGGATAGAAAAACAAAAGCAAGATGATCACAGGCCTTGGAGAGATGACATTCTACTGCAAAGACATCAAGGAGAGTGACAGGGACCGGACTTATGATTTCATTGGCACAGGAAGCCCTCCACCAGTGCCAGTTTACATAATTTCTACAGCTCATATTCTAAGAGAACTGCCTGGGGGCACTGAGGAAGGAAGTGTCTTGACCAGGATTACAGCACCAGAATGTGTCAGAAGTGGGACTTTGTGATGGGATTAGCACCTGCCAGCTTCCCTCCCTCTCCATTGCAGCCAAGTCCTGACTGTCCAGGGCAGGGCAAGGTTCATGTGGGGCCTACCTTGCCTCAGTTTCCAGAGAGCCTCCAACTGTGCTGACTGGGGCTTCCTGTGGGCATCTAGGGGATCAGAGGAGTTGACACACCGGGGCAGGTTGAGCAGACTCATATAGAGATAAGAAAGGCTACAGCTACTAACAAATGTCATGGTGTCCTTGCTGCATAGCCTTGCCATGTCAGGGCCAAGTAAATCTCCTCTTGTTAATTGTTTGATGATGTAGTAGTGGATAGACAGACAGACAGACAGAGAGATAGATAGATAGATAGATAGATAGATAGATAGACAGACAGACAGACAGACAGACAGACAGACAGACAAATAGATAGATAGATAGATGATAGATAGGTAGATGGATAGATGGATAGAGAGGGATAGAAAGAGATAAACAGAAATAGATAGGGATAGAAAGAGATAAATAGAAATAGATAGGGATAGATAGAGATAGATAAAGTAATTGGTAGTTTGAGAGATCAAGTAATTGATAGAGAGAGATGGATAGATGGATAGTGATTGATAGTTCCAACAACTGATATAAAGAAAAAGGAGAGAGACAGAGACAGAGAGAGAAATCGAGGAGAAAGACAGAGAGACAGAGAGAGACCCACACACAGAGACAGAGAGATACAGAGACAGAGAGACAGAAGGAGACACACACAGACAGAGAGAGAGAGAACTGGCATTTGCTAAGTGCTTACTTAAGTGCCAGGCATTGTGCTATGTACTGGGAATACAAATGCAAGCAAAAAGACCATCCCTGCCTTCAAGGAGCTTACATTCACATAAGAGGGAGTTGAAAAGGAGCCGTGGTTGGGAAGTCCAGGAGTCAGGAGCAGAGCCAAGAAAGCAGTGACTGGCTTGGCCACTTCCTCAAAGGATTCCAGGGAGACACTTACTAATCAGAGGAGGAAACCAAAGAGCGGGAGGCATCTTTCAGGGTCAAAATGCTGTTGGGGTGGAGGTCGAGAGACCCTAAAGGTCAGGAGCAGGTCAAATGTATAAAAGAACAAATTCCTTTTATTCCAGAAAACTCTTCCTTTGAGGTGGTGAGAGGTCAGAAGAAAATAATGCCTTCCTGCCAATGAGAGATTCTCCCAGGTCAGTGACCATCAGTAGCCAGCTGTTGGTCTTCTGAGCTCCAAGCCCCATGTGCTCCCTCCATGCTTCCAGGATCTTTGATTTCATCAGTGTAGGGAACATCTCCATTGATACAGACTGAAAACCCTCCCTGACTCAGCCGGGAACTCTTAAGAGTGGCTGAATGTGTCAGCACGAGGGGGGAGCTGGTGATGGGAGCCCTTGTGGACATAGTGAAGCTGGTTCTTGGCTGTATTTGAGGGCATCTTGGGAGGACCTGAGAGACCTTTTGATTCTCCAGCTCCAACACACAGTGAGGCTTCAGAGAAACCTTTGTTAAATGTTGATACTGGCAGAAATTCAAGTGTCTTCCATAGTCTGACACTTCTCTGTGAGGCCAGGGCCTTGCCAAGAGTCAATAAATGTTTGTGGCTGAATTGATGTATGAGCCGACACTGGGTGTGGCCCCAGTCCCTGCCATAGATCTTGTTTGGTTGCTCTTAGTGTCTGCTCTGTTTATGCCCTTACAGGACAAAGAAGGACAAAGTCTGACCAGAGCAGACAATAGCAGAAGTGGGACTATCCTATGGGGACACAGACCCAGTATTTTACATTTCAGACAAAAAGGCTGTCCAGAGAGACTTTGAAACGTTGCCCAACCCTTGCATTTGGAATATTGTGTAGGCTTGGCAAATGAAGTATCAGAAAAAGAGAGAGGAAGGGAAAGATCCAGTGGAGGGTAGGTATATGGTGTGGTAGATAAGAGCATTGGCCCTGGAGTCCAGACCTGAATTCAAATCTAGCCTCAAGATACTTACCAGCTGTATGACCCCAAGAAAGTCCCCTAACTCTAACTCAGTTTTCCTTTTATGTAAAATGGGGATAGTAATAGCTCTTATCTCTCAAGATTGTTGAGGATAAACAGATAATATTTGTAAAGTGCTCCTCAAATCTAAAAGTCTTATAAATAAGATCTATTATTATTAGGATTCATTCATTCAACAAGCATTTATTAAGTAGCTTCCTTGTGAATACAAAGAAAAAGATGAAATTGCCCCTGTCCTTAAAAAGTTTACCTTCAGGGGCAGCTGGGTGTTGTAGTGGATAGAGCAGTGGCCCTGAAGTCAGGAGGACCTGAGTTCAAATTCAGCCTTAGACACTTACTAGTTGTGTGACCCTGGGCAAGTCACTTAACCCTCATTATCTCCAGATTGGGGGGGGGTATATTCTAAGGGTGGGGGATATACTGCATCAGCTGATGAGCAAATATATGAAGTAAATGCAAACTAATATCAGTGTGGAAAGAAGAGAAGAGGACACTGGCAGCTGAGGGGATGAGGACAGATTTCCTAGACAAGGCAGCTAGCACTTAAGATAAGCTTTGAAGAGAGCTGGGGATTCCATGAGGTAGAGATGAGGCAGGAGTGTATTCCAGACCTGGGGGACAGGCCTGGGCAAAGGCTCAGAGACTGGAAATGGAGAACCACAGGTAGGCTGGTATGAATATAATAGGCCTGGAAAGAGAAGAGGGATGTACAGCCAGGTTCTGAAGGACTTTAAAGCTAAACAGGGGTGGAGGTGGCTGGTTACCTCACCCTAGAGGAAAGAGGTAATTAAGAGTTTACTGAGCTTGGATGTGACCTGGTGAGATCTGTATTCTAGAAATTTCACTTTGGCACCTGGTGGGGGGTGGGGGAGGGGTGGAGAGTGTAGATTGGAAAGGGACTGAACCAAGCAAGAGGCCCCCATAACAGCCTAGAAGAGAGATGAGGGCCTGGCCCAGCAATATGGGCGTGAGAGTGGAAAGAAGAAGACGGCCAGGAGCTATGGGAGGAGTCACAAAAAGCAGATGACTGAAATGACTGAACAACAACACACACACAGACAGATTTTATATATATACACACATATATATGTGTATGTATGTATGTATGTATATAAAATATATGGCAAAAGAGGGAGAGAGAGAGAGAAATCTGGGACTCATTTACATAGAAATGATAATTAAGCTGGTGGGAGCTGAGGAAATCCCCAAGAGAGAAGGTATCCAGAGAGAAAAGGTGAAGACCCAGGACAGAGTTTGGGGGAGTCCCATGACTGTGGATGGAATGGAGACAGAGCAGGGACAGCAGCCAGAGAAGGAGCAAGTAGACAGGCAGGAACAGGAAGCCAAGGCAGCGTCCAGAAAACACAGAGAGAGAAAACTACCAAGATTGGGGGGGAGGTCCCCAACAATGCTCTCAAGTGCCGGGGAAACCAATGGTTAAGTCAGAAACCAGATGGCACCAAGCCAGTAAGTCAGTGGAAGCAGACCAAGTACAGTCTAGTTCAGCTGAGAAAGGGAGATGAGGTGTGCCATAGTAGTCTGAGGGGATGGTTGGGTCAAGGGAAGGTTTTTTTTTAAAAGCTGGGGAGACTTTGGTCCCCACAATAGTTGGCAGCTGACAAAGAGTTTTTAGACAAGGAAAGATTTAAAATCAGAGAGAGGTGGATGGGGAGAAAGAGGATTGAAGGGGCAATCAGGAGGAATATGGGGCTGTGGGACCATGGACACAGGTGGAGGGGTTGGCTGTGGCAGGAAGGACTGCCTCATCATCTGAGACTAGAGGGAAGGAGGTGAATGAGGGGGAGGGGGCTCACAGAAAAAGGCCTCCATTTTCTCTGTGAAGTGTCTGACTCTTCATGATCCCATTTGGGGTTTTCTTGGCAGAGATACTGGAGTGGTTTGCCATTTCCCTCTCCAGCTCATTTTAAAGGTGAGGACACTGAGACAAGCAGGGTTAAGTGACTTGCCCAGGGGCACACAGCTAGGAAGTGCTGGTCACATTTGCACTTCCTGACTCTAGGCCTGGCACTCTGTGTACCGTGCTGCCATCTAGTGACCCCAAATCCAAAGACCTGGATTCAAATGCTACCTTGGCAGTTACTACCTATGAGACCTTGGGTAGACTGCTTAACCTTCCTGGGCATCAGTTCTCTCATCTGTAAAACGAGGGGGTTGGAGGGGTCTTTGAGGTCCCCTCCAACTCTAGCTGTCTGGTCCCATGAGAAGTTAAGGGATTGCCTTGTGGCAGTGAGGGCCCTCACTCACCTCTAGGACAAATTATAAAGTCTTCTTGGAATGCAAAGCTCTCAGGAACCTGGCCTCGGCTTCCCTTTTCTGTTTTAGGCTCTTCTCCCTTCCGACCTCACTGGACTCCTTGATACACCTCCCATACAATGCCTCCCATCCTACTCTTTTCTTTGCACTGGTGCTCCTCGTGCCCACCTGGGGAGCCAAGCCTTCTGCAGGAAGTCGTTTCCATTCCCTTGCCCCATCCCCCAGTCTCCACTGCTTTCCCAACTGAGATGACTTCTCATCTGCTCTGAACAGAAACTGAATGTACCTCATTCTCTGTTGCTCTCTCTCCCTTTAGACTGCGAGCTTTTCAAGGGCAGAGCCTCTGCTTCTATCTTTCTTTGTACCCCCAGGACTTGGCAGAGCACCCCACACACTGTAAGATGCTGAATAAATGCTTGCTGGTTTTTGTTGTTTGTCCTTCATTCTAGAAGAGGACCATGATGTCAGGCAGGTCATGAATGTCATGATTCGAAAGTGAATGGGATTTAAGTGAGGCAGGGCTGTGCAAAGTCACCTAGCCTCACTTTTGCCTTCTGGGGCCAGTGGCAAGATAGAGATAGACTGATAACTGAAAATAGATGACAAAGTTGCTGAAGGATCTGGTCAGCATAACTGTGAGGCTTTCTCCAGCATCATTTAGGGGAATGTGAATAAGAGCTGAGAAAGCAAAGGGTGGGCGTTTGCCAGGGCTGTGGTTGGGCCAGGCCTGAGAGAAGAAAGGATGTGTAGGCAAGACAAGGGATTGCAGAGCAGAGGGCAGGGTCCAGATTAGCAAGAGAGGCCGGGGTGGGGGTGGGAGGGGTGGGAAGGGATGGCTTGGGCACTCCCAGAGGGATAGAGACTGGAGGTCACAGAGAGGATGAAGAAAAAGGTTGAGGATGAGTGAGGTACATACAGGCAGGTAGGAGCACTGAGGAAGTCAGATAAATGAACTTTAAAATTCTTAATAATAATAATAGCTAACATTTATATAGCACTTAAGTTTGCAAAGCCCTTTATAAATATTAGCTCATTTGATTCTCACAACAGCTCTGGGAGGGAGGGGGCTGTTATTATTGCCATTTTATGGGGAGATAAGGAAACTGAGGCAAGCAGGTTTAAGTGATTTGCTCAGGATTCAGGCAGGATTTGAATTCATCTAGTTGCCTTTAAGGGAGGGAAGGAGAACACTTCTGGGTGATGGTGAGACCAAGGGTAGGTGACCTATAGCTGCTGAGGTCTAGTGAGGATGCTTCTTCATCCTTCAAACACTTGAGTCCTTCAGATGCAGATGGTGGAGCAGAAGAGAGAGCACTAGGCCTGGAACCAAGAAGATCCACATTCAAATGTGACCTCAAACACTTACTAGCTGTATGACCCTGGGCAAGTCACTTAATGCCTGTTTCCCTCAGTTTCTCATCAGTGAAATGGGCATAATAACAGCACCTAGCCCCCAGAGTTGTTGTAAGGATCAAATCAGAATATTTATAAAAAAACACTTGGGGCAGCTAGGTGGCAAAGTGAGTAAAGTACAGGCCCAGAGTCGGGAGGACCCAAGTTCGGTTCCGGCCTCAGACATTTTACACCCACACAAAAACACTAGCCGTGTAACCTTGGGCAAGTTACTTAACCCCAATTGCCCTCCAAAAGGAAAAAAACAAAAGCAAACTAAAAAATAAATAAATAAAAAGCACTTAACACAATGCCCAGCACATAGTGCCAAATAAATATTAGCTATTATTATTTACTTATTTGCATATATACATTATCTCCCCTAAGAGAATAAACATAAGCTCGAAGAAGGCCAGAACTACTTAGATTTTTGTCCCTGTGTCCCTGTCACCAGCAGAGGACCGAAGCTCTAGAGCCAGAAGAGAGCTCTGAGGTCCTCCAGTTCATCTTACAGATGAGGAAACTGGAGGGCAGAGAGGGTGAGTGATTTGGTCACTGTCATACAAGTAGTTAGCATGGAGGCAGAATTTGAACCCAGATTTTCTGGCTCTGGGAGCTGATCTTTTTCTGTTTCCTTCTCTTTGCTTTCAGGATGGATAGGTATGCTGCACTTTATGCAGCTGGTGTGTTTCTGAGTAAAAACTGAGTTTCCACAAATAGATCTGGAAACGCCTTACTTTTCTGCTCTCCCCTGTCCTTTCCTTGAGAGCAGAGTGGGCAAGTCTGCTAGGAGACACTGGGACCACCTGTCATAGAGGGGATTTCCTGTCCAGGTCTGGTTTACACTGATCCATTTACTGTTTCTCATACACAAACATTCTGTCTCCCATCAATGTGCCTTTGTAGAGGCTGGACCCCAAGCCTGGAACACACTCCCTTCTCCAGCTTCCTTCAAGGCTCTACCCAAGTGCCCTCTCCAACACAAGGTCTTTTCGAAGCTCTCAGGCTGCTTGTTCCCCATTTGTATCACTTATCTCTGAGCATATTAAATGTCTCTAAATAAAACACAAGCTCTTTGTATTCTCAGCACCTAGCACACCACACCTGGCATGCAGTTGGCACTTAATAAATGCTTGTTGAATGAGTGAATGGCTCATGAGGTCTTTGCCAGCTCTGAGATTCTGGGAAGGCAGTGGACTAGAGTAGATAACCTTAGGATCAGTTTCAACTTCATGGAATTATGAGTGGCTTTGTGTTAAAAATAAACAGCAGCTAGGAGGTACAGTGGATAGAGCGTGGTCTAGAGTCAGGAAGACTTCTTCATCCATCCACCTATCTCAGGATGGTTGGGCACACTGTACTTGATGCAACTGGTGTATTTCTGAGACTCTTTAAGTATGAAATGAGTTTCAATATATAGATTTGGAAACTCTCATAAATTCAAATCTGGTCTCAGATACTAATTAGCTGTGTGACCCTGGGCAAGTCACTTAGCCTTGTGTACCTCAGTTTCCTCATCTGTAAAATGAATTGGAGAAGGAAATGCCAAGCCCTCAAAAGGGATTATGAAGAGTTGAATATGACTGAGTAGTAACAACAACATGTTAAAATAGCAAACAGATTTAAGGATAGAGATGAGCTTGATATAAAGTCTGTTTCTCTAAGATATTGTCAATCTTGAAATAAAAAGAAATGGAAAATCTCACTTTGGTCACATACAGAGTTCTGTTTTTTTTTTCTTCCAGGACCTTGGCTGGGGATAGTGACTCATAGCTTCAGCTATGGACTAAAAGTGTCATCAGGCTGCCTTTATGAGGAAGAGAATTTCCAACTATGGAACCTCGTCTGACATGAGCTGATTCACTATCATCTGGCCTGGAAGACTGGAAGCCCAGAAACTGGGAGCCAAGAGAAGTTCTGCCAGCATATAAATAGTGAAGATATCCAGCAGTGACCACAAACCCAGAAATACAATTCTTTGTAGAAAAAGCAGAGAGATCAGTTTCATGACATCACTATAGGAAGTTAACAGCTGGGCAGCTTCAGAGATGTGAAGGCACCTATGTGCTTTGGTCAAACAGATTCATCATACAATCATACTATGTGATTCTTTCCACAGGTTATCTATCTATATAGATGTGTCTGCTTTTCCTGCAGACAATGTATGAATATATGGGATAGTGTGTGCCATAGGTTTACAGGACAAATGTTCAATCACTATTTAAACATTAAAAAATTTTGTTTGGCTATTTTTTAAAAATGTCTTTATTTAGCACTAAATGTGTTCTTTGACTAACTTATAAAAGTCAGCACATTGGTGGGGGTTCATGAGTGATCGTTTTGAGTAGATATAGACCCAGAGAGTTCCTTGAATTTGGGAAAAGATTTTCTATGGGGGCCAACAGGCAAACTGGAGTGCTACATACTTGACATGTATTTCTCTGTATTCATATCATTATCTTCTCAGTGAGCTCCTCGAGGGCAGGAACTTCTTTTTTAGTCTTTTTAATAATTACAATAGTGAATATTTATAAAGTACTTTAAGGTTTACAAAGTATTCACATATGTACCTCATTTATTTTCACAACTCTGTGAGGAAGGTGCTATTATTATCCCCATTTTGCAGAGGAAGAAACTGACTGAGAAAGAATGACTTACCTAGGGTCATACAGCTAACAAGTGTCTGAGAAAGAATTCAAAGGCCAGGAGCCAGTTATACTAACCTAGCTGCAGGTACTCAAACATTCCATCAACCGTTTTCATGCCTTTGCAGGAAGAAAAGAATAAGTATTTATTAAGTGTATATTGTGTACCATGCATTTTTTACAAATATTTTCTCATTTGATCTTTACAACAACAATGTGAGGTAGGCATTATAATTTTCTCCATTGCATAGCTGAAGAAACTGAGTCAAATAGAAGCTAAGTGAATTTCCCAGGGTCACACAATAGCGTTCATGAGAACAAACCTCGAAACGTAAAAAAACTTTAAAAAGAAATTTGTCAAGTTGTTTGGTAAAGAGAGAGAGCTGGAAAGAAGGAGTGGCTCCTTCTTCCCAAGCTCTGGAAGATTTACATTATATAATAAACATTCAGTAAAGTTAAGGTGAAGACAAAACACAAGAGAACCCCAAACTCAAATGTGGGTTGAGCAAAACCTGGATATAGGGACCTATTTTGGGTGGATTCAGGACCCAGGGGAATTCAAAATTCCTTGTAACCATCTCTGGCATTCCCAGAGAGTTACTGAGATCAGGATGACATTCTGGGTTCAAACAATTTCTAGTCACATAAAGTTAAATTGAAATAATATTAGTATGATAAATAATAATCCATAATCCAAAAAGCTTATTTTGGAGGTCACACTAACCTCAGAGATGCTCTAGGGAAACTAGATGTTTGTAAGGATTGCTTAGATCCCACCTAGTGCTTGTTTTGGGTTCACCAAAAACTCACATTTTGGGTTCCAAAATTAGATTGAGTAACCTGCTGATATATCTCAAAATGCCCTCTCTTGGAGACTATCTACTGCCTATATAAGGCCAATTAGGGAAATGTCCTTACATCCTTGTCTGAACTCTACATGTTACCTCATGAAGATTTGGGGAGGGAGTCATTCTATCTTTATGGAGCTCTCTCTGTCTCTCTCTCTCTGTCTCTCTCTCTCTCTCTCTCTCTCTCTCTCTCTCTCTCTCTCTCTCTCTGTCTCTGTCTCTCTCTGTCTCTCTGTCTCTCTCTCTCTCTCTCTCTGTGTCTCTCTGTCTGTCCATCTCTCCCAAACAACCTAATAAATTTATTTCTAAAAAGATTTCAGACTTTGAGGTTTGTTCTCACAAACAACAGCTAGGAAGTGTTTGAAGTTTCATCTGAAGTCGAGTCTTTATACTGGAAACTACAGTCCTGGACTTGGAGTCTTGAAAACCCCAGGGGATTCAGATGAACTTCTGAACCCCATGGTACTTCATAACAGGTCTGGGAGCACGAGAATAGATCCTAGACCCTAGCTGGAAGGGGCCTTAGGGGTGTGATTCCCATGCCCTCCTATGTCAGAAAAGGAAACTGAGACCCAAATAAGGGAAATGACTTGTCCAAAGTCAGACCCATCTCCAGCTGGGGTCCTCCTGCTCCTTTACTTCCAGGAGTCAGCACTACTGAATGCTTTTGGAATGAATCTACTCAATTCAATCCTCTGATCAATCAACAAGTATTTATTACACACCTTGTTGGGTGCCAGGCCCTGCCCTAGAGGATATTCAGCAGCATGGTGGAAAGATTTTTGAGTCTGGGTTCAAATTTGACCTCGGAGATTCCAGCGATACAGAGGAAAAGGCCCTGACTCCCAATTTCCACTTTTGACACTACTACCTGTGTGACCCTGGGCCAGTTACTTTACATCCCTAGGCCTCAGTTTCCCCCTCTGGGACTAGATGGCCTCTGAGGTCCCTCTAGCTCTGAATCAATGATCCATAGGATCATTACTTGTGCAAATCACCCCTGCTCCCTAAGCTTCAGTTCCCTCTCCGTGAAAAGAGGGGAAGGCTGAATTAGAGAGCCTTTGGGGTTCCTTTCAGCTCGAGATCTCAGAGCCTGTCCCTTTGTCTCAGTTTCCCCATCTGTAAATTGGGGCTATAAGAGCACTCATCTCCACAAGGTTGCTGTGAGGCTCAAAAGAAACCATGTCAGCCTTAACCTTAAAACCTTAATCACCTTGAAGGTGCCATTTAGATCAATGTCAATGTCAACGTCAGTAGTTGGCACTTGCTTCCTCCCTGTTCCTTTCCACTTCAGCAGCCACCTCCGCCTCTTTCCGCCTGGGGGCGCCGGAACGCAAAAGGCCTTTTGGAGGCGGGGCGAACCCGGGCGCAGAGCGCGCACGCGTATACGTACGCGCAGGCATGGGCCTTCTACATCCGGGTCTCGCGCCGGCGGGATCTCCGCGCTCAGCTCGCGGCTGGCATGGCTGGGCTGGAGGAACCGGGGCACGGCGGGAGGGGGCGCGCGGCCCGGAGCGGGGACCCCGGAGGCATGAAGACTGCAGTTTCGCGCGAGCTCCTGCTCGCGGGCTGCGCAGGCGCAGGAGGTGAGTGATGGCGAGCCGGTGGGGGAATTGGGAGGCGGGGCTGGCCCCGGACTTTACTAATGTAGGGATAGGGTGGGGGTCGGCGGATCCCCCTGGGAGCCCCAGGGGGTTAAGGGACATGTCCACGGTCACATCACTAGCATGGGCAGAGGAGTAACCTGAACCCAGGGCCCTGCTTATTGGTTGTGTGGTCCTGACATTCCCTGTTCTAATTCCCTCCTGGCTCTGACATCCCCTGTTCTCAGGCCTCTCCCAGTCCTGACACCCCCTGTTCTAAGCTCCCTCCTGGCCCTGACATTCCCTGTTCTCAGGCCCCTCCCA
>NW_027186303.1:2022896-2101318 GCF_028583685.1 Petaurus breviceps papuanus
TAAGCTCCCTCCTGGCCCTGACATTCCCTGTTCTCAGGCCCCTCCCAGGCTCTGACATCCCTTGTTCTCAGGCCCCTCCTGGCCCTGACACCCCCTGTTCTAAGCTCCCTCCTGGCTCTGACATCCTCTGTTCTCAGGCCCCTCCCATTTCTCACCTCCCTCCCCACAGATTCCTTTCAGAGAGGGCTGAAAGCCTGGATTCAAATCCTGGATCTGCCATAAGTTGGCAGTATGGCCTTGGACAAGTCCATGCCACACTTTGTTCTTCCATGTTCTCCTCAACAGTTCAACCTGTAACTTGTTGGGACCTTGACAGGGCAGCCCCAGACTGATATGGAAAGGCAAGGACCTAGGGGAGAGGGTGGTTCATCTGTGATTGGGGTCAGCTCAACCCTTAGGGGAAGGGTCTCCTTCCCCATCCCTTCCCTCACCTTCCTGGCTCCAGTGAACGGGAGGAATCTGCTTCTTTTGCAGGGATTCAGGACACACTGCTCATCAGTTCCAAAGGCAGGAGCCCAGGCTTGAAGACTGTCCGAGTAGAGAGGAGCAGCCGTGAGTGCATCTTTCTTTGGCGCCTGATGCTGTCTGTGTTCATTGCCGATTTCTTCTCTTTAAGCTGGGAACTTCCACATCTGTAGAAAGAGGACTAACCGCCATCACTTGGGGCTGAAATGGCAGAAGGGATTGGAGTGGGCAGGGGCTCATAGCCGGGGGTCTTGATCTTTTATGATGGGTTTTCTTGATAATCCTTCATATTTTATTTAAAGACATGATTCTGAGAAGGGGTCGACTGGCTTTCCCAGGCTGACTGCTGGAGGGGTCCCTGCCACAATGAAGGTGAACAACCCATGACCCAGGTGATTTCTAAGGGACCTTATGGTTCTGAGCTTCATCCGGTCTCCCTCAAATTGTAGGACTATGTGGATTGAGTTGAACAAAGTTCTAGGTGCATCCTGGTAAGAGGTAAAGAAAAGCCCAGGGCTTAACCCTGGGCTTAGCCTCCCAGGAGCCAAAGCTAAGAAACTACTAGGGCCTGCCTTCTAGAGGCTTATGTTCTCCTGAGGGTATGTAGGATGTACATAGACAAGCATGATTCAGGAGAAGGAATGAATCTGAAATCACTGTGTTCCTATCAGGCCACTGTTGGAAATCCCAAAGTTAACTACCTTTTAGAGGGTATGAGATGTTGAGACAGGTCATTCTAGAAAAAAAAATGCTATACAGCTTTTCTTACTTTTTTTCCTTTGGTAAATTTTTTTTTTTTTAATTTTACACTTAAATACAAAATGAGAGGAGTCAGGATGGCAGAGTAGAAACAAAATGCTATGACCACAGCAGACCATAAGAGAGGATTTAATATAAAACAATAAATTTCCATTTCAAGAAAACCTACAGAGTAAATACTACAGATTGTTTTCAAACTGCCCAGCTTTTCTGTGCTTCCTTGTATATTTTCTTTTGTTCTCTGCTGTGCATTTTTTACTTTATTTTTTCCTCTCTCCCCCGTCCCTGAAGAAGGCTACAATTAAATGTGGACACACACATGTATATATGTATTATGTCTACACGTGTGTATGTATACACATATACACACATATGTACCTACAAAATACACCTGTACACTCACACATATATATGTAAGACCATGCAGTGCTTACTTCCTCCTGTCACCTGTCTCTCTGAAGGTCTCTCCTTCCTAAGCTTAAGTCTTTGTTGTGGCACAGACCTGGAAGTCGTGGGGATGTCTGTCAGTTTGGGAAGGGCTAAATAGATTGTGGAATATGTTCATGATGAGATACTGCTCTGCTGTGAGAAATGATGAGCTTAGTGATCTTGGAAAAGCCTGGAGGGCAAAATGAGCAGAACCCAGAGAACACTGCACATAGTAACAGCAATACAGTTTTAAGAACAACTCTGAGCAGCCAAGTCTTTGTGACTGTTATAAATACCCAAATTAACCTCAAAGATCTCATGAAGGAAGATACTATGAATCCAGAAAGGAATGATGAGCAGGTTGATTTAGAAAAACATGCCACATGGCTCTTCAAAGCAGGTGCAAGGCATTATGGGGAAATATAAAAAGAACTTTTTGGGGGGAAGGAGGAAAGAGGTGTTCTTGGGGTGCTTGTTCCTCTGGGGTGGGCAGCATGAAATGTTCTTTACCTCCATAAATCATGTATTTGATTTGTTTCATGTTTTCTGGTTGAATATGTGGCAGATGGCAGAAGGGGACGGTGGTGGGACAGTTAATAGTTGAGTGTCCTAAGGACTCAATTTTTATAAAGGACATGTAATTGCCTTAAAAGAGCCCTTCTCCCCCATGACATTTGATATTTCACATATGACCAACAGTGCATCATGCTGAGGGTTTTAATTGAACTAAAATATCACCGTGAGGATTCTAGGAACATTTTTCGTTCTTCTGTAGTAATAGATTATATTCAACACCCTCCATTCTTCCCCAGCCAGAAACATACCCATTTGTAGACTTGAACATTCACACCCACACTTCTATTTCCAATCACATCCATCCATGCACACTGACACATTCATAATGAATGTTTATTAAGCTCTTAATTGCAAGGCCTTAGGCTACATCTTGAAGAGATATACATGTATAAACTGTCTCTCACAAACTTACCTTGAGACAAACAGCCAGCTTCCCTACCCATTCTCCAAAGTAGTCCTGTACAGATTAACTTTCTTTTTTTCTTTAACAAATTTTACTCTAAGCTTAGTAACAGAATTCAGGTAAACAGATGATAATAGATTAATTTGCCAGTTGCAAACTATTTGTGATTTCTAATTTTAAATAATAATTACATTCTGTTCATTTATGTGCACATTGCCTTCTAATTTACTTAAAAGACTAGTTTTATTAATGCTTTTTCTTTTTATGTTATAGTCATATTCAGACTCCCAACAATCTTCCCACCTCCTTTTGTAACAAAGAAAAAAAGTCAATGAGGCAAAACCAGCCGAGTTGTTGGCTATATTTTGTACCCATGGCTGCCCAATTCTCCAAGGAAAGGAGGACAGGGCATTTCCTCATCTCTTTTCTGGGGTTATGGTATAGTCATACACAATTCAGTTTTGTTTTAGTATTCCTTTTATTTACAGTCATCATGTATTTCTTGGGTCCACCTTATTTCACTCTGTATCAGTTCATGCAAGCCTTCCATGTTTCCCTGAATTTCTCATGGAATAAATCTTTATTACATTAATATACTTAAAATTTGTTTAGCCATTTCCCAATTGACAAGCACCCATTTTGTTTCAACAAATTGAATTTTTTTGCTTTAAAAATTTTTTTAATTGATATTTTGTTTTTATACCACCTTCATTTCCAAATGCATTCCTTCCCAGAGAACCACTGAATACATCAAGAGAGCCCAGCAGCGTTTGTAGTGTTCTATACCCATAGTCCACCACCTCTGCAAAGAGAGTAGGGGGGTACACTCTGTCACCTCTTCGTTGTGGCTAAGCTTGATTTCACAGCCTTCAGCTCTGTGTATGTGTGTTTAAAAGTTCTTCCCAAGCCCAGTATTGTAGTTGTATGGTGTTGGTTTTCTGGTTTAGCTTATTTCATTGAAGGGGTTTATACAAATTCCAGCATTTCTCTGCATTCTCGTATTTGCCATTTCTTCCAGCACAGTAGGATTCCAGTTCTACCATACCATAGCTTGACCAGCCATTTCCTCAGTCTTTCAGTGCCCACTTTGTTTCCACAAATTAATTTTAATGATTGCAAATTGAAAAAGCCAAACCAGCAAAATGGAATAAACCATTTTACCAACCAGGTAGTGGCAGAGTGAAGGAGATGGAATTCTAGGGATGAGTTATGAGTGACTGAAGAGCTCTTGGGAGACTTGATGCTTTGGAGTTAATTAAGCCAAATGTCAGCAGCTGTTAAGCAAGTTTAGTTGGTTCTATTAATGGTCAGGGTTAGGTTTTTAGTAAGACTTAATTTTTTTCAAAACAGCTGTAAACCCCCCAAATTAACTTTCATTGTAAGTACTTCATTAGACCAGGCCAAAATCTTGTCCCTCCAGGATCTTGCCTTCCTCTCAAAGAAGGGGAAGGGCTTCTTGGAGAAGGTGGGAGTTGAGCAGGGCTTTGAAAGGTGGCCATGGTTATGTACAGGGCCAGGGCATTGCAGGTGGAAGGGGAAAGCAGAAGGCTTTGGGCATTCAAATGTGTTTGTCAATTATTAGAAGACACTCATCAGTGAAGCATTTCAAAATGAATTTCTTTGGTGCTAGAATGAGAAGTGAGCTCACCCCCAAGTCAAAGCCACTGTAGCTCCTTGAGCTAACCAGACAGCTTCATTATTGAGGGGTCAGTATAATAAGGGATCTCATGGCTTTTCCTGACTCCAGCTTCTGTATTCTGTCTGCCTCACCGGCATGTTTCATTGTTTTTAACATCTAGACAGAAATTAGAAATCTGCCCATTCTGGCTTGTAGTGTTTTGGGCTTCAAAGAATAAATTTATAGTAATTTTGACTTCAAAGCTGATTGAATAATTGAAAATTTCTCTATAGGTCTTTTTTTTTTTTGAGGGGGGAAGGCAAGGCAGTTGGCTGAATGACTCACCCAAGGATACAGCTAATAAGTGTGTCAAGTGTCTGAAGTAGGATTTGAACTCAGGTCCTCCTGACTCTAGGGCTGGTGCTATCTTCGCTGCGCCACCTAGCTGCCCCCTCTATAGGTCTTTTTTTTTTCTTTTTGGAGGGCAGTTGGGGTTAAGTGACTTGCCCAAGGTTACACAGCTAGTTTTGTGTGTGTGTGTGTGTGTGTTAAGTGTCTGAGGCCGGACTTGAACTCAGGTCCTCTTGACTCCAGGGCCGGTGCTCTATTCACTGTGCCACCTAGGCCCCCCCCTCCCCCAATAGGTCTTTAGAGAAAACTTAGTTTCTTTGACTTGTCACATTGCATACACTTTATATAACTTGTAGTTTTTTTATCTGTGTACATTTTGTTTTCCCAATAGAATATAAGCTTCTTGAAGCCAGAAGAGGACTGTTTGATTTTGTCTTTGTATCCCCAGTACTTGGCTTAGAATTCTGCATTTAAAATTGAAAAAAAAACTTAGATTTTTTAAATATTAAAATATTTTATGACAATTTTAAATTCTAAGAGAGATAATTTAAGCTTTTGAGGTTTGGGCAAATCATAAAGTTGTAACTAATCATTTATTATACACATAGCCCTTATACCACTTTTTCCCCCTCCTCTAGTTTTACAAAGAGTGAAGGACTTCCTACCTCACATCGAACAGGCAAACAAAAAACTAAGAGAGGAAATGGCATCGGGGCCCCCAGGCCTGTTCAATATTGAAAATGTAGATGACTCCCTGGAAAAAATCATAGAAATGGTAAGAACACTTGGTATGCCTTGGTTTGGTGAAGCAGGACCATTGATGTACTTGGTGACTTTGGAAGCTCCTCTTTCATGAAGTACGAAGATCTGTTGTTATGTTTGGGGTTGGGACCTCTGATGCATAGAGGCAGAGAGCACTGCTGTTTTTAGACAGGAAAACCTGGATTCAAATACTGAGCCTGGGGAAGGGAGCTCCTTGGCCTTTCTAGGGTCAGCTTTTTCCTCTCCAAAATGAGGGCACGGGCAGAAGCCTTGTGCATTACTAGTGTGCTTTTAAAGATTCATGCCAAAGCATTAGCTGTTTGTATAAGGTTAGTAGCCGGCTTGGAGATATCAGAGTTAGACCAAGTGCTGATTTCTGTGTTGTAATTAAGAAACTATATGGAAGCAAACTTTCTGCATGATCCTTAAAAAAAAAAAAGCCTTATGCAGTTATCTCTAAATAACACTAAACACAGATACACATTTATTGACTATTTATACTAAAATGTGAATTCTGCAGATGGTGAGTCCTAACAGCTTGCTAGTTATTCCCTTTCTGAGCCTGTTTGTTGTGTTGACCTGTTTGTTTGCAGCTGCTTCTTTTCCTCTAGTAATCAGTGTATACACTGTCTGGGTCTCCTTTCTTTGCTTGGCATTATTTCTTTTTTTTTTAAAGCAATTGGGGTTAAGTAACTTGCTCAAGGTTACGCGGCCAGTTATTTTTATGTGGGTGTTAAGTATCTGAGGCCGGAACCGACCCCATGTCTCCTGACTCTGGGGCCGGCGCTCTTACTTACTGTGCCACCTGGCTGCCCCACTTGGCATTATTTCATGTCAGCTTTTGCAGACATCTTTATAATCCCTTGTGTTCTTCACTTTGAAAGGCATGGTGGTATTCTGTTACATAGAGGTACCTTGGTTTATTAAGGACTCTCACCAGCTTTGGGGCATTTTGGTTTCTAGGTTTGTACTGAAACAGTGCTTCCAAGATAAGAATGTCTCTGAAATGATAGCCCTTGGTTATTTTGGCTTTGACTTGATGGTAACACTTTTGGGGAGTCTGGGATGTCTAGGGAGGGAATTCCAGGGACTCAGGGTAAGATCCTCTTTTGTGACCTTGGTGGCTGTGATCCATATTCCAGGATGTGGCCATGGTGGAGGTGAGCAGCTCTGATTCTGAAGAGCTCAGTTCAGGAGTGAGTTCTGAATCTGAGAATGAAAACAGCATCACTGGAGAGGTCACCGTGGAGAACATTAAACTTCCAAAGCCAGGAGGAAAAAGAGGCAAGATAGAAGTTTTGGACACTTAAACAACCAACCAGATGAAGCCACCCATCTCAGGTCCCACGTTCGCCTGCTCATGCACCTTGCACCACACTTGGGTTACCAGCCCCTGTTGGCTCCAAGGGATCGTTTGTGTGACTGACCATTGGCCATTTCGTGGGACATCTGCACTGCTTTTGTATATGTTGTATATAGTTCACTAGGGTTATGTGTGAAAGTCAACTTTTCTAGTCCCTCACCCAGTGCCTGGCATGGAAATAAATGGCACTAGATAAATGCTTTTAAAATCAACAAGACTGGTTGAGGTTTTCTTTCCATTTAGAATAATGATGCAGAGATGGAAGGAACTTGAGAGATGACCAAGTCTAGGTCTCATAGTTCACCAAGGTGCAGTGAGGTAACGTGACAGATGTAAAGTCACCTGGGTCCTTGAGTGCAAGCCCCACTCCTTCTGCTGTTCCCAGAGCAGGCTCCACGACCTCACATTCCAGATTGGAATGACACTCAGGCATCCTTAAGTCATCCCACCTTGTAACCTCCGTATCATCCTCAACTTCTCCCTGTCCCTCGTACCCAGACACTGGATGGGGCTGGAGAATTCTTCCTCCACGACCTATCTCGAACCTAGATCCATCCCCTCTATCAAGACCACCCCCCTAGGTCAGGCCCTAACCTGGTCTGTGCTAATAGACTCCTAATGGGGCTCCCTGCTTCCCACCGTCTTTTTTTTTTTTTAAAGCAATTGGGGTTAAGTAACTTGCTCAAGGTTACGGCCAGTTATATCTGGGTGTGGTGCTCAGTATCTGAGCCCGGATTTGATCCCCAGGTCATCCCGACACTGGAGCCGGTGCTCTTACTCGCTGAGGCACCTGGCCGCCCCTCCCACTGTCTTTCTTACATTAGCCAAAGTTGTATTTCTTCCTAAGGCACATGTTGGATCATGTCATTCCCCAACTAAAAAATCTTCAGTGACTCCCTAGTGCCTCTAGCAAAGCTTCTTAATCTGGGTTCCATGAGCTTGTTTTTAAAAATATTGTGATAAGAGAGGCTAGGTGGCACAGTGAATAGAGTACCAGCCCTGGAATCAGGAGGAGCTGAGTTCAAATCTGGCCTCAGACACTTAACACAAAAACTAGCTGTGTGACCTTGGGCAAGTCACTTAACCCCAACTGCCCTCCCAAAAAAAAGCAAAAAATAAAAATATTGTGATAGCTGTGTTTCAGTATAGGTTTCTGTTGTTAAAAACATTCTGAGGAGTCTACAACATACAAAAGATTAAGAAGCCTTGACCTGCAAGATAAAATTAAAACTATCCTGGTATTTCAGGTTCTCCACAGTCTGGGTCCCACCAACCTTTCCAGCCTTATTCTGTACTACCATGAACTCTGTACCCCACCCTAACTGGCCTATGAGCTTTTCCCTGAACTTGATACTCCACGGAGTCTCCAGCCACCGTGCATTTCTGTAAGCAGTTCCCTTGCCTGGTGCACATTCCCTTTCCTCTCTGCTGCTCAGAATGTTTTACTTCACACATTAATTCATGGATTCCTCCTCTGTGGAGCCTTCCCCGATGCTTCTTGTTAATATCCTGCCTAAAATGTGAATCTCAGCCCCAGGAGACTTCTTGGCTGTGTGTCCGTGGGCAAGTCAACTCTTCAGACTCCCATTTTCTTATTGATAAAATGAACTAAGTGTGGGGCAGTGAGTAAGAGCACCGGCCCCAGAGTCGGGATGACCTGGGATCGAATCCGGGCTCTGATACTTAGTACCACACCCAGAAATAACTGGCCATGTAACCTTGAGCAAATTACTTTAAAAAAATGAACTAAGTGGCCCTTTCAGTTCTAAACCTGGGACCCTAAGAACCCAGTCCTCCAGCTGGGCTCTGGGGTCCAAGGGACTCTTGCCTCCTGGGCTCAAGCTGGTATGCTTTGACAAGCTGCCCTCCCAGGCTGTCGCAAGTAAGAAGCGTGTTGTAAACAAGAGTAACCATTTGCTTGAAAGCCCAGTAACTTTCCTCTGTCTGTCTCACATTGTTAACTCATACTAAGCAGTTGGCTAGAATGACCCAGGTTTTTCTTCTCCAAATGGAATCGTCATCTGCAGGTATATTTCTGAGCCTTTACAGGGGGGTGGGTGGCCCAGTGGGATTGGCCCTCACAGCCCTGAGGCAGGCAGGTGCTATTATTTCCTCCATTTTATATATGGGGAAGCTGAGGCAGACAAAGTTTAAGTGACACAGCTAGTGTCTGATACAGTATTTGAACTCAGGTTTTCCCAACTCTCAGACCAGCACTGTATCTCTTAAGAAAACTTTTATTTCTCATTGGTTTATGTTATCAAAATGGGTCTCAGTGGCCCATTCCCCTGAATTTTAATGCATTTGTAGAATTTCAGGCCAGGAGATCCTACCCTGACATTGGTTTTACCTAAATCTAAAGATAGATCAGGAAAAATTCAGTTCCTGACACTAACGGGTAGAGGGGAACAATTTGTCCCCCTAATTTCTTCCCATCTCATTTAAGAAAAAGGAGGAAATTTGTGGGAAGAATTGAATTCTGTGCATTGATACAGTAGTGATATATGATTATTATATTATCTTCCCCTCTCCCCCAAAACTTATCCAAAGCCAAGTTCTGATTAGACTGTCCTAAGACAAAAGTGGCCTAAGGATTTTGTGATAACAGGCAGACCTTGTCATTTTGCCTGGCTGATGTAGTCTGTCCATGTGGAAGGTGCTGGGAAGCCTGCTTCTGGAATATCGTGAGGACGTGAAGGGAGTGACTTGGAAAGACTAACGAGCATGTTTAGGCTTCTGTGACTGGCTCTCATTTGGCTAACCACGTGATGCAGGCGAGGGTCTCTTATTGGTTTCAGATGCATTCAAAAAGGCCCACCAGCTCTGGTTATCATTCTTTGCCTCATTCACTTCTGGGGGATGTGGGTGACCCCTTGCTCGTGGCGTCTGGTGATAGGAGTGGAATCTCTAAACCTTTCTTAAAGGTCAGGAGAGGATGCCACAGGAATCTGGGCATCAGAACCCAAGCTGAGTGTTGCAATCACTCCCGCGTTTCTGCCCTGGAGAGCAAAGAGAGCAAATGCCCTGGGTCTCATACCCAGCAGAAGCTCATTTGCAGCATTGTTACTTTGGATGTGAACTTAGTGAGATTAATGCTATGTAGGGACTGAGCTAAATTTTGTGCCTACTCCTCCAAAGATCAAGACAGTACAGGAAAGAAATATCGGGGGAGATGTTTGTTATATCTTTGAAGTAAATTTCCCTTTGTAAAAGCTGTCTGATATCAAGTGGATAAATAGAATTGGGGTCTAGTCACTGGCCCTGACAAGGAGGGAACTGAGGGGCTCAAGCCAATGTCAGTAGAGAAGAGATATCCCAATCCTTCAGGGTGCCTTTCTAGAACCCTAGCTCTGAGAGTGGGCCAGAGCATAAAGACTCACTGCAAGAGGAAGCAATGATGGCCTAAACCGTACTGGGAAGTCCAGGTAATACATTCATTTCATCAATTTAAATAGTCTTGGAGAGAAAAGTAGCTTTAAAAAACATTAGGAAGTCACTCATACTAATGGAAGGTCCACATTTGACATTTTAGTATTCTGAGTGAGGTAGTATGGTAGGTCCTGGAGATAAAAAGGAGAAATAAACACCCTGGCCTTCAAGTTCACGTTCTACTGTCGGTGAAGATGGGACTGCTTCATTTTTATTGACTGACTCATACATCATAGCAAGGATCAACACTGTTGTTTGTGCTTCATTCTTGGAGAGGACCATGACATCAGGGAGGTGATGCTATGACCTGCAAGTGAAATGGATTCAAATGAGGCAAGGCTGTGCAAAGTCACCAGCCTCATTTTCGCCCTCTGGAGCCATCTAGGTCTAGTGGCAAGACAGATCAGGACCTGGACATGGCCTGCGCAAGGACCAAGAATAGAGGTTTAGGGAAGGAGATAGGGGATCATGGAGGTAAGAGCAGTGCTAGGAAATGGGGTGTCCCTCTTGGATTGTGGCCCAGGTAAAATGAAGGTAAAAGTCAAGGAATAGAAGTTGGTTGATGAACCAGGAGGCTAGGGAAAGACACTCAATTAGACACTGAACTCCTTAAGAAAGGAAAAACGTAGGCTGTTGCAATGAGACTGAAAAAGGCAGCCCCACTGGTGATTCTTAACTTGGCCTTTCTTCTCCCTCTGCCCTAAAGGCTCTGTGGGTAGATTTCAAGGTGTATATGAACTTGGGTAGGAAAACAATTATGTCATCTTTGTATGTGTCAAAAAGCTAATGAAATGAATATTTCTCTTATATTTAATAATTATTGTATTAGGACCAAGGTTTTTCCCCTTTTCTACTTCCTCACCCAGAAACTAACCAGTGTGAGAAGTCTCTCTTAGAGATTTCCCCAGGCTAAGATCTGATGAGACAGTAAAAGACATTCTAAGTCTGGGCTAATGGGTATATTCCTGCTTGTTGTGTTTGCTCAGACAGGTCTGGGGAAAAGTTGCTTCTCTCTATTGTCAAGACAGGTGATATGGAAATTGATGTCTCTTTGACCAGAATTTGAGTGACCAAGTCTTGGACCCCAAGACCTTCATTTTAATATAGCCCACACCTGTCTTTGCGCTAACCAATCCAAGTTGATTGTCACCTCTCAAGCATATAAACTGTGAGCCCACCAGCATTAGAGGTCTTTGGTCTAAGAGAGATGTCCAAATGACCAACCTTTTATTAATAACTTGCTGACTTTATTAATAAAGTGATTAAATTACCCAGAAAGTATGTCTCTTTGAACTTTTTTAAACATCACATCTCCAAGGTAGAAGTTAGTAAGAAGCCCCAGTTGCATGAACAAGTACCCATAACTGTCACCAGTAGAAATCACAGATGTGTCCATATTATATAATATAATATATATATTTGTGGCAAATATCTCTAAATATTATTCATACTAATCTCTACTTAGAAATTACTGTTGTTATTAGACTCCCACCACTCTCCTTGCCTAGATCACACGTTCCTGCCGAGATGCTGCCTTGTCATAGAATTGGTTTTCCTTGTGATCCTATGTGTTGCATTTTACACATTTTAAAAGCGGAAGTTCATAGGCTTCACTAGACTAGCGCATGGGGCTGTGGCACAGAAAAGGTTAAGAAACCAAGTACTAGATGGAGTGAAACTCCAAGAAGAAAAGCAGCTGAGGGAAGGTCAGGAAGTAACCTCAAAGAACAAGGTAGCAAGACCCTCTCCCTTCTCTAGACCCTGCATAATGAGGCCTGTGAAGAGGACCACCTTCTGAAGGGGAGAGTCAGGAAGGCAGTGCATTTGAAAGGGAGCCAGGTTATTTGGGCCACAGTACCTATAACTTCATAAATACTAGGAACTTCATTGTTGTTGTTTGTCCTTTGTTCTTGAAGAGGACCATGACCTCAGGAAGGCGATGCCATGACACACAAGTGAATTGAATTTAAGTGAAGGAGGGCTGTGCAAATTCACCAGTCTCACTTTCTCCTCCAGAGCCGTCTGGGTCCAGTGGCAAGATACAGATCAGGATGACTGGAGATGGCCCAGGATGCAGTGGGAGACCTTGGCCCTTTCAAGCTACAGGCTTTAACAGGTGTCGGTAGGAACTTCATAAATGTCTGCCGAATGAAGGAATAAAAATGCCTAAGGTGAAGGGATATCTGTTGATGGAGATTTCTTTCTGGGATGGCCAGAAGGAGGGGGAAGACTCAGGTGACCTGGGAAGAGAAAGCAGCAGTGTCTTGGCCTCTGGAGAAGGGTGCCCAAATCCCAAACCCTGGACAGTTGGGAAGAAGCATGTGGTTGGGTCTCCCACCCTCTGGGTCCTATGATGGAGGGAGGCATTGATTTGTTATCTCTCAAATATCAGCCATGAAGGGAGTTTGGAAAGGACTTTGGAGTCAGGAAAGGCCTGTGATTTGTCCCCAGGGACCTGACAACTTACAAGATGGCAGAGGATGATACCCAGGCAAAAGATGATGTCACCGTGGAGTGCTCAAGACAACAAAGATATTTTGATTTCTGGGATTATATGATCACCATTCACATTCTTTATTACTGCTTGTTAGTACCAAAGAGGTAAAAAATACTTTTAACAACTTAGTGTGTGGATTAGATTCCACAATCTGTACATATCATACAAAAGCGATACTAAAGGCACTTTGTCAATTGGTCAACAGTTCTATGGTACCACAGATCATGAATGAATAGGAGTGAAAAAGGCTGGATTGGTTTTTCAAATTCAAAGAACTTGAAATCCCTTAAAAATGTATTTAATGTACAACCTTGTAGAAACAAAATTGCTGTAGTTGGTTATCTAGTGTAAAAATATTCAGGGTCACACCCATGCAGATGAACAGGACTGTAATCATAGGAAATTTGTCTTTCTTTTTTTTTTGCTGGTTGATTATGTTTGTTCCAAGAGTACTCCCAGGAGTCCTGTCAAGTGCTGAGTAGAGAACACAGTGATGGGGACGCCTCTAGAGGGGTTTTGGAGCCCACGGTGATCTAATATTCCAGAGTGACTGCCTTTGTTTTCAGGTACTCATGGAGAGCCTCTTCACCTGGAGGGGACAATATCAGTTAGTGAAGATGTATACTGTCTGACTCTCAGATAGGTACTATGTACTTCTCTGTGTAAAAAAAAAAAAAGATGGTGGAAGGTAGGGGCAGAGCAGGAAAAGAAGGCTTCCTTCAGAGCTGCCCCAGGACAGCTTTGAATCAAGATGCTTCTTCCTTCTCTCCCCTCTCCATCCCTAACTTCAGGCTGTATGGTGATATCTTTAGCTTGTTACAGTATAGGGCACGAGTTTTTTGCTTTTTTGGTTTCCTGGCCTCTCTGGCAGCCAGTCCAGTGAAGCCAATGGACCCTTTCTCAGAATCATGTTTTTAAATGCATAAAATAAATACCGGAGATTACAAAGGAAATCAATTATATTGAAATAGGGTTACCAAAGTATTAAAAACAAAACAAAGCTTCCAGGTTATGGACTCCTGGTCTAGGTTGTTCTTAAAAGTCAGGGAATCCATGAGATTAGGATCTTGGGATCACTGACTTAGAGCTGGAAGAGGCCTTGGAAGCCACTGAATCCAATTAACCAGTGGGAACCAACAATACCCCTTTTACAGAAGAGAAGTTGTTAAGATCTTCCTTTCTTAGAACTAAGCCTGATTGTACAGGATACAAAGAATATTAGAGGAGCAAATTATCATGGGTGACAGCAGCCTCCTCAGAGCACGTTCACATAGCACATTAAGATTTACAAAGTACTTCAAAAAAAGAAAAGCATCTCTAGAATGCAGAACAAATGTAAATTATGCTGAAGAATAGTTTACTGTGCTCAGGGAGGAGCAGCCATCTCAGTAAAACATGGATATCTGTTTGAGTTGCATCAAAATGACTTCGGCTGAATGCAAACTGGCTTTTGTAGAGGGCGCAAGGGGTGGTAATGCACTGTTGGAGTTGAGTTTGGGACACTGCGACCTGCCAGTCTGGTTCACAGTCAGTTGACTCAAAGCTCCACATGGCGATCAATATTTACTCCTGGTGCCTGATTATTGCCCATGGCCATTCTTCTTTTTTTCCCACCTTCCCCATGAAGCAAGCAACACAATGCAAATGGCAAAGGGCAAGCTGAGAGCCAACTTAAAAAAAAAAATTTCTAGTGTTACTATATCCAAAGCAGATACAGTCTTTTCGTCTTAAAGTTTACCTTGGGCTTAAAAAATTGACATTTCAGAATACCTATAATCCTCTGTATGACTTTCAACAGAGCTTCTTCCTAGCTTGGTGCAGAAGCCCTTAGAAATGACTCTAAATTTTCTCAAAACAGACTTAGAGTCTTCTATGACAGGCTAAGTGAGGGTTTCGGAGCACAAATATAGCCTTACCCAAGTCTTTGCCAAAACCAGATTGTTTCACGCCACCAAATGGGGCTGCCACATCAGTCTTGTTGTAGGTATTGATGAAGACCGTCCCTGCTTCCAGCTTTTCACTCACATACATAGCTTTGTTTATATCTCTTGTGAAAACCCCTGAAGCCAGGCCATACTCTGTATTATTTGCTTGTTGCAACACTCCATCAATATCCCTGTAAGATTTTTTTTTAATCACTTTTTTTCATTAAATATAAGCAACACATTTGATGTCATCCTCTTAATGTTTTATGCAAGCTGTTCAAGCAGTATAAACTATGAAAACAT
Organism: Petaurus breviceps papuanus; assembly: GCF_028583685.1. NCBI lineage: Eukaryota > Metazoa > Chordata > Mammalia > Diprotodontia > Petauridae > Petaurus > Petaurus breviceps. Next base: position 2,037,777 of record NW_027186303.1, read on the forward strand.
TTTATAAATGAAATTTACTACTAAAAAACTCCCAAGGTTACAAGGCATTCAAGGGATAGGGACTGGACCTGAGACTTCATTGCTATAGGGAGTTTCAAGATGAGCAAACTCCCTCTATTAATGCAGGCCGGCACCTTGGCTGCAACTTCCAGTCTCAGCTACATGGAGCATTGAGGGCTTTAGTGATATGCCACGGGTTATCTGGAGGTGTTGGAAGTGGGATTTCCACCCACATCAGCTCCCATGCATTCAAGGTCATTGAATATCTGGGCCCCAACATAGTAAGACTATCAATGGTATGTATTACCTAATGAAACACTCTCCTCACAATACCCTGTGAGGGAGATTTTCTCTCATTGCCCCTCCCTGTGAAACCTCCCCTTCAGGCAAAATGGCCGACTCACTTTCCATGGAAAATCAGGTCATCTCTGCCTGTCAGGATCTAGAGGGGATAAGATGTCTCCATAGAAGAGGGACTGACTGAAGAAGGGAGCGGTTACTTATGGGAAAGGTCATAAGACAAAGGGACATAGTAGAGGTCACACAGGAGCTGGGTTTTGGAGAAAGGGCAGCACAGAGATGGCAAAGCGCAGATCAAATGCATGGAAAGGACCTAATTAAGTTTGACTGGAATGCAGAATATAGAAAAGAAAGAATGTGATTAGACAGGAAAGTTCAGCAGGATCCATTTTGTGGAGAACTTTGAATATCAGGTTATGGAGTTTGTCTCTTACTCAGCAAGTCATGGGAAATCCCTTAAGGTTTCAGAGCAGGGGGATGGGTCAGTGGTAGAAAGGAGGGTCTACAAAGAGAAGCAGAGTTAGGTGACATGGTGGATAAAGTGCCAGGCCTGGAGTCAGGAACCTGAGTTCAAACCCAGCCTCAGATACTTCCTAGCTATGTGACAATGGGCAAGTCACTTGACCCTGTTTGCCTCTGTTTTCTTATCTGTAAAATAGGCTGGAGAAGAAATGCCAAACCACTCCAGTATCTCTGCCAAGAAAACCCCTAATGGGATCACAAAGAGTTGGACATGACTAAAAATGACTAAACAACAACAACAACCTACAAAGATAGAGAAACCAAGCAGGGCATTAAAAGAGTCCAGAAGAGCATCAGTGAAGACCTGAACTAGGTTGGTAGCAGTAGGGATACAAAGCAGAGAAAGCAGAGGCTGGGTCAACCAGGACTTGAAAACAGGTTGGATGTAAAAGGTAAAGGAGAAGAGAGGACCAGATGGTAACTGGGAATAGTGATTCATCAGCAAGGTGGGGGCAGACTTTGGCTGGTTTTGAATACAGTGAATGTGATGGCAGGACAGCCTGGCAGTTCATCCAGCTGATCGCTGGATGTGGTGGTTAACAAACTAGTAAAGGGGAAAGGGAGCAGCAAGGAGACAGAAAAGGCCAAAGTTAGAGTCTTGGGGCGCAGCCACATCCAGGAGCTGGGAAAAGGAAGAAGAGTTGGGCAAGGAGGCAGAAAGTGAACAAAGAAGTGGGAAAACCTGGGAATCCAAAGACAAGAATGGTTGGTGATAGCAAATGCTGCCAAAAGACCATGGAGAATGAGGCCTGAATTGGTGATAAGTCATTACTGATTTGGGGAAGGGCAGTAAGAGTGGAATAGTAGGCTAGATACCAGAGTACAAGAAGACTAAGGAGTGAATGGTGAGAGAGAAGTAGAGAGTGAGTAGACTTATTCTTTCTGGGAGTTTGGCAGTAAAGAGAGAATGATGAGTTGAGGAAGGCAGCAAGATCCAGGCTAGGGTGTTTGGGGGGCTGGCTGAGACCTGAGCTTATCTGAAAGCAGAAGAGAAAAAGCCAAGAGGAGAGAGAGGACACAAAGGAGAGAAGGGATAACTGAAGGATCCAGGGAGACAGGAAGGGCCAGGAACAAGGGCACCACTCTGGGATGGAGAAGGACCAATATCCTAGTAGAGGAGAAGGAAGGAGGAGACTTGGGCAGGTGGGGTATGGAGGAGGGAGCTCACATCATCCATCCTTGATCTGTTCAATAAAGCAGGAGGTATGGTCATCTGATGAAAGAGAGAAGGGAAATGGGAGTGATGCTGGGGAGGTTGTTTAAGAATTTAAGGTTTAAGTCTGGAAATGATGTGGTGAATCTGATGGAGTGATGACGAATAAACCCTTCCCTGCATCAGTCAGTGTTGGGGGAGGTCAGAAGGCCTAAGTCTGTGGTTGCCACTGTCATCATGGTCTGATTTCCTCCAGCAGCCCTTAGTGACGGCCACCGTCATGCTTGATAGTAGAAGCCTTTGCCACATAAATTGCCATGTGTGAATAATACCGTGGCAAAGAAAAAAAAATCAAATTAAAATCTAAATTTAATTGAAAACAGCAAACATACCCATTTTTGAATTTAGAAATGACCATAACAGGCCCAAAAGACTCCTCTTTGGCAAGGTACATGTGGTCTTCAACATCTGTGAACACAGTTGGCTCCATAAAAAAGCCTAATTCAGAAAAAGGGATATATAATTATCAATATGGCCTTAGTAATTCTCGATTTACTTTCTTCCAATTTAAATATAGTAGGGGTCATTAAAAATACACATCTTGCCTTTTTATTTTCTTAAAAACCATTTCAATATTGTGTCTCATCTGAAGTTTCACCTAAGAACCTCCCTCAATGTTTGGGGCCTCCTCACCCTGAAAGATATAATATCCACTCCTATAGCTTTCCCTTCCTACAGCCTCCCCCTGCCATGCTGGCCCCCCTTTCCTTCCATTGGCGAACTCCTCTTAGGGCTGCTATTTTGGGGAGGGGGGCGGCCAGGCTGGCCAACAACCTTCATTCCCTTCTTTGCTGTGCATCTGACTTTCTGTACTTTACCAAGCCCATCCCCACTTTGTGCTGTCTGCTCTCCCTGAGAGCAGGGACTGACTTTCTTTCTGCCTGTGTTTGTACCCTCAGTTCCTAGCCCAGTGTCTGGCATCTCTTAAGCTCTTAATCAATGCCTCGCTAGGGTGGTAAGTGTCATATTAATGCTTTCCAGTCCATCACAAAGATGTTGGGCCAATTCTATCTCCCAAGACACAAGCCTTATTTTTTTTTTTTTTAAGCAATCAGGGTTAAGTAACTTGCTCAAGGTTACACGGCCAGTTATTTCTGGGTGTGGTGCTGAGTGTCCAAGCCCGAGATTCGAACTCCAGGTTGTCCCAACACTGGAGCCGGTACTCTTACTTGCTGAGCCACCTGGCCACCCCTAAGCAATTGGGGTTAAGTAACTTGCTCAAGGTTACACGGCCAGGTGTTTCTGGGTAGGTGCTAAGTGTCTGAGCCCGGGATTCTATCTCCAGGTCTTCTCAACATTGGAGCCGGTGCTCTTACTTGCTGTGCTACCTGGCCACCCCAACACAAGCCTTATTTTGAGAAACAGAACTTTATTTTTCCTAGGTAATAAGTCTCAAGATGAAATTTCAGAATGCCCCAAATCATGTGTGGATGTTACATGGCAGTTACCAGTTGTTGACAGTCAGGAAGTAGAAAGACCCCTGGATTCAGAAAAGCTGGGCTTGATCTCAGTTCTACTACTTATGACCTGAGTGACTTTGGGTCACTCACCCAGTCTAAAGCTTAATTTCCTGATCCATAAAAAGGAGGAGGCTGGGCTACATGCTTAGAGTCCTTTTCAGCGGGAAACCCCCTGTTCTTTATGTTTACATAGCGTTTCACAGGCTCACATTCATTGTTTTATTTGAGATTCAAAACAAGCCTGTAGGGTGGATGAGATAAAGAATCATTCCCCCAATTAAAAAAAAAAAAGATCATGAAAACTGTATCTCCCACACATTAAGTGACATGGCCAAGAGGCGAGAGAACAGAACTGAAAAATCAAGTCAAGAATCCACAAAGTTTCCCTTATACCATGAGCACACCATAATTTCTGGTCCAGACGTGACATGGCTGTGATTAAGTGTTCATATCCATTTCACATTCAGGAAAAAAAATTGCTTTAAAAATCTGGCCTATAACTAAAGCCAAGGCAGCACAGTGGTTGTTATTACCAGGCCTGGGGACTTGTCTTCCTCCATATACCAAAGTGGCTCCTTCTTTCACCCCCGTTTCACAGTACTGTAGAAGTTTTTCCAAGTGGGCCTTGTGATTCTGGGGGCCATGATCTGTGGATCTGTCCAGGGGGTCACCGATTTTCATCTTTTTGATTTCTTCTACCTGTGTATCACCCACAGTTCATCAAACACAACTTACAATTTATAAAACACAAGCTATGTAAGTTCCTCTGAACTTCAAGCCTTTAAGATAAACAAGCTGTTGTTTTTTACTAACACAGAACACCAACAAAAGTACATTTCCATCAGACTATATGGTAGAAATATTTTAGGTCTGGTACATACCTCAATGCTGAAAAATCTAAAGTAATAATAGTGATAGTTAACATTTATACAGGGCTCATTGTGTATGTTAATTGCTTCATAATTATTTTATCTAATCCCCACAACAACTCTGGAAAGTAACTGCTATTGTTATCCCCATTTTATAGATGAGGAAACAGAGGCAAACATGGGTCACCCAGCTAGTAAGTGTCTAAGGCCACATTTGAACTCAGGTCTTCACAACTCCAGACCAAGCATCCAATCCTCTTTGCCACCTGGCTGCCCCTCTGTAATGGCAAGCATAGAAGTCGTTGACACCTTGTTTCAGCTATTGAATTAACACCTTGTTTCTGTTCAAGTTTCTTTTGAGCCTTGTATCAAGTCTGTTAAGAAAGAGAACATGTGAACTGCACAACTTATGAACCCTACAACTCATGAACTCCTGCAACAGGAAGGGGAGGAGCTAATGGCAATATAAGGAGAGGTCTTGTTTAAACACAGCAGTACTGAGAAGAGGGCTCTTGTGGTGGCAGAGTCAAGGAAAAAACTCGTGTTATCCTGGCACTCTGTTTGTCTGCTCTGTCTGTGCTGATTTTTGTATGTGATACTTTGTACAGAAGCCCTGGGACCTTACTGGAAGCCTTGAAAGAGGATTTTCTGGTTATATGTTTACAGAAGTCCTGGAGGAGGGTTTTGGAGGTCCTGGGACTTTACTGATGATTTGTGCTGATCTCTTGGACCTTGTTTGTGGGTCTGTGTTGATTTCTATGTTGATGATTTGTGTTGAGTTCTCAGACCTTGTTGGTGGGTCTGAGTTGATTTCACAAGCAGATGGTGCCAGCAATGTGGATGAATATTATTGTGGCTCTGTCAAGCTTTGTCTTCCCAGAAACAAGAACTGTGAAGGACTTGAGGTGGACTGGACACTGTAAACTTCAATATGTAACAGGAACTGGATGAAGAACTGGACAAAGAACTGGACAAGGGACTGGGAGCTGCCTGCCTTTGAACCCAGGTGACAGTTGGAGCTGGAACCATGGAAGAGGAACCATGGAAGCTGAGAGCCAGCCTCAAGTCAAGCTGAAAGAAGACTTTATTTGGATACTGTATACTGACTGAGATTATGATTTACCTAGGGGTAGAGAACTTTGATTTTTGTACTTTGTGATTGACTAAATGAATGTACTTTGTTTAAAACTATGTGACCACTTTGGTGAAAACTATGTGGCCATTTTAGTGAGAAGTTGTTGAGTTGTGACATGGTGAATGCTGTATTTTGATTTTCTGTGATAAGTTATGACATTGTGATTGCTGTACCTTGATTTTATGTGAATGTTTTTCTCTGATTTGTTATTGAATAGAGTTCACTATACTATGTAATCAGAACTTTGAAAGCTATTCACAGTAGCAATCCTCTGGAAAGCTGCTCATGCTTTATACCCTCTGGCTTCTATATGACACATAGTTGACATTATCATGGCCTTAATGGGTCACACTGTACTAACAGTGTGAAAAGCCTTGACCACTGAGCCAGTCTCATCAAATGTAGAATAAGGGTATTGGATCTAGAGGAATTTTTAAGATCTCTTTAAGGTTCTTAATTTCTGGTTCTCAAAGAAATATTTTCCAGTTTCTCCCTTATGTTTCAGAACCACTTGTGTTACTGACTTGAATTATTTGGTTTAAAAAAGAAATACACATATAATATAGAACAAGATTTAAGAAATACAAACCCCTAAGCAGACAGCTTAAGTAGTATTAATCACCGCTTAAGTCAATTTGGGCCTTCCTTCCTTTCTACTTTATAGAGAGAAAAGTTACATAGGTTTTTGTGTGCTTGTTTGTTTGTTTGCTGTTTTTTTTAAATACATGATATTTTAAGAATAATTAAAAAAAGAAATACACAAGTATAAGATAAGGGAAATATAGCTGAATAATAATAGTTCATGTGAAAAGACATAGGAATTTTAACAGATGACAAGCTCAAATATGGTTCAAAGATGTGGCTGCCAAACAAAACAAAACAAACTCTAGTATGATCACAGGCTTAATATCAGAAATCCAGTGTCTGGAAGGAGGGACATGGTAGTTCAGTTGTCCTCTTATCTTGGTCAGACCACAGTTTGGGTTTTTTCTTAAAATCTTGGTATCATATTTTAAAGATGGAATTATAAACTGGAGTGCATCCAGTGGAGGGTGACCACTATGTTAAAAGAACTCCAAACCATGCAGTGCCAAGAATAGTTGATAGATGTGGGAATGGGGCAACTAGGTGGCGCCATAGTGGATGGAGTGCCTGGCTTGGAGTCAGGAAGACTCATCTTCCTGAGTTCAAATCTAACTTTAAACACTTATTAGATCTGGGAATATTTAGCCAGAGTTAATGATATTTCTGTTGAATTCAGAGAACATTTAGGATGTCTTACCACTCGTTTCACAAATTCATCATGAATGGATTCTTCTACAAATAACCGGCCTGCTGCAATACAATTCTCTCCCTTGTTGAAATACACAGCTCCCATGCCCTTTGAAAAAAGAAAAGAAAGGCCTTTTTAAAACTAAGGATGCTTCCTTGAAGCTATATGTGGGAATCTGCTAAGTATTTCTCTGCTTACACCACAGCTATTGTGTTAGCTATTAATTAGATGGGGGCCTAGAAACTACATTAGGCTATTTATTCATGCCCCGACACATGGGTTATATTTAGAGTTATATTTTCCCTTACTTCCTTTTCCCCTTTTGCTCATTAGCACTTCTAATATTGTTTTTGATAACTATAAATGCAGATGACCATTCATTAAACTTTGGAGAGGCCGAATTTTACATTCACAGAGGACCACATATGAATGAAATAGGAATCCTTGAAATATTAAGATACACAGTGAAACAAATTATGTAAATGATGGTGTCTTTTAAGCCATGTGAGTTTAGAAAGACAAACTGAGGAGAATTCTGATTCTGATTTCAAACTGAAATCCAGTAATATGTTTAAGATAAAAGTTGCCCAGAATGGCAAGATTTTCAAATATAGTGGAACTCAAGGTGTTAAGATCCATTTTCTAGTACACTTCCTCCAGGAAGTCTTCCTGGACAAAATAAAAAGAAAACATAAGACTCCTTGACCTTTCGTATGCTGATGCCAAACTCTTATGGCTTGGTCCTTTGGCTCTCTGCGGCCTATGTTGTCTGCTTTGGATTGCAAACCACTTGAGGGCAGGCATGACTTTTCAGAGGGCCATTGTACATTCTTGCCTCAAGTCCATGTGAATTTTAGATTTCTGATGGTCAGCAAAAGCCATACAACACTGGAACCTTCTTAATTCAGAGTTACATTTCCAAGGTTAATCTTACATTCATTTATCATGAGTAATTCTGAGGATGGCTGTTTATTTAATGAACACCTGCACTGGGACAGGACTCGATTAAAAACACATTCCTGTGAGCAGTGTGTGACAAGGGGACAAACTTCTCTCCCTTCTCATGCCTTTGCAATCTTTTATTTCTTCAATACTGTTTCTGCTTCTCAGAGAGTCCCTTGAGTATACAGTTGTGAAACCCTGAAGTGAGTACAGATATACCAACAAGCATTATGAGTTAGTACACATACCTATCAACAATGTGCAAAAATGACATATTTTTGGATTTACTGCAATACTGGCCCCAATTAAATCAATTTTCAACCTTCTTCAACTGTTAAGACTTCTTTAAACTGGGACATAGTCCCCGAGCAATACTGGCCAGTCAAGACACCAGAGCAGGGATGGATTGGCACATTTGCCCAATTTAGTCAAAAGGTTGCTCAGCACTGGAATAGCAGAAGATTGCCCAGACCCTCCCAGGGCTAAGAAGAGGGGTAGCTCAGAATCTCTGCTTCAGCAGATCTCTCAAGTTTTAACTCACCTCTCTTTCTAAGGAACCAAGTCTGTCTATGAAGGCAAAGAACACACCTTACTAATTCAATATAGTGCCTTCTCCCCAAGAAAGCAGTATTCACCAAGCCTATGGATAAATGCTCCCTGGGGATAAATTAAATACTATACTGACTGCTTCCAAATCCCATTGCTGCATAGATTTATACACAAGTTTAGTGAGGACAAATTGTATCTGGAATGGAAAACCAATTTTTGAAATCTTCAAGAATGAACTTTTTTAAATGGTCTTTGACTCCCACCCAGTGGAAAGCACATGTCAAGTTAAGCCCTTGAAATGCAGTCAGTGAAGAGGCAGCCTAGACGACAGGTTGATTAAGATTGGTCCCCTCTTACCATTCTCACAGCTTTGTCAAGTTCACAGTCACTGAATATGATCAGCGGGGACTTGCCACCAAGTTCAAGGGAAACTTTCTTCAAGTTACTCATGGCACAGCTTTGGGGAAAGACAGGGAAAATGAACATTTCATACCAATCAGATCTTTCTTCCATCTCATCCCTTAATTTAGTTGTTGGGGGAAATGGTAACTACCTGACAGCTAAAGCTTCAGGACAACTGGTGTGACAGAGGCCACGTGCATTAGCATGAGCACGAATTTCCTGAGACCCTGGACACCTGCAGTCCAAGGCTTTGGCCTCTCATTTCTTTGCCCTGAACCACACTTTCCCTTTTCCATCCTCCTCTGGGTTCACCTTTGCATTGAAGTCACTGGGTATGAAGGTACATAGAGGGGCTGCCCCCTTTCCTCTGAGTCATAGCCTGCTACACTGAAGGCCACAGGAGGGAGGGACTGGTTCTATTCTCTGGCCCTCTTTTGGAGAGCTTATTAAAGAAACAGCCCAAGGAGATGTGTATAATCTGATCTAGCTGGTTAGAAGACAGGAGATGGAAAGAGAAATGGACTTCCTCTCTGAACTTGAAAAGATTCAGTGGGAGATGCTGAGAAGTGGGGAGTACACACAACATACATGATTACGGACTGGCTATGGAGCACACAGCAAACTTGTCTGAGTGGTCTAAGAAAAGGGTTTTTCCAGTAGCCCTGTTTAGACAGAGTTTGTGTGGAGGGTGGCCCTTGGCTCTTAGTTGTAGAAACAAAAGGATTTAATAGACCAGAGGCCCCCTGGGACTCCAGAACATGAAGGTGCTGTGTAGCGCTGTCAGTGGGCAGCTGGCAGCTGCCAAGGGGCCCACAAAGGCTCTCTCTCCCTCCTGCCCCCGTCCAAGCTACACCAGCCAAAGGGGCGACTTTAATGCACTTGGAAGACAGGTGACATTCCTGCTAGTTGGGCATCCCACCTCTTCATGATCTGTTTGCCAACCGCTGTGGAACCAGTGAAGCCAAGTTTGCGAACATCTGGGTGTTCGGATAGGTACTGTCCAGTTAGGCCACCTGCGGGATGGGGAATAGAACCTAAATTATAAAGTCATCCTTAAATTCTAGTTAGGGTAAAAAGAGATCTGAGTGAAACCACAATTTAAATAAAGTTAAAGGGGTGGCTAGTTGGCACAGTGAATAGAGCACCGGCCCTGGAGTCAGGAGGACCTGAGTTCAAATCTGGCCTCAGACACTTAACACAAAAAACTAGCTGTGTGACCCTGAGCAAGTCACCTAACCCCAATTGCCCTACCTTTCCCCCTCAAAAAAAAAAGCAATAAATAAATAAATAAAGTTAAATCTGGGAAACTTGAACTAATGTTTTTCTACAAGACAAAAAATAAAGGGAAGAGAACATACTGAGAACCTGGTTGCCTGAAATGACAAACTTTTTGTTTGCTATGGAAACTTATAATTCTTCTGGACTATTCTACCCCCAAAAGTTTCTAAATTGGATGTTATTTTCTTTTCCATTTTGCATTTAGATCAGATTCCTGCCTCTAATCTCAGGACTGGGCATTTCCAAACTGGAGCAGGTTCTGAGAAGGGTGCTCAGAGGGCTGGTGAGGGGCCTGGAGACCTAGGAATCCATCTATTAAAAAGCATTGTCTTGTCTTATTGTCATTCATCCTTCATTCTCAAAGAGGAGCAGTTACATTGAGAGTGATGTTTTGACTTGAATGTGAATTGGATATAAGTGAGGCGGAGTTGTGCAAAGTCGTTAGCCTCATTCTCTCCTACTGGGTCATCAAAGTCCAGTGGCAGGACAACATGGCCCAGGATGTAGTGACCACGGCCCTTTTAGTGTACAGCATGTTATAGTGCCCAAGAGAGCTGGAAAGAACTGAGTTCAGGTCTTCCCTTTGCATCATATTAGCTCCATAACCTGAGAAACTCACTCATCCTCTCCAGCAGCTTTGGAAGATGCTGTCCAGCACAGGTAGAGGGAGGAAGTTTCTTCACCCAGTAGTTCCTTATACAAGTGAAATCCTGGGTCCAGACCTTATCCCTAGCCCCTGTGAATTGTTGTTTAGTCATTTGAGTCAGTGTCTAACTCTTCATGACCCCCTGGTCATGGGGCAGGGTTTTCTTGGCAAATCTGTTGAAATGATTTGCCTTGATTCACTGAAGAAGGAAATGACCAACAGGTTAAGTGACTTGCCCAGTCACACAGCTAGTAAGTGTCTGAGGCCAGATTTGAACTTAGGTCTTCCTGACTCTAGGGCCAGGTCAGCACTCTATCCATTGAGCTTAGCTGCCCCCTATGAATATCCCTTATGAATATATTCTGTCAAATATCATGTACCTTGAATGAACAATCTCCATTCCACGATAGTTATTTTGAACTTTAACCTCTCAAATTAAACTAGATGAAGATGTGATTTTTCCTGTTTTTGTTTTCACAAAAATATTGACTTAGAAGTAAATTAGAAACAACTTGCCTTTGAACAAAGGACATGATCTTAACACTGAGTTCATCACCACATAGTAGGCAGTTTATAATGAATTGCAATTTAGTAAGCCAAAATGACAGGTACTGCTATTCAAAGTAAACAAGCCTGATCGGCTGTTTGTTCTTTTGGAGAAAAACAAAACTCATTTCTCTCTGGAAAAGTGGAAAAGGGAAGAGCATTTGATTTCCCATGGGCTGTCTGTAAGGTCTCCAGCTTCTTGGCTATGAACATCCCCAGGGTTGCCTTTTCTCCCCTCTTGTTAGTAGCAGAATGAGGGGAGAGCAGCAGTATTAGTGGGCTTGGGCTCTGGAGAAGACCCAGAACAGAACAGTCGGCACCATTGGATCTGGGCCAGCAGCGTTAGAACGAGCTGGGTCAGAGCTTCACTGCCCTGTTCCTGTGTGACTCCGTGAAGAGACTGGCCAGAAAGAGTCACAAGGAGAAGTGAGACAACTGCCATCAATTTTATAGTAAATGTGGTCATTGAAGCCTTAATGTTAAGGGAGGTATGTTTATTATGCTATAAACTGAATGAGTTTTCTTCTTGTCTTGGTGGTCCTCACTTAGGTTTGAAACATTCTGGGTACGAATTTTCACTGGTGAAAATCTAAAATTAATGTTTAACAACTGACTGTCCAGAAAAAAGAAAGGACCCTTGATGGCACTTTTAAGTGTAATTTTCATTATTAACATTTCCTCCATCACTTTTTTTTTAAGCAATTGGGGTTAAGTAACTTGCTCAAGGTTACACGGCCAGTTATTTTTTGTGTGGATGCCAAGTATCTGAGGCTGGAACTGATCCCGGGTCTCCTGACACCGGGGCCAGCGCTCTTACTCACTGTGCCACCTGGCCGCCCCCACCTCCATCACTTTCTTAAGGCTAGACAATCAGCAAAACTAAACATCAACCCCTAGGTTGTAGCTGCTGATTTCTAAGGTTTAAATGCTCACACTGAAAATTTAACAACCAGCTCTCCCTGGTACAGCTTCCTTCCTTCTCCCCATTCTGTGGCATTTCTGTAGGTGTTAATGAGTAAACTGTGCTTTGTATCTAAGTCTTGTGGTATTATTTCTTTGGCTTCTCTTCTCACCCACTGTTATGGCAATACTGAGCTCTCTCACAGCAGTGGGGCCCTTCTCCAGCCCTACTTTCCCACATGGGATTGCTCTGCACGGTTACAAGAGGAACAAAAAGCCTCCACTGGCCCCGTCCCATTCCTTATGGCAAAATGACTGGGGAAAATAGGTTTTACCTGAGCCAGGGATGATGTTGATCACTCCCTTTGGAAAGCCAGCCTTAGCGGAGAGCTCTGCAAACTTTAACGCTGTCAGAGGTGTAACCTAAAGAAAAACGAGTCCATAATTGGCTGTGACCGTCCTGCTCTTCAGGCCAAGCCAGACACAATTCTAGGAAGTTCTACCCCAAACTGAGCACCTCTGGGTTCTGCCACACAAGTCAGAGGGACAAAAGCAACAACACAAGGAGATATCGTCACCTCCAGCAAGGCCGCTTCCTCAGTTAAAATCTGTCTGGGGGCTGAGGTATCCAGTGGAGGCAGAAGGGCCCTAACAGGTCAGCGACTCCAACCGATTGGTGTTACTGAGCTGAGGGAGGAGAAAAGACTTAACTAATGGAGTAAAGGTAGCAGTAAGAACAGGCCACCTTTGCAACACAGCACTTCAATGTTTATTTAAAAAAACAAACAAAACACTCCATCACAAACTGGTGAGAGGTCAAGAAGACATTAAGATTCAAAGCCAAGAAATGGAGTTGGGGCACACCTTCCAGCCCAGCACTTTTTCCTACTGTAGTAGGAATTATCACTTTAAGGTTTGCAAAGAACTTGACAAATATCATCTCATTTTATCCTCAAGACAACCCTGGGAGGAGATATGTGCTATCAATATCATCATCTTACAGATGGGGAAACTGAAGCAGAGAGACGCTAAGTGACTTGCCCAGGGTCATGCAGTCAGTAGGTGTTGAGAGAAGGACTTGAACTCAGGTCTTTCTGGGCTCCAAAGCTGGTGGTTCTCAAAGTTTGGTCTAAGGACCCCCCAGGGGTCTCTAAGCCTCTTTCAGGAATCCTGCAAAGTCCAAACTATTTTCTTAGTAGTACACTCCCCTTCAGGGAACCTGGCACACACGAGGGACTTAATAAATGCTCACTGATTGACTTAACCAGCCTGTCAGTATGAGTGTGCATGTGAGTGGGGGCTACACTTGCTTTATAAAAGGAAGAGGTACAGATTTGAGGGATCTTGGGGTACCTGGATATGCAGGATGTTGTCTTCATGAGGACTCAGCAGCCTGAGGGATTAGCTGAGAAACTTGTTTACACAAAGGAAAATATAAGACTGAGGGCCTGGAGTCAGGAAGACTTGAGCTCAAATTTATCCTCTGACACAGATATGTGATCCTGGGCAAGTCACTTCACCGTTTGCCTCAGTTTCCTCAACTGTAAAATGGGGACAATAATGGTACCTGCCTAGCAGGGCTGTGATAAGGACCCAATAAGACAAAAACTGTAAAGCACTCAAATAAGCACTATATAAATGTCAGCTATTATTATTCAGAGATAATTTTTTTTTCCATTTCAGATGAGCTATGTAAGCAGGGAAAAACTAAATGGAAGCAGAATGCCTATTGTTTAGGGGACAGGACAGTAAGGAGGTGAATGGACAAGCTATCTGTGCTAATGGAGGAGCTCTATCCTGGTCACTGTAAAAGGACACTGGGTTTAGCCAACTGAACCTGACAAGGAAGGTGGCCTGGATGGTCTTGGGGAAATGGCAGAGTTGTTTTAATGACTCCCAGTTTCTCTCTAAAAAAAATTCATCTTTTTAATACTAGTATTATTGTTACTTTTTAAAAATGTATTTTACTTCCTTCCCATTACATGTTAAAACAATTTTTAAACATTTATTTTTTAAGTTTTGAGCTCCAAATTCTATTCCTCCCTCCCCTTCCCTGAGATGGTAAGCAATAAAATATTATTTTAAAATTAATTTCTGAATAATAAAAATCTATTTCTTTCTCTCCTTCTTCCCCACCATGGTAAAAAAAACAATGGGGAGGGGCGGCTAGGTGGCTCAGTGAGTAAAGCGCCGGCCCCGGAGTCAGGAGAACCTGAGTTCAGTTCCGGCCTCAGACACATAACACCCACACACAAAAAACTAGCTGTGTAACCTTGGGCAAGTTACTTAACCCCAATTGCCCTCCAAAAGGCAAAAAACAATAATAATAATAATGGAGAGAGGGAGCCACTGTTGTAACAAACATGGACAATCAAGCAAAACAAATCCCAACACTGGCCGTGCCTCAAAAAATGTAGGTCTCCTTCTGCTCTCTCAGTCTGCTGAGGTGAGGCAGACTGGAATGCTTGAGGTGGAAGGAGCAGGCAGGATGCAGGATGTGGGAGAGGAGGTGAGGTGCAGGGTGTGACCAGCCAGAAAAGTGACCAAAGAAGACTGCACTGAAGCCACCACCAGAGATGGGGTTTCCACAAGGCAGCCCCAATTAGCCTGACATTCCAGAACAGCTCTTCCCCTCCCCTCTCCTATTCCCTTTGCTTATTTGTATGATAAAGGCACCTCCGGACTACAGGATATCCCAGGCATTTCCATAAGATTATATTTAAAGCAGACTTATTAACCTCCACCTCCTAGGGGAAGCAGGCCCTCAGGCAGGCCTCCTATGTGGGGGAGAGCCCACTGGGACTCTGCCTCACAGGGAGCAGGCTGCTTGGGTACAGCACCCCAATAAAGGCCTCTCATTAAGTTGGAGACTGTCTGGGTGACTTCTTTCAGGACAACAGAACCTACACTGTCTATTACTCATCATTTCAGGTGGCACCCCAATATTCTTGGGGTTCACCCTGAACTCATTAAGTCCATCTGTGTCAGGAGGTGGGCAGCAGGCTCCCTCAGTGTAATACCCAATTGACCTATAGGGCTATCATATGGCTGGGAGTTATGTGACATTGCTTCCACCAGACCCCACACTCTTCAGCGAGAGCCCTCTTTAAAGCTTTTCTTTGACCAGCACAGGACACTGTGAGCTGTTCTGCCTCTTTTCACCACTAGATTAGCACTGCTGGAAAATTTGAAAATATATTTTGTGAAATGAAATTGGGAGAGAGAAAGAGAAGGGAGATACAAGAGATGGAGTAAGAGAGGAAGATAGACGGAGGGGAAGAAGGCAGAAGAAGAAGAGAGACACAGAAAGAAAGAGAGGGAGGGAGGAGAGAGAGAAATGCACATAAGTGGGGATCCTAAAATAAATTCCTTAGAAGAAAGCTGTGGCTATGCCAGTGGAGAGAGAGGTAAGAGCTGACACCGTCCTGGAAAGGTTGTAGGACCCTATGAAGAGCCTTATTTGAAGACCATCCTGGCTAAATATGGAGAGAACCACACCAAAAGGTGGGTACCACGTGACATTTTGTCTAGAGAATCTTGGTAGCATCTCCTCAAGCATGAAAGGATTGTAGCTTGCATGGGTGAGGGAAGTCCCCACCCCATGACTTCACTGCTCTTTTCAATCATGGAAGCATGAGACCAGAATATCTGCTGAGCCTCCCCCTTGCCTAGGTTACCTGTGCTGGCTTGAGTACCAAGGTGTTGCCTGCTGCCAGACATGCTGCACTCTTCCATGCCAGCATCATTAGGGGATAATTCCAAGGAATGATGATTGCACAGACACTACAGAGGGAAAAAAATCAAAACATTAAATCACTCAGTATGGACTAATTGGAGAGACCATGCATACAAGTCACAAAAGAAGCCCCTTCTCACCCTAGAGGCTCTTTCTTGGTGAAGGTCAGATTACGATTTGGGCGGGCTTGGTTAATTGGGATTGTTGAACCCTAAAAAAATAACAAAAAGAGATTTGATACCAATGCAAGGACACGAACTCCACTTTCTAGAAAAGTCCACCTCTGTCCTGCCATCTGCTCACTGCTATGAAATGGTGAAGTTTTACTTCTTGAAGATCATAGTGGACAAGAGTGATAAAAGAAGGGATTGTGACCTTCTGACCTCAGTCAACCTGGCTGCCCACTGTGAAGCTCTGTGATCACAACAACCCCCATGATACCCAGACACTCAGGGGTGCATTTCTGGAGGGGCCCAGATGCTGAGACCAGTGAATTTGAGCTTGCCTGGATTTTGTCACACCAGCCTGCAAAGTATCGGAATGTCTGCACAGACATGCCAATGTGGGTCTTCAGGGCCAGGGTGTACACAGCCCCTGAGTCAATGGTCTCGATGGTTGCCAGCTCTTCCTGATGTTCTTCCATCAAGTCTGCAAGTCTGTAAGACACGGAGCCAGGGGCAAAGTGGGCTGGAGATGAGTCATCATTTCCACTCATATCACACACACACACACACACACACACACACACACACACACAGAGTAATAGCTATTGATATGGCTCTGTATCACACTTGTTAGAAACCAGATGAATACAAACCTAGCAATTATACAAAATTAAATTGTAAATGTGAACTTAACTATGACCATATAGAAAGTTTCATACCAAGACTACAGGCAGGCCAGTGACAATTTATTCTTTCCTTTTTTTTCTTCATTTTTCAAATGCTTTATTAACTTCTGATTTACATCATTCATTTCTGCCAGATTTTGAATTATGAATTTTCTCCCCATTTTTCCCCTACCCACCGCCCCAAAATAGCAGTCCCACAGGATATCCCCTCCTCCAATCTGCTCTCTCCCATATTTCCTCCCATACACCTTTCGACTTTTCCAGTGGATCTCTATGCCCCAGGGCCTATATATCTTATTTCTCAATTACATGTAAAATAGTATTAATAATAGTATATATATATATATATATTAAAACATTTGAGCTTAAAACTTTGAATTCCAGATTCATTCCCTTCCTCCCTTGTCACCCACCCTTACTGCGAAGATAAGCAGTTCAGTACAGGTTGTACATGTGTGGCTAATGCAAACAATAACATAGTAGATATGTTGTAAAAGACTGACTATATTTCCGTCCCTCCTATCCCACCTCCCACTTTTTCTATTCTCTACTTTGATCCCGTCCCTTTTCAAAAGTGGGTGCTTCCAACTTCCCTCCCCCCCAGCCTTCCCTCCCTTCCATCATCCCCCCTCTCATCTCCTTCCCCCCATTCTCCTATAGGGTGAGATACCCTATTTAGTGTGTATTTCATTCCTTCCCCAGGCCAAATTCAATGAGAATAAGGTTGACCCATTCCCTTTTGCCTTCCTATTCTTCCCCTCCATTGTAACCATTTTCCCTTGCCTCTTCTATATGACATACTTTACCCCATTCTGTCTCTCCCCATCTCCTCTCATTATATTCCTCTCTTACCTCTTAATTTCACCTTTTAAGTATCATCCCTTCCTATTAAATTGGTCCTGTGCCCTCTATCTATGTATAGCTGTAAACATATATACACACATTCACATATGTATTCATATGCCCATATGCTCTCATATATAGACATATATATTTCTATTCCCTTCAACTATTTTCATACTGAGAAAAGTTTCATCAGTTACAATTATTGTTTTTCCATGTAGGAATGTTAATAGTTCAACTTTGATAAGTTCCTTATGATTTCTTTTCCCTGTTTACCTTCTCATGCTTCTCTTGCTTCTTGTATTTGAATGTCAAATTTTCTATTCAACTCTGTTTTTTTCAACAAAAATGCTTTAAAGTCCTCTATTCCACTGAATGACCATATTTTCTCCTGAAACATGATACTCAGTTTTGCTGGGTAGGTGATTCTTGGTTTTAATCCCAGCTCCTTTGACCTCTGGAATATCATATTCCAAGCCCTTTGATCCCTCAGTGTAGAAGCTGCCAGATCCTGGGTTATCCTGACTGTGTTTCCACAATATTCAAATTGTTTCTTCCTGGCTGCTTATAATATTCTCTCCTTAATCTGGGAATTCTGGAACCTGGCTATAATATTCCTAGGAGTTTTCTTTTTGGGATCTTTTTCAGGAGGTGATCGGTGGATTCTTTCAACCTCTATTTTGCCCTCTGGTTCTAAAACATCAGGGCAGTTTTCCTTGAGAATTTCTTGGAGGATGATTTCTAGGTTCTTACTTTGATCATGGCTTTCAGGTAGTCCAGTAATTTTTAGATTATCTCTCCTGGATCTGTTTTCCAGGTCAGTGGTTTTTCCCATGAGATATTTCATATTGCCTTCTATTCTTTCATTTGTTTGGATCTGTTTAACAGCATCTTGATTTCTCATAAAGTCATTAGCTTCCATTTGCTCCAGTCTAATTCTAAAGCAATGATTCTCCTCAGTGAGCTTTTGAGATTCTTTTTCCATCCGGCAAATTCGACTTTTTAAGGCATTCTTCTCCTCATTGCCTTTTTGAGCCTCTTTTGCCATTTGAGTTAGTCTATTTTTTAAGGTATGATTTTCCTCAGTCAGGCTATTGACTCTCATTTTGTAATTTTCTTGCATCATTCTCATTTCTCTTCCCAATTTTTCCTCCACTTCTCTTATCTGCTTCTTAAGGTCCTCTATGGCCTGTAACCAGCTCGTATTTTCCTTGGAAGCTTTTGGTGTAGGAGTTCTGATTTCACTGTCTTCCTCCTGTTCCATGCTTTGCTCCTTTTTGTCCCCAAAATAGGAGTGTAATGTTGGAATCTTCTGTCTGCTTTGTTTCCTTTGCCTGGTCATGTCTCCCCTCAGTCACTTGACCCCTGGGCTTTTTGCCACAGTAGGACTCTGCCACCAGACAGGGGAGCTTTCATCCCAAACACTGGGGTTTTCTCAGCTGCCGGAGGTATTAGTTGGGAGCCCTTGCTGAAGCCTCCACACACTCTGGCAAGCTGGACACACACCCCAGGACCTTCACCCTAGGCTGCAATCCAGATCCAAGAAGGTTAAAGCAAGAGTGATTACCCCTCAGACTGGTCACTTGGTCCCCCTACACTCTGCAGGCCAGGAGCTGAAGCTGCCATGTGGCTGCGGCTGCCCTGGCTCCTCAACTGCTTCTTGCCCTGGGGACAAAAGCCGAGACACTCCCAACTATTGGGTCCCAAAGTCTGCACTGCCCTGACCTCTTACTTTGTCCTTCACATCTATGTGTTGATAAATCTGGAGATGGCCACAGCTGCTGGTGATCTAGAATCCCTCCAGCTGGTGGCTGGTCAGGCCCCCCTGGGGCTAAAACCTCTGGCTCGTGGGTCTGGCCTTGCCTCCCAGAGTTCTGTGCTGGACGATTTCTGCCGGCCTGCCAGGCTGTCCTTGGTGGGAGGTTAGATTCTCTGTGTCATTTTGTGGGTTCTGCAGCTCCAAGGTTTGTTTAGATTTTTAATTTTTAATGAATTGGGTAGGGTGGAAGCCAGAGCCATGTGGAGATCCTGCTTCTACTCTGCCATCTTGACTCCTTTTTTTAAATTTACGACAATTTATTCTTTCAGGTACACTCAGGAATAAGTATGCATTAATATGAAATGCATTTATTACATCAGAATGGGGTGGGCATCTCGATGTCTCTGACCGTCAGATACAGGCTCAGAGTTTATTTGTACAAAACCTACATTCTGACTACACTCCCACTCTTGGCAGAGAAATCACAATAAAAGTGATTAGGCAAAGAGAAGTGTGGTAACAAGTTAATCTTCCAAAGGACATCATGGTCTTGTGGAAACTACTAGATTTGAAGCCAGAAGAAGATTTGAATCGTGACTCTCTTACTTCCTCCCTGTCTAGGACTCAGTTTCCTCATCTGTAAGGTGGGGGGGAGTGCACTAGAAGACATGCAGCCTCTGGGATCCCTTCTAGCCCCAGATCTGTGTTTCTGAGAGTGAAGGAGTGACTCTGCAGCCATTAGACCTGGATTCCAGTCTTGACTCGGAAGTTTACTCCCTAAGCTTTGTGACATCTGGGGCAAGTCTTGACCTGAGCTCAGGTTCCTCTTCTGTAAAATGGAGATAATGATTTTTATGCTGCCCACTGATAGGAATGTTGTGAGGATGATGTTTTGTAAAAGGCAAGCTGCTAAGTGTAACGTGGGTTATTATTCTAATGGAAGAGAATGAGCAGGGACTATTTTTTGGTTTGTTTTCTTTATATTCCTAGAACTTAGCTCAGGGCCTGGCACACAGTGGGTGCTTAATAAATGTCTGCTGACTATGTTCATTTTAATAGTTATTCTTGGGTATGGACCTGATTTTTCCCTTTTAATAAAATCTCACTGTAGCACATTCTCAGGGTAACCCATTTCAGACAAATGTGATAAGATCAAGTTAACACAGGTGTGTTGGGTTAGCCATAGGCACACCTGGGAAGTAAGCCAAGTGTGTCTTTGGCCTCCAGCCCACCCCTACTTCCCCATCTTCTGTCCTCTGGGGCTCCTAGTCCCAACCCTAACCAGAATTGGGATAGGGGGAGGAGAAGGAAAGTTGCCATCCTCTGAAAGCTCTTTGGCGTGGTTTAATCTGGGCCTGGGGCTGGACATTTAGCTTCAGAATGGATGAACAGATACACAGCCTCTCCTGTTTCTCTGTGGCATATGCAGGGTATGCTCCTTGCTGCCCACCTCCCCCTTCATTCCCAAACTTCATCTCCCACCCAAGGTCCATTGTGTGATGCAGACCTAAGGAGAAAGCTGTCTTAGCAAACTGTGATATAAAAACAGAGATTGCACAGGTAATGGGATAATGTAGATAATAGGGAGAAATATTCTGGAGGGATTTAAAAGAAAAAACATCTTAGCTAATACCCCAAGGCAGAGAAGGGGTGTTTCGCTGTTTTTTTAAACACACCTGTACATTAATCTCCCTCGTTCTCTGGCATTCATTCTTCCCCATTCACCGTTTTCAAAGGCGTCTTTAGCAGCTGCTACTGCTTTGTCAACATCAGCCGCTGAAGCGTAAGATACTTTACATATGGTCTATTTCAAGACAATGAAAGTAGATTAGTTTTAAGGGAAGTTATCAAATTGTTACAGTCAGAAGTTTGATATTTTGAATACTTCCAGAGTCTACAAGAGTGCCTTGTAAAAGTCTAACACTCATTTTAAATATGCTTATTTATTTTATAACAGTATTCATTTATGTTAACAGCATGTACTAACATTGGACAAAAGCTAATTCATTTCTAATCCCACCACTCAGGAAAGTACCAACCGTTTCAGAAAAACTCCGTAATTCTAACTATGAAGACCCCAAGTGGTGCGGTCACTTTTCCCTTTATGCTGTATTGGAGCAGGAACATGTACAGGAGTTGCTTTGGCTGCTCGATGTCACGTGACCTTACTACTCTCCCTGAGCTCCATGTTCCTTCTCTGTAAATGAGGAACCACCTACTCTAAACAGAGTTCCTGACCTCCAACCCCCCCTGCCCCTTCCTCATTTGCTTTTTCTGCTGAGTGTTTTCTCCTTTCCTATCTCCCAGGCTCATGATGTCAGAGACATCCTAGGCCCTTCCCTCCACCCCAGTGCCCACGTCTGGCCCAACCATGTCATGTCTACGTCCAGAACATGCGAGCTGGCGCCCTTCTCTCCCCTTGGTCCCACTGCTTCTTGCCTGCCCCCACCTGTCTTCCTGCTGACCTCCAGTCTCTCCCCAGTCCAATCTAACCTCTGTATGGCAGCCAAAGCTATCTTCCTACAGTACAGGGGTGACCCTTCTCACCTCATGTCTCAACTACTGCAGCCACCTCTGGCTGGCCTCGTCTCCGGTCTCCTCCCACTTCTGTCCATCCCTGGCTCAGATGTGAAGATGGCCTCCCTACAGCATGGGTCTCGTGGGTCTATGGCGGCACACTGCAGCGGCTCTGAGGGACTCCCAGGCTTTTCCCCTTCACTCTACTGCCTGGTGACCTGGCATCCTGGCTGCTCTTTACCCTGCCTGGCATGCTCCCCCTCCTTGCCTCCCGCACTGCTGAAGGCCACCCTTCTACAAGAAGCTGTCCCCAATCCCCCTCGGTCTTAGTGCCCTCCTGGGATTGCCTCCAGCTTGTTTTATCTGTATCTCATTTGTGCATTGTGGTTTGATGCCGTCCCCTCCATTAGACTGTGAGGCCCTTGGGAGCAAGGTCTGTTTTCCCCTTTCTTTTTATCCCTAGCACTTAGCATAGTGCCCAGCAATGAGGAAGTCGTCAGTCAATAATCCTTAATTAAGTACCTACTGTGTGTCAGGGGCAGCTAGGTGGTGCCATGGTGCCTAGAATGCCAGGCCTGGAATCAGGAAGACTCATCTTCCCGAGTTCAAATCTGGCCTCAGACACTTCCTAGCTGTGTGACCCTGGGCAAGTCACTTAGCTCTGTTTGCCTCAGTTTCCTTATCTGCAAAACGAATTGGAGAAGTAAATGGCAAACCACAAGAAAACACCACATGGGGTCACAATGTGTGAGACACAACTGAAAACGACTCAACAACAACCACAATAGGTGCCAGGCACTTTGCTAAGCTTTGGGGATTCAAAAAGACAAAAGATGCTTCCTGTTTTCCTACAAGAAATGCTCAATAAATGCTTGCTGACTGACTGACCATTTCATCCTCCTACTCAAGGACCTCCAGCAGCTTCCTATTTTTTCTAGGATAACAGAAAGCCCCTTGTGTGGAGCCTATCGAGCCTGTCATGGCTCCCACCTGCCTCTTCCAGGCCCAGCCAAACTGGCCTGTGTACTCTTCCCCATACAGACCATTCTCAAGTTAGACACCAAGGCCTATCTCCTGGGACTCATTCAAAGCCACCCCATCTCTGGCCCAGGCAGCGGTATGGATGGCGGCTCCTCCTGACGGACGCAAGGCCTGTCTCATGGCTGCCCATGAAGCACTCAAGCTGTGGCCCGGAGCAGTGACTTACAGATCCATTGGTTGGGTTGATGGTTTCGTAGGTCTGCCCATCTTCAGCGTCCACAAACTGCCCGTTGATGAAACATTGATGAGGCATTTTCAGGGTCATATTATTGATGTCTTTTGAAACCTGAGAAAGGCCCAGATCAGAAGTTTCAACAGATGTTCATACTTTCCTGCTCAATATAGAAACAACAGCTGCCGAGGGAAACTCTGTGTGAGTGCAGGGAGGGGAGCTGGGTTCACGTTGTTCTAACCTCTATTGCACAGTGTGTCAATCAGTCATCCAAGACATTTCCTCAGGAAAGATGAGGAAATGATGAGGACTTTCAGGTGCTTGGCTTGGCTCTGTGCTAAGGAGCTGGGTTCCAATCCTGTTGCTGCCCCTTTACTACCTGTGTGACCTTGACCATTACTTATCTGAAAAACTGAGAGGGCTAGATTGGCACACTAACAGACTCCCAGGTTCCTTCCAACTCCTAAGTTATGGTCTCAGAGTACTTAAAGTGAGGCTCTTCCTGTTTTGAAGAGGCTGTGGGTTTCTTTTTTTCTTTCCCAGGTTATAAAAGAACATAGTGTCACGAAAAAGTGTTTAACCCAGATCATGATGTGAATTCAGAGATCATCCAGGCCAACCTTCTCATTTTATAGATGAGGAAACTGGGTCTGAACCTCCCTGGAGGCATGACCTAGTCTAAGTCTCCTCCAGCCTCCAGACCTCAGTTTCCTCATCTGTCCAACTCAGGTTGGACCAGGCTTCTAGCTCTGGAATGAATGACTCAAATCCTAATGCGTGGAAATGCCGCCCTCTAGTGGTCGCATGTTTTGTGCACCCAAGAGTTAGACTACTTTTGAGCCCTGAAATCCAAGGCTCTTTAAACACTAATTGATGTTTCATGAATCCCAGGCCCTTTTTCTTTCCTAACGTCCCTTTCCCTCTTTCTCCTGCCTTCTCATCCTCCCTCTGTCTCAGATTTTTCTTTTTTTCTGCTATTTCAATGGTGCTTTCAGTGGGAGACATAAAAGGAGGGGGGAGATTTGTGTGGAGTTTCAAATGGCAACATAAGGGTCTTTTAGCCTAATGCTGGCAGCAGATCCCACCTTCTTGTAAACATTACTTTCCCACCCAATGTTCCTGCTGTGTTTAGGGCAGTGGTGTCAACCTCAAATAGATTCGTGCAAGCTTCAAACTGACTTAATTTCAAAATGTAACATTCTCTGTTTTACAGTATTTTTGTTTTGTTAATTATTTCCCGATTACATTTTAACCTGGTTTGGGCTGCACTCGGGAGTGTTGTGGGCTGTCTGCGGCCCATGGCCATGCACTTGACACCTCTGATTTAGGGATGATGGAAGAAGATGAGTGTAGACTGCTCTACACTGGGTCAAAACACAGCCCGTCTTCTAGGCTGTGGAGCCTCTGGAGCCAATACTGGTTGCCACATTTCAGAGAACCACAGAAGGTCAGAGGTGGAAGGGATCCCAGAGGCCACCAAACCCACCTTGTACCCGACACCAAGACCCCCTCCTACCCTCCTAGAGGCAAGGGATTGCACAGGTTTTGTTTCCCAATCTACCTGGCGTAACTGAGGGTCACCCATCCTCCCAAGACGGCTCATTCCACTCCACTTCTTGGGCATTTCCCGCAAAGGAATAGGCCTCGCTGTACCTCCTAACTATGGCTTCCATTTCTCCCCATATGATGCCCAAAGACAAAGATGATTCTGCTTCCTTCTGTTCCACTAACAGAATCCCTCCCATGCTCAATGTACAGAAGAATGACATGACTCGTGAACATGGGACAACTTACATAGTCCACGACCAGCTCTTCCTCTTGATCCTCGCCCCGTTGCTTCCTCACAACCATCTGAATGAAGTCTCCAAACTTGGTGGCCATGTACACGTCCTCGTTCTGTAGCTGAAGGCCACCACACTTCTGGCGGATCTCCTCAACCAGCCTTAAATCAAAGGAAGCACTGGTTTGCATGACTGGCGTGTTAGTGGGAATGAATCCAGTCCCAGAGCTGGTGAGAGGCACAGTGAAGGCTCTGGCCCAGGTCTGCCAGCCTCTCCTCAATGGCTCCCTCCTGTATGCTGTACCACTTTGGGGTTGTGTGTGAATCACAGGGAAGGAACTGTCCATGTTCTGGATAAAAAATGGCACCCCGTGATAATGTAATTTTCCTTACTTTGCCTTGAGTTTATCTTTTTGGATAGTATTAATTGGACAGTATTAATCAAAATCATCCTCACAAAGGCATGAACGTTTGGCTACACGCCAAGTCTCCGTTCTCTGTTTAGAATTTTTAAGCTTGGAAGGGCCAGACCAGGCCTTTCTTGGCTCTGAACCTGCTTAGAATATCTGCTTGGCTCCTACATTCCACATGATGGGACCTTGGAACCAGAACTGGCCAACTTCTCAGGCCCACATATTAGAACTGCTTAATTAAGGGAGATGCCCCTGGAATACTTAATTCTGTATCTCTGCTTTCACCCTGCTCTCCAGGGAGGCCCATTTGGCCTCTGTCTCCACTGACATTTTGAATGGTTCATTTTCAGACAATCAGACCCACTTAATATCCTTTACTTCATTCTGGTTCCGTGCCTGATTATCTCTCGGCCTGCTTAGGCCTCCCTCTCTGTGAGTAGCTTTGGTTGCTTGACAATGGAGCTTGTTATATTTCATGTGTCGATCCACTGGAATTTGAGGGTAGGATGATGTTACAACTTGCCTGGTAGCTATCATCCCAAGTTCATTTCACTGGGCATGGTTTTTTGGGTGGGAATAAGGTGTTCTGGCTTCATAGCCTAAGTCAGGATCAATTGTGAGCTTTTTGCCTTGTTTTGCCAGGGCCCTGGCCTCTACAAAATTTCCTGAAGTCTCCTCAACATGCTCCCATGCCCTCTCCAGCACCCCACATTTGTACTGTTTCCTTCCATTAGAACATAAGCTTTTGGAGGCTATAGCTCATTTTATTTGCTTATTCCCAGAACTTATTATAGCACCTGACACATACCAAATGTTTAATAAATTCTCCATCTATCCATTCACCCATCTGTGTCTCTATCTATCCATGTCTCTACCCATCCATCTCTCTAAATTCACCTCTCTCTCCATTCATCTGTCTATCGCCATGTCAGCCAAAAACTGTATAGGAAATTCACGAATTTCTAACATGTCTGACTTCAGGACTTTTCAATGTACTAGATCTTTCTAGTAGGTGATTAAACCACTTAAAGAAATAAATGTGAGGCTAAATTTAAAAGAGGAGAGGCAAGCAGCAAAGATTTCCTAGCACCTAGGGACCAAGGGAAAACAGGCCAGTATAACAAGAGGAAAAAAAGGAAACAAATGCACGTGTGACCAAGACAAAGGAAAAATGATGAACTGGTTTAAGTGCCAAAGATATGAATGACTAGCAGAAAATGTTGAAAGGTGTTTGTGATAATTACCTGACAACATCCATTGAGCCTCCCCCAGATTTAAAGAAGTCTGTGGAGTCCTCAATAGCAGAAACATTACTCAGAATTCCTGCCCAGATAGCCTATGCAAGAACAGAAATGGTTATATATGGAAATAACATTTTAAAAAGCAACAACATAGGAATTGAGAGCAGTTTCCACCCCAACCTTATCACCTCTGCCCCAAGAGTGAGGTGTGACAGAATTCAGAAACAGTTAGACGTTCACCTTGATTTCTTGGGCCACTTTCTTCTCCTCATCGGTGAGTTCTACCACACATGTTTCCCCCATTGAGAAGTATTTAGAAGCAGGGATCATTCTTCCATCTTCAAATTGAATATTCCTCACCATTAGCTACAAGGTGAGAAGAATAACTGGGTTAACTACGAGATTAGGACAGGAGGAAACTGACCTTACCATTGGTTCGGGATGATCTATGGGGACGGGGGTGGAAGGCAGCAGAAATTCCTCCAAAGTTCCCAAGTGTGACTTCCCAAGTTTCAGAATGTTCTCCTGCTAACTCACCACTGATTAAAGCTAAGAAGTTTGCATTTCCTGGATCTGGACTTCTATTCTATTCTATTGTCTTCTAGTAAAGTTCCTGGTGTTAAAAGGGCTTTTAAAAAATAAAGGAAACTGACAGAAAGTTTGAAGAGATCCAGAGTGTCCTCTTTAGTGTTTCTGGAGGCCACTTCTCTTTTCAGGCCTACTAATTGCCCTTAACCACCAACACACCCAGAGCAGGGTGGAGGTCATCAGAGATGGCCCAATGGGCCAGTGTCAGGTGAAAGGGTGCCAAGGCAGGCCTTGTTTTGTGGCCTCCAGCTTGTTTGACACAAAAGTGGTGTTTGACAGTCATCTGTCTATGTGGTCAGAAGAAGTCTGATCCTAGGGAGCTAATGAATGTTCAACAACTTGGGGGGAGGGTCTGGGAGGCAAAATGTATATTGGACACACTTTTAAATTTAATCTGTGTTATTAACTAGCCAATCAACAACACATATCAAGCCTGTATCTGTGGCCTTTGGCGAGTTCTGCATTGTAAAGTCTGCTGATGGAAATTTAACAACCAACCCCTTGAAAGCTTGCCTGAGCCAGCTCCAGATCATCCCCTGGCCTAGGTTACCTTAGACTGGGGATTTCATCTGGTTTTGTGTCATGGGCCCATTTAGCAGAGTGTGATGAAGTTCTTATGAGAATCATGTTTTTAAATCCATATAATAAAATACATAGGACTACAAAGGAAAGCAATTCTATTCAAATATGTGTATATATGTGTGTATGTGTACATATGCATGTATGCATAGATTATGAAATTCATGGATCCCAGGTTCAGAATCCCTGCCTTAGGGAATGATTCACTCAGCACCTTTGTAGAAACTCATCAGCTGGTGGACCACTATTGAAAAAAAAAAACAAAAAATATCTAGAGGGCTAATGGTATGTTGGGGAAACACAGACTGTACAAGTTCCTCTCTCTTATCAGTCACAGGTTTTTTTTTCCTTTTTTAAATCTCTGCAACAATTTCCATCACGCTGGAACACAGTAAGCACTTAAGTGCTCCCTCCCTCACTCATTCATTCACTCATGAGGGTGACAGTTCATTATGTACAGTTTCTCATTTAGAGGAAGCAGATTGTATCACAGAGTCCATGTGAAACTTTGGAACGTGCTCATAAATGACAGTTGGGTTCTCACATTGGCCCCAAAGCTTACTTAACACCAGCTAACAGAAAAGTAATAACTATAATAGCATTAGAAACAATAAGGCGGGTTAAAAATGTGAGAGGTGTGTCCCCAAATCTCCATCCGGGAAGCTAGAAACACAGCACACCTTGTTTAGAAAGAGGTACTTCCTGTACCCTGTGACAGGACCCAATGCCCCCTTCTGAAACTCATGACCTGTGTCCCTGTGGGATGTTTTTAGAGCAGGGATTTAATTCAGTGAACCAAATGAGAGCTCTGTAAGATCTAGCTCTCATTTCCTCAGGTAAGTTAGTAAGGTCTTTTACTAGCATTAAAAAGACACATTATCATCTGTACTAACTGTCCTGTGTCAAAACAGGTTCTTTATCTCTCAGTGAGCTAAAGTGCCTGTGGTTGCTAACAGTGGGTCCTTTCCTAATATGGTTGCTGTCAAAGATGACTCCTAAAGGCAAGCAGTGATCGAAACAGTTGGACCCATTCCAAAAGGGCTTGATGTTCCAGCCGGAGAGTGTAGCTACTCACAGAGCCCACATCTCAATATACTTCTCAATCCAGTGAACTCATTGCCTTTGACTAAAGGCATAAACACAGAACAGCAAGGAGAAGTGGGGTAGCCATTTTGGCCAATTCAACCATGGATGACAGACCACACTGGCAGGTCCTCTTCACTTTCTTACCAAAAGTTAATGGGTTAGACCACAAATAGAAACAAGATTTTAAAAAAATCAGTTACTGTACCCAGGACTCACCATTTTTCCATCATTACCAAAAAGAACCAGCCCATTTTTGGTGACAAGACCAGGCTTCTCAGCACCTTTGATTGTTAGGGGTTCTCCGGGTGGCACAGAACCATCCAGTAATGATGAGCCATAGAAAGTAACCACCTAATAGGGACATCAATAAAGATGTTAGGAAATGAGCATCAGTTTTTTCTAACTGGAGTCATCTTACATTGTTGTAGGACCAGAAAATGGTGCAAATGTTTTGGAATGTGATCTGGCAATCTATCATAGAAATCATAAGAGTGACCATATCATTTGACCCAGAAATCCCATTGCTAGGATTTGATCCTAAAGACACATAGGAAATCTCCAACAAAGTCCTCTTCTGGTGCCTCAAGGTGGTGTGGACAAGACCATGGGTCCCACAAGGCAGTGACTATAGAGCACCAGCTCTGGCAGGCTCCAGTGAGCTGAAGGGCTTTTAATTCAGGCCTCCAGATGGCCTCTAAGTGTTGTCCAAAGACCAGCCTGGCCAAGTTTGGGGAAATCCATCAGTTTGGCCCTGATGGCCTGATTTCTTCACCACCACCATCTCTTGAACTGCCGAGGGGCTGCAATATGCATCAATGGAGGGAGCACTCAACTCAATTCAAATGTCATATTCTTCAGAATACCTTTCCAGATTCCCCCAGATGTGAGCACCTGCCCCACCCCCCATCTCTGAGTGCTTATTTTGTATATGGTCCTTATTTACTTAGCTGTGAACATGTTATTCTTCTTGGTACCTGTAAACTCCTTGAAGGCAGGGACTGTTTTAAAATTTGCAATACTAGAGCCTAGCAAAATACTGGGCACAAAGTCAGCATTTAATAAATCCTTGATACTTGATTCAGGTAGGGTTTCAATGGACTTTAGTCCACTAAATTTCAATATGCTCAGCTGGATGTGATTTCACAATCCCCCTAATTCTCCCTTCCAGAAATAAGAAGTTAACGCTATTCTAGGCAGCCTTAATAGAAGGCTATATTCCGGGGCAGGGGAGGGGATTGTCCCCACTCTAGATAATCTGCTTGGGTCACACCCTATCTGGAGGATTGTTCAGTTTCAGTAAAGCCACTGACAAGCAGAAGGACCAGAGGGTGAGTGAACAGGGTGGGAAGGGCCTTGAAACCACGATGAGAGGACACATGCAAAGATCTGGGTGCATTTGGATGGAAAGGAAGAGGCAGGAAGGGGGGGGGGTGACAGAGAAGGGGCCAAGGTCAGGAAGAGTCTGGTCTCCATCTGTAATGCTTCTGACAGAAAACAAGAAAAGAAGATCAGATGCAGCCCTTGGACGTACCTGGTTATCTATTTCTGCCCAAGCTCCAGGCACTTTGTCATGACCCCGAATCCAGTTGTGCAAGGCCTCCGCAGGCTGATCCCAAGGAATCTAGAAAGGTGACATACCCGAGTTGCTTCTTCTGTGCTGGGCCATGTGGGCACACATCACAACAACATGGCTCTTCATATTCTATGACTACAGAGGAGGAAACTGGGGCCCAGAGGAGGGAGGAGACTTGCTCAGGGTGACACTGGGAGGAAGCGGCAGGCCAGGATCTGAACCCAGACCTTCTCTGCTCTTTCCACTATAAGTGCTCCCTCCAGTCACAGTAAATGTAACACTATATTAAGATGGCTGAGCTGAAGTCTTTTCTTCAAGAAAAAGATCTTACTGAAAGTATTTTCCTTGTGTGTATGCACATACACACACACACATACACACATGCATATACACACATATGAATTACCACATCACCAGCAAAATTATCAGTTAGTCAACGAGCATGTGTTGCATGCTTACTGTGTGCTAGGCTCTGTGCTAAGCTCTGGGGATACATGGAAAGGCAAAATTACATCTCCTACCCTCAAGGGGCTTGCATTCTAATTTGAGAGATAATGTGTCCACAACTATATAAAAATGATTATAGAGCGTAACTAGAAGGCAATCTCAGAAGGAAGGGCCTGGGAGGGAGTGGTGAGAAGGGACAGGGAAAATTCTCCAGCAGAAGGTTAGATTTTAAATGAGTCTTGAAGAAAGCCAGGGAACTTAAGGTTTTTTGGAGGTCAGGCATTTCAGCCATGGGGGACATCTAATGCAAATGCATAGACTCATCAGGGAAATAATTCTTGCAAGACCTTAAGTGGATCTTTTTTTTTTTAACGAGAGAAAGGAAGGGAGAGAAGGGA
The DNA here is from genome assembly GCF_028583685.1 of Petaurus breviceps papuanus. Classification (NCBI taxonomy): domain Eukaryota; kingdom Metazoa; phylum Chordata; class Mammalia; order Diprotodontia; family Petauridae; genus Petaurus; species Petaurus breviceps. Next base: position 2,068,835 of record NW_027186303.1, read on the forward strand.
GGAGAGACAGAGAGAAAGAAGGAGAGAGAGAAAAAGAAGAAGAGAGAGGGAGGGAGAGGGAGAGAGAGAAAGGGAGGACAGATAGAGAAAAAGGAGAGAAAGGGAGAAAATTAGAAAGGGAGACAGAGAAAAAGGAGACAAAGGTAGAAAGGTAGACAGGAAGGAAGGAAGAAGAGAGAGAAGGATAAGAGGAGGGATACAGGGACAGAGAAGAAGGAAGGGAGAGAGAGGAGTAAGGAAGGAAGAAAAGTGAGGAAGAGGGAGAAGGAGAAGGAATTAAGGAAGAAGAGAAGGAGGAGGGAGTCCCTACTCGGAATCAGATTCTATATGAGAAGGAGAAAGCTGCATATTGTTTTTATCCATGCTATACCCTCTTCCCTTGTGTGGAAATCCACACAAGCAGGGAGGGGACCATGGCAGGGGCTCAGAGAGCTACGAGGTATGTATGGCTTTGAAACACACTGGCACACTGAAATCAGTCTACTGGGATTGCTAAGCCATTAAGTAGGATTTTTTTTTTTTCATTTGGGGCAAAAAGGGTTAGGAGGGGAAGTAAGGAAGGGTGATTGCACAGGCAGTCTCATTGTGGGGGCAGCAGGCATGGCAGAGGAAGGATAGACAGTCCCAATCAGAGAAATACTTGTTAAGCACCTAATACATTCAAGGTAAGGCCTAGAGGTGGTTATTCTGCAAAGCAGCCTGACCAGTGGAATGACTGCTTCCTGCATCAAATCTGTTTGTTTTGGGCTAGTGTGGTCTGAGTTTGAAGGATATTCTAAGCATGGTATCACAGGAAGAACATAGGAGTTCTGGGTTTGAATTCTGGCCCTGCTACTTCCTGGACAAGCCACTCTAGGTCTCATTTTCCTCCAGTTTTCCAGGAAAACGAGGGGGCAGAGTTGATCTCTAAGGTTCCTTCCACCTCTAGATCCTGAGAACTCAGATTTTAAATTCAGTCAATGAGACCTTAGCATTTTTTTTTTTCTGGATGCCTTCGTATGTGGCTCCTTCTTTTGACTGAGGGATACAAGGAGCTTTGCCATCGGCCACGAGCTGGACAGCTTCTACCTAAAAATAAAAATAAACATCACCTTTGAAAATACAGAGCAAACTGCTTTCTATCACAAATGGGGAATGGGTTGTTCCATTTAACTCATTATTTTGGTTAGCCAGGGAATATTTACTATTTGTGGAACAACAAGTTCAGAGATTTAGATGTAAATTCTACACTTGGCACCAAAACAAGACTGAAAATAAATGAATCTGTCTATGATGACTCAGAAGGCACTTAGGGCCCACCAAGTCATTAGGAGATGAAGCAGCAGTGAGGAGTAATACTCAAGTATCAGGAGTGAGATTCCACAACTGATACCAGTTTTCTGGCGCTCTGGGGAAAAGGTCACAGTAATTTTTATAGGTCATTTCCTAAGGTGTAGGAGAGAATGTGTATTGGTGGAAAGACTACCCACAGTATAGCTCAAGGGTGGGGAACTTGGCCTCAAGGCCACAGGTTCCCCACCCCTGGTAGAGATCTTTGAAGTAAATTCTCCTTGATGGCCAAAAAAAAAAACTCAAAACAAAAAACAAATAAAAAAACTTACCATGGCCTTGATTCCTTCTGGGAAAAGAAAACGATTATAAAGTGTATCCACTGTGTCATTGGGTTCCACATTACATTCCCTTTGAAGGAGAATAGGCCCAGTGTCTAGACCATCATCAGCCCAGAAAATGGAAAAACCAGCTTTCTTATCTCCCAGAATTAAAGTCCTGTGAAAATAATTATTTTCACTCAAAAATAAAGCCCTCAGATGGATGTGATATTACACAATAACTGTTCTCTCTTGCCTTCTAGTCCCATTACCACTGTCCATTGGCCTCTTGAACCTGGAGGTCCCCAAGGCATCTTAAACTCACCTTGCCTAAGACATAACATTATCTTTCCCCAAAATGCTCCCCTGTTTTGAACTTCCAGATTTCTGTCATGGGCACTAACATCCTTGACACTCAACCGACAAGCATTTATTAAGTGCCTATTATGTGTCATAGAAAGACAAAAAGAGTCTAAATCTAGTCAGACAAGAAACATATAGCATCTAGGTGGCGCCATACTGCACACAGTGCTGGGCTTGGAATTAAGGCTTCTCTTCATGAGTTCAAATCTAGCCTCAGACACTTCCTAGCTGTGTGACCCTGGACAAGTCACTTCACTTGGCTTCATTTTCCTCATCTGTAAAATGAGCTAGGGAAGGAAATGGGAAACCACTCCAGTATCTTTGCCAAGAAAACCTCAATGGGGTCAAGGAGAGCTGGACACAACTGAAACAACCAAAGAACACCACCACAGAAGAGAAGCGATTTGAGGGGGAAGGCAGTGGGGGTGGGGGTGGTATCTCATGGCAGAAGGTGGCACTGGAGCTATGCCTTGAAGAGACTAGCAATCTGAAGAGGTCAAGGTGAGGAGGAGTTCCATTCCAGGAATCAGGGCCAGGCTGCGCAGGGCAAACACCAAGCAGAAAGTCTGCCATTTAGTTCTGGAGGTGTGGGGCCAATGGATCACCCAATCTAAGAGCTTTCCTAAGCAGCACGAGCGGAGTGCTCACTGAGCTTTAGGGAAAGTACCTTGGTGTGTGTGTGCCTGTGTGTACATGTGTGCACGTGTGTGTACATGTATGTGCATGTGTGTGTGTGTGTGCCCGTGAGCATCCCGTCTTCCCCTCTACTCCCCAGGTCTCACCGATTCTCCCTATAGAGCCTCACTTGCGTCCCTCCCCTACCTCACCCCATGGCCACCACCCTGGTCTGTCCCTTCTCTGCTCTGTGTCAGTGGCCTCCTGCCTTCATTCCTTCCTCTCTCCAATCTGTCCACACAGCTGCCAGAGAGGCTGCCTAAAGCACAAGCCTAACTGCAGCACTCCTCTATCTTCTCAATAAACTTCATTGGCTCCCAGCACCAAATCACATCCCTCTGTTTGGCATTTAAAGCCATTCGCTCCCTGGCACTAGCCTTCCTTTCCAGGCTCACCAGATATTACTTTCCTTCACAGACTCTACAGTTCAGCTCAGGTGACCTTTATGCTGCTCTTCCATAGGACACTCCACCCTCTGGTTCCCACTTCCATGCCTTTGCAAAAGTAGTCCTCAATGCCTGGCATGCATTCCCTCATCACTCCTGCCTCACAAAAGCCCCAGTTTCCTTCAAAGTGCAGATGAAAGGCCACCATGCTGCAGAAATGGCGGATGATCATTTTTGATGAACTGTTTTTGCTTTTTCCATTTTTCTTATCTTTGGTACAAGGGGAAGCTCACTAGGCAGGGGAGGAGTATATACCATTTGATATTAAAATAAAAAGGAATCAATAAGATTCTCCAAGAAAAGATCATCTGAGGATTTAGGACTAGAAGAGCTTTACGTGCAGGTGTTCATTCATCCATTCATTTGTATGACACGTATGCACTGAGCGTCTACACTAAGTGCAGGGCATGTCACTGAGTTAGACCAAAAATGCTTCTGAAGACCCAATGTGCTCATTTGCTTCCCAAAGCAGTCACATGAACAGGATACTCAAATAACTGGAAGAAAAAATTTTTGCACAATAAAACAAGAAACAGGATAAAATAATTTTCTCATATTTACAACTTAGAAATTGGTGGAGAGCCTGCTTTTTTTTTTTTACCAATGCACAGACAATAGGGGGCAGCAGAGAGCATTATAGGATCACAGACATTACAGGTAAGGTGGGTACTGGTCCTAGACAAAGGCCCAGGGACATCTAGGTGGTACAGTGGGTAGAGTACCAGCCCTGAAGTCAGGAGGGCTTGAGTTCAAATCTGGCCTCAGACACTTCACACTTACTAGCTGTGTGACCTTGGATAAGTCACTTAACCCCGATTGTCTTTGCTTCCCCCCCCCCCAAAAAAAAAACAGAGAAAGAAATGCTCATCCTAACAAGAGGCAAATAAGCAGTTTTCTACAGTTATTTTGGTCTGTCTCCAAGGCAATGCTAGAATATAAGCTTTCCCTTGTCAAAGAGCAGCTAGCTAAATTCTCAGGAGAGAAGAACTGATGCAATGACTCTGGACGTGTGGACACAGCCCCACCTCCCACCTGTCCAGGTTAAGAGCAGACAGGTAGCCATGGCCATCTATCCTATCTTCAACAGACATCTCACCAGTTGATAGCAGAAGCTCCTCGGTGACGGGGAAGGATAGATGGGTGATAAATAATAGAACCGTGCTTTGGGCAATCAATAACATCCATGGGAATAAATTGTGTGCAGAAGGGGAGGACGTTCAGTTCAGCTCCGACGGATCGGTAGGCCTCCATGACTTCTCTGATGGTCTCGTTTTTGGTTCTCCATCTGGGAAACTTGAACACTGGAATTCCATCTTTCTCTGCAGCCAAAGCTGGACCCGGGCAGGGGGAGCAAAGGGGAAAGAAGCAAGGTTGTTAAAGAAATGTGGCTCATGAAAAGGTAAAATATAATTGTATAAGAATTTATAATATCTAAATAACTCATGGAATAAGAAAATGAGAAACAAAGCATGGTAAGAAAAAAATGTTACCAAAGTGGTGTGGATCGTGCCGAGTTCAACTTGTTCTATTATAATTCAGTGGTAAATATCACCTGGTTTCCATGTTGATTTTTTTCACATTTTATATAACTATATAAATCATAAGGGATTTTGCTTATAAGAGAAAGGCATTAACACATGAAGGAAATGACAAATTAACTTTATTGTTACATTGATTAAGATTATGGCTAGAGGGTATAAACAAAGCATGATTTTTCAGAGTTGTAACATGAATGTGGAAGTCATTTAGGGGGAGGGTGGGTAAGATTTCATCAGTGGAATGATGAAATTATTCCAACCATCATCAGGGAAGGCCCAGTGTGGAAAGTCCCTCCATGGATACAGGTCAGCATGATGTCACTAAGGGCACAGAGAGATTGAGCTACTTGCCCCTGGTCACATGGCTAGTTTGTGTCAGAGGAGGACTAGGTCTTCCCAACTCCAAGCCCCGCCTTCTCTATCCAGAGGTGCTATGCTGTTTCTCAAGCATAGTGTTTATTCAATGTAGTCTACAAAGGATGAAGGTCAGACCATCCTAAATATTCAGAGTAGGAGAGAATGTCCCTTAGTCCAACTCCATCATTTTATAGATGAGAAAATGAAGCGCAGAGAGTTACAGTGACTTGCTCAAGATGGCACCGGGAAGAGTGGTGGCAGAGCCAGGATGTGTACCAGGCTCTCTAGCTGCATGTCCATATCCTGACTACAAAGCAGATACTGAGTGACTCAGGTCAGAAGAATAGATGTCAGTTCAGATCTCCCATCTCCAGGCTCTTTTTGCTCTTGATTGGTCTGTGTCTCTTTGTTGAGTGATTAATGGTGTGGACATTACAGGGCAAGAACAAGAAGTGATGAGCTTAGACATTAACTGCCTTTCAAGTTGGAAAGTGATAGTTGGATTAAATGAATATTTATGCTTGGTTGCTCCTTAATCAAAGTTATTTAATAACAAGTACTGAAAGAAGAGATTGAATTTCTAGAAGCCATAAATGAATTAGAATTGCTATGCTCTTTTTAACTACTAAGATTAAACCTACTTTGGCAGAGTAATTGCAGAACCCAAATGATAATTGGATTTTGAAGTCCTTAAAAAAAAGAGAGAGAGTGGTCAGTGTGGTGGGGCAATTCCTATTACTGAAGGAGGCTAAGGCTGGTGGATCAGCTGAGCTTGGGAGCTCTGAGCTGCATATGGGTTAAGGCCTTAGGTGCCTGTACTAAGTGCACCGTACTGGTGAGCACCTTGGGAGTGGAAAACTACCAGGTTTCCTAAGGAGAGGTCAATTGAATCAAGTCAGAAAAGGAGCTGGTTGAATCTTCCATGCTAATCAATATTGTTTTTGGAAGCATGAGTGGCCACTGAACTTTCAGCCTGGGTGAGATAGGAATGTTCAGTCTTATAAATAAATAAATAAGCAAACAAACAAACAAATCAATAAAATATTTGTTGTTGATGTTCATTCAGTTGTGTCCCATTCTTCCTGATTCCAGGGACCCTTCTAGCCTTTGCTATCTGTCAGAATTTGTCCAAGTTCATGTTCGTTGGTTCCATGACATCATCTATCCATCTCATCCTCTGTCATCCCCTTTTCCTTTTACCTGCAATCTTCCCCAACATCAGGATCTTTTCCAATGAGTTCCTCTTCTCATTATGTGGTCAAAGTATTTAAGCTTTGGTTTCAGTATCTGACCTTCCAGGGAATAGTCTGAATTAATTTCTTTAAGTATTGACTGAGTTGACCTTGTTGTCCAAGGATTTTACTAGCCACCACAAAGCACAACAAGTTTTTAGGCACTTTAACTTAGAATTCATACTAGAATTAAAGCAACTTTAGTATTAAATTTATTCCATGACTTTTTTACTTTAAAAAAGAAAGAGAATCAAATTCATTTAGTACCAATGTTCTGCGATGGGGAGATACAAGGCCTGGCTCCAGTGCTTTGCCAAAGGGACATGTTTACATGTACACACAAAGATGTTACTAGATGGAGATAGGAAAAGCAGGCTTGTTTCTAAGGCTGTCATGACGCTGGAGCATTGCTCTGCTTGGAGAAGCCTTAGACCAATATGGAAGCTCCTTCTTCATCCCCTCTAGTTATATTTTTATCTGCCCTCAAACACCTATGTGTGAACATGAGCACTGACTTGCCTTTAAAATACCCAGTAAGTAATGCACTTTAGAAGGTAAGCCAAGTTTTCTTCCAAGGGAAAAGTAGGCAAGCGTTATAGTACTTGTGTTGTTTAGGTGGGTACAGACCCATACCTTCTCATCTTACATGATTTTCTTCCACATTTTTTCGTAAGTACTTTGTAAATGATCCACCTGATGAATTGGAGGCTTTCTTTGGCTGGCTATCTATGAGTCTGTCATTCTTGCTCCATGACCAGATTTTGTGATCATATATGTCCTTGAAAATGTCTTCTCTGCCAGTCATCATTTGGTGACATGTTGGAGCTTGTATCTTCCCATTGCCCCTTGGGTCCCATGACATTTTGACTCTTTGGAGATCACAGTATTCCACGATTCTCAGGCATACAGCCCCTGCTGTCGGGAGGGACCTGTGATCCAGTGGGCAAATGCCTTCCCTGGAAAAGATCACAAGCCATCCACTCCTCCTCACCCTGTGAGAGTCTTGTCTGTGCCTTTGTCATAAATCCTCTAGAGAAGATCCACTCCTAATGCTGGTTTGTTTGTTTTATATTCCCTGGGCTATTCACATCTGAATCGTCTTGTCATATGGCCTCCTTTTCTGATCTTTTATTCCATTTTGAACACGGATGCAACTACTGCCAACATATAACTCACACCAACCTTATATCTTTCTGTTGCCTTTTGAGTTACCTGGAATACAGTTTTTAAAATGTTGCTGCCAGAAAGAGCCACCAAAGAATAGGGGTATTAAAAAAGAATACTCCAAGAACCAGGTATTTGTTGACTCAGTTTGGATAACTTCATTAAGCTTTTTATAGACTTTTTTTTTAAGCAATCGGGGTTAAGTAACTTGCTCAAGGTTACACGGCCAGTTATTTCTGGGTGGGTGCTAAGTGTCTGAGCCCAGATTCAATCCCCATGTCATCCTGACACTGGGGCCGGTGCTCTTACTCACTGTGCTACCTGGCCGCCCCTAGACTTTCTTTTCTATTTTATGTTCTTTAAAGCCCAACCCAAATGGCCCTTCTTCAGAAAACTTTTCCTGTTCCGACCACAATTAGGTAAACAGTGGAGTAAATCTGTAAACCAGGAAGGTGTTGGCAGTCCTCAGGGAACTAGCCTACTTTTTTCTCTGAGATTGCCTACAGGTACCATGTAAAAACAGAAGAAGCTTGAATTTCTGCCTGGTATTTAGACTGGTCCATTATGTTATAACAGCAGAGCTGTGAGGGTTAGAAGGAAGGAGAACACTAAGTCCAAGAAGACTTCTCCATGGCATAGCAGGGGGACTCTGGGAGGGGAGAAAATTCCTAGATTGTGTTCCTCTGGGTAAGTTGAGTCCTGGCCTGGGATCCCTGAGGTCTTGGGCATAGAAGACATGTAAAGGATGTGACAGCAGCACTTTGACAACACCCTCAGAAGACTTTCCTACTCCTTTAGGAGTGACTATGATTACAGGTCCCTGATAGTTTCCTTCCTCGGTCTTCACAAAACTCTTTGCTTATATCCTTCTGTGTCCTTATGTATTTTTTATAATGTACTTATTTTGTATTAAATATATATATATATATATATATATATATTACATTTGCTATGTATTTTGTTATAGTTATTTGTGCATTTGCTACATCTGTCCACCTGGATAGAAGTTCCCTGAAGTCAGAGAAAGTTTTATTTTAACTTTGTATTTTTGTTCAGTGCATGGATAAGATGATTTCTGAGGAAACTTACAACCCTGGCTTTGTGCTCCTTTTGAACCTTACAGAGTGCTCTGCATATAGGTGCCAAATAAATGTTTACTGAATTCCAATAAAAATGCCTTTCAATTGGTCATAGTTGGCATAAAATAGCTATGACCAAAAAACTATCTCCTTTAGAAAAGTAAATTAATTATTTCAGGACACACTTACCTAATGGATCAGCTTTTCCATCCTTGTCTGGAACTGTGAACACTCCAACTACCCGATGGCCTTCTTTCCGGAGGTGGCTATAGACTTCTTGCCCAAAGAGACTCTGGCCTATAAGTGCCAACTTCAGCTTATTTTGGTAACAAACCTAAGAAATAATTATGTTACAACATTTTAGAATGAATAGAGGGAAATCACAAGTTCTCTGCCACACAAAAACAGTTATGGGGTCCACAGATAAGATAAAAATAATAAACTTTTGTTGTTTTTCATCGCACTTTATAGTTTACAAAGCACTTTCTATGAGGTAGGATCGGTATTATCTCCTTTTTCCACAGGAAGACAGTAAGGCTTAGAGTTGTTAAGTGATCAATCCACAGCTACTTGATGAGTTCCATGGCAGACCGGACTTGAGAGCAGGCCTTCTGATGCCCAGTCCAGGGCTTTTACCAACACAAGACTGCCCAAATGAAGACTACTTTATCCAAAGGGAAAAATTAATAAAGACTCTGTACAAGTCTCCAGCTTATCAGCAAAGTTGATTTCACTGAGAAATCACAAGATGTGGCAGAAAAAAGCCTAAAGGATACATCTTGTAGTTCTAAAGTAGTTAAAAGTTTAACTCATTAAAACATTAACTCATAGTATAGTACTCCTCGAAAAATAGCATGCCATGTACATGTGGCTATAATAGCTAGCATTTTTATAGCACTTTGATGTTTGTAAAATACTGTATATTTGTTACCTGATCATTACAACAACCCTGTGAGGCAGATGCTACTATTATACCCATTTTACAGATGAGGAAACTATCAGAGTTTTAGATGGAGCTTATGTAATTTGCTCAGGATCACAGTTAGTGTATGAGGCAGTAGGAAAGGGTACAATCCCAAATCCCAAATCTTATGTTTCTCGTCTTGTTTCGAAGCATAGTAGCTGGTGGAAGTTGACTTGGGAATGTTTAGGCAGAAGACTTAGGGCTGGAGCCTTCACAAACTCAGTGCAAACAGGACACTGTCATTGACGTGATGGGGGGCAAAAAAGAAATAAAATGTTTCTTGTCCTCAAGAATCTTCCATCTAGCAAGTGAGATTAAAAAAAAAAAAGATGTATGTGGCTATTTACAGTGTAAGTGTACAGGAGAGGCCCAGACAGAAACAAGAGGGGTTCTTTTGTTTTATTTTTGCCCTTGTCTATGGTTTAATTTCCCTCAAGCTGCCTTAACATGAATTGCATGGGAGTTACATTGCAAAACTGGGCCTCCATAAGCAGGCCAGTTCAGAATTGGCTCAATTTGGAATTTGGGGGTACAGGTTACATGCCCTTTAAGGAGTACATCTTCCCAAGGGATGCCAATCAACTCTGACTGGTGGATGTGGGTTATATTAAAATGAGGTCTAGAGTACCGGATTCAGGTCACTTAATCAAAGAGACATCAATCTCCATATCACTAGTCTTAACAATAGGAAGGAATCAACATTTTCCCAGACCTGGCTGGGCAACATAAAGAGCAGGAACAGACCCATTTAGATTAGATCTTAAACTCCTTTTGAAGAAGGACTAAACTTTGAAAAAAGGAAGATGGGGAAGCTCAGAGTTTCCAAGATAATGATTGATTACTAAGAAAAATCATTTCTCACATTCCCCCATGTGATGCTAAAGAGAGGCATAGCCTTCTCAATGAATCACTAACAGATATGGTCAACACTTTCAAGGGGGCAGTATCCTTGATAAGTAAATAACAAAGGGAAAAAAGTAAAACAAGATGTTTAAGAAGGGAAAGATCTCTTCATGGAGAGGGTAAGGGGCTGTTATGGGAAGGAAATCAGTGAAAGGACCACAGAAATAGCTCCTGAGTTAGGCTCAAAAGAAATAGCAGATTTTAACCAGGAGAAGTATAGGGGGAGACATAGAGGGTAGTACAAGTAAAATGCTGCTAGGAGAAACAGTATATGAGCCAGAATCAGTGAACTGTCCAAGTTTGATGGAAATGATGCTTATTAAGGCTGAGAATATAGGGCTGATTCATCCTGGTCAGCACCATGGTCAAGGACAACAGGAAGAATGGGAACAGGGAAGTTGTCCCCATTGCTGCAAAGCACAGTGCCTAATCACCTGTAGCTGGTTCTACCTTTATGGCTGTATAGGAAGATGGCTTTGGATGAGGTGGATAGGGAATTAAATGAGAAAGAATAACTTCTCCATTTGGTAGTCACAGTTACAAATGCAACAATATATACACAGATAATCCCCCTGCCCAAATCATTTATATTTAAAATGTGGTTTTGTATTTAATGGAATATTAGTTCCATCAACTGTTCCAATAAATCATTTTTGAAGAATTTAATATTTTTTTAAAATAGTTAATGGAGTCAAACAGTGAAGGCCTGTGCTTACTTTTCCCTTATCTTTTTCCCTTCTCAATGAATCACTAACAGATATGGTCAACACTTTCAAAGGGGCAGTATCTTTTCCCTTACTCTGAACTTTTCCCTGCTCCCAATTCATTTCTGTGAATATAGAGAAATCACTTCTTGGAGCAGCACAGGCTTTTTATTTTGGTAAAGTTGCTAACCGATGCCTCCCCAAGGTAGTAATTAAATGAGTGTTTTAGTTTAAAGGGTCTTTTCTCCCAATTCTTGCTGAGTAAGCAAAGATTCTATTATCAACTTGTTTACCACTTGAAAGAGTAGTGAGGTCAGTGTGGATCTTCTCTGCTACCAAGCTGGTCACATTCCCTCCATGATCAGATAAGCATAAGCATCTTGTAAGTGCCTCTTAAATGCATGGTTTTGTACAGTCTTTAAAGAAGAGTTACCATGGGGGTGGCTAGGTGGCCAGTCAGGGGAACCTGAGTTCAAATCTGACTTCATACCTCAGACACTTAACACTTACTAGCTGTGTGACCTTGGGCAAGTCACTTAACCCCAATTGCCCTGCCCTTCCCCCCTCCAAAAAAAAAAAAGGAGTTACTGTGGCCAACAAAAGAAAGCCTTTCAGCCAATTCCTAGATGGACCTCTCCAAAGTTAGCCAGGCTGATAGGCAGAGTCCATCACAAAGCTTTTTTTTAAGCTTGCTCACCCCTGCCAGAGCTAAGGTCCTACAGGTGCAGCTTTGGGGAGCCCAGGCTTATCTCCACTCCAAGAAGAGACTTTGGAGGAAGAGAACTTCAAGTAAGTTTATAGAAAGAAAGGGCTTAACTAAGCATATCAGGTCATGCTATCTGATCCAGAAATGCCTCAGAGTAATGAAAGCGATGATTAAGTTTATTTTTTTCTTTCTAAAAAATAAAAACAGTTTGTAGAATATCCACTGATCATTTCACAGTGAAACTTGAACCTTCTCATCTTAAAATAGGGGTGTAAGAAGAATATTCATATTGCCCATTTTACACATTGAGGCTGCAGGCATGTCATTTGAAAGCAATGAAATTCTATTTGTCAGGTTAAACACTTTTTTCCTTTTTAAAAAGTGTTATTGACATCTTTTGTTTGTATGTCCCCAAATCATTTCCCTATATTGCACTCCAAATGGAATCTTCCCTTGTAACAAAGAGGTTTGCACAACAACAGAGATCATGCAACATTCTGTACCCTTAGTCCCTCATTCCTTTACTGGAGGAGGGAGGGCTATTTCACCACAGATTATCCTGGGGATGATTCACCAAGTATCATATGATAGGAAACATAGAGATAACGCACCAAGATTTCTGAAACTGCATCAATGAAACTTGCCTTCCATGACACTATATTATTTTTAATCTTTTTTTCCTCCCTTCCATCCACCCCCTAAGTGTAGTATTCCTTTAAATTCTATAAAACCATCCACTCTGAGTGGATAGGGCATGGAGGTGACTTAGAGATCTCTAAGGTTAGACTAGTACATGCTTTGATAGGTCCTATACCAAACCATAAAGGCTTTGAGTATGGGAATGCTGATGCCAGATATATATCTCGGACCCACAACACTTCCTCACAACAAGAACTGTCGGAATAAGCTGCCTCCTGAGGAAGGGGATCCCCTTAATTCAAGGTCTTTGAGCAGAATTTAGGTGAGCATTCCTCAGGGATATGATAGGAGAGATTCTTGTTTAGATTTGGGTGGGAATGGATGACCTCTTAAGATCTCTTACCACTCAGACTCAGATGTGAGAACCTAGCTAGGTTCCAACAGGATCATCACCAGAATGTGGGCTACCAGAGGATGATTATTTTTATTTCAAACTCTAGCAAGTCAAAGACCATCTACCAAGGCATAGAGGAATTCTATCTGTCACTGCAGGGAGTACCTACACCAACAAAATCAGAGAGCTCTGAAATACTGAATTGAACATTTTTAGGAAACACCCAGCCTCCTTTTTACACATTGGACCTTGGAAAATTAGACCATATTCAAAGTACTCTGTGGTTCAGCACTCACTCAAAACCATTAACTCATAAACTCCTTTCCTTTCCTCCCACTGATATGCTTATTTTTGCAAGGTTAGAGGGCACATTTGTGCAAAGCAAATACCATTTAATTAACCATAGCAAATTAAATAACGGAAAAGATCCCTCTATGTATACATGGAGTGTGTTCAAACAGGATGCCTTTCCACCACAGGGAGGGAATGTACATGGGGATCCCCCAGTCCCCAAGGCACCTGGATCACCTAGGCATTTTACACCTCTGATGCTTTAGTCCCCAATGTCACTCTCCTCTTTCTTGGATGGGCTTTGCATCTCCACTGATCACTGACCTGCATCTTTCTCTTATCTGCTGGTCATCACCTACTTCCCCTCTTTTGGTCCATCTGCTGCTTTCCACTGCCTCAGCTAGTAAGTCACTCCATGGCTAAAGAAAGGCTAAAGCTCTTTCACTGCAGTCTAGAGCGGTGAGTCACCATGCCCAGGCAACCAGCCTGAATAAGGCACAGGTTGATCAAGTCAGATTTCTTTTTCTTCTAATTTTCTGCAGACTCAAAGACAATGGCCCTAGCCATCTATCTGACTTGTGGTTAGACAATTCCTCTTCTTTGTTAAAGTCCAAATTATTAGTTTATGTCTCCAAAACCTATTTTTGGAACTCCAACCAGCAAAATTCTGCAAGGGTTGTGTGTGTGTGTGTGTGTGTGTGTGTGTGTGTGTGTGTGTGAATCAACAGAGGTGGGGAGGCAGCACAAAGCTCATCATAACTCACATTCTCTTTCCTAATTGGCATGAAAATAAACCTAAGGGCAAAAAATGAAAGGGCAATTGAAAATAGGGGCTGGACCTCAAACAGTCTCATCTTTATTCTGCATACGTGCCAATAACAAAATCTTGGGTTGTTCATTACTCTAATTAGCACAAAGATGCTCTAACTATTTTTCATTTAAATAAGTTGCATATGACATACACAATTCAAATGTGAGAAGATGTTCAGATGGCATGGTAATTCTATTTGGAATTGAATTCCAGGTTCATAATGTTTCTAAAAAGGGCTTCAGACTGTTCACATTTGTGGGACTCTTTTTGCATTTAGAAATGTTCATTTCATGACTGAATAGCTGTCTATAATGAGATGGCAGAGTTTCAGTGTTACAAGGAGTCAGGTTGCGTCCAAAACCACTTATTAACATTAGAAGAACCAAGATTGTCAGTTGGTTCAAGAATTTTTCATTTCTTAAAAATAATTTTACTGTTACTTACTATAATTTCTCCTATCTGAACAAATTATAAGCAGCTATTATAATTTTACTTTGAAATAAGATTTCATCCTCTTTACTTTAGCATGTGCAAAAGTATGGTGTTAACTGATGGCTCTTAGAATTATTCTTAAATTCCAGTCCTTTTAAGTACCTGCTATGTGCCAGGAATTGTGCTAAATATTGGGGACACAAAGAAAAGAAAAAAAACCTGCTTTCAAAGACCTAACAATCTAATGGAAAAGACAACATGCAAACAACATATAGACAGAATAAAAATATATCTACATAGCATAAACTGGATGTTATCTCAGAGGGAGGGCACTAGCATTGAGAAAGGCTTCTGGCAGAAAGTAGCACTTTAGCTGAGATTTGGAGAAAGCCTGGGTGCAGAGATGAGGAGGGAGAGTTCTCAATATGAGAGATAGCAAGTGGATATGCAGAGTCTGGAGATGGAGTGTCACTGGATCACAGAGTACTCGGAGGGGAGTTTGAGGTAAAAGGAAGGGTAAGAGAAAGCCAAGTCATAAGGGGCTTTAAAAATCAAAGACAGCATTTTATTTTTGACCTTGGAGGTCACAGCGAGTCACTAGAATTTACTGAATACTGTAGGAAAGTGATTTGGTCAGACCTGCATTTTAGGAAAATTGTTTTGATAGCCCAGTGGAGTGGGGAGAGACTTGAGGCAGGAAAACCAAACAACAGGAAGTAGGCCAAGTATGAGCATTTGAGGCCCTGAGCCAAGGTGGTAGTGGGGTCAGAAAAGAATTCTTCCTATGGATTAGCCTTCAAATTACAGCTGTTCTTTTTAGGGAGAACTGCTTTCCCTCAGGCAATCAGAAGCAGCACAGCCACTGGCAGAGGTTCTTAAAGGTTTCATTACATTCTTTAAAATGACTAAGGACTCCCCCCTGCAAAGAGCTTTGTTTATGTGGGTTCTATCTATTGTTTATTTGTTTTTCAGTTGTGTCTGACTCTTCATGAGACTGTGTGGGGTTTTCTCAGCAAAGATAACTGGAATGGTTTGTCATTTCCTTCTCTAGCTCATTTTAAAGACAAAGAAACTGAGGCAAACAGGATTAAGTGACTTGCCCAGGGACACATAGTTACTAAATGTCTCAGGCTGGATTTGAACTCAGGTCCTCCTGACTCCAGGTCTGGTGCTCTAACAACTATGCTGTCTAGCTCTACAGGTATCCACAGATTAAATGATTAAACTCTACTAGAAATTAAAACATTTTAGTACTGTTATGAAAATAGTTTTAACCTCAAAACCCTGAAAGGGACCCCAGACCACAATCTGAAAACCACTGGCCTAGGATTTAAAAGGCGACCTCTGATGTCATCTGGTCCAAACTGTACTTGAGCAGTAATCTCCCTCCACTCCAGCATTCATGACATGTAGCTAGCCAGCTCCTTCCTGAACACCTCCCAATGAAGGGACAGCTCTGATCATTAGTAAGCTTTTCCTCTTCCAAAGCCCAAATCTACCTCTCTGCAGCCTCCTATTACTTCTAGTTTTGCATAAGGCCTTTCTTGTCAAGGTCAAGCCTCTACCTGCACCTTTGTTTCTATCCTCTCCAGTCCCCCTGGCACACTGCCCTCACAATCATCCCTCCCTTTCAATCTCTAACTCCTTCCCTACTGCCTACAAACATGCCCAGGTCTTTATGCTATGCTTTAAAACACTTCTTAAACAGCCAGACTCTTAGCAAAAATTGCATACGTTAATTTTTTCTACTTTGCTTTCCTCTCAGTTTTTACAAATCCTGGTAATCTGGCCTCTGTTCTAACTGAAACTACTCTCCCTAAAGTGAGCGGCCTGATCACCAAATCCGCTAGCTTGTCCTAATGCCTCATCCTTGACCCTTCTGCAGAATCTGATGCTGTTGACCATTTTCCTCCTGGATCCTTGCCTTTCTGGGTTTGCCTGACACTGCCCTCTTCTGTTTTTCCTTCCATCTGTCTAACCACTCCTTAGCCTGGCCTGTTATTCACAGCACGTCCTCTAACCGTGAGTATACCACAGGGCTCCATCCTTGTCTCTCCTTTCTCTCTACCCCCTCTTCCAGTAAACTCATTGGCTCCTACACAGATGATGCGTAGATCTAAATATCCAGCTCTGGTCTACTAGTCTGAGGCACCAGTCTGACATCATCGACTCCCTATGGCAAAACCAGCAAAACTTTGACTTCTACAATGCCTTCCATATTTGGTCTCTATTTCTACATTCCCCCCTTTTATATGGAAATGGTTTTGCATTTACAAAAGTCTAAGAAACAAAAACCATATCCTCATATGCTCTTCGTTCTACCCAAACTTACCTGCATCCCCATATGACATCATATTTCCAGTCTCCATGCCTTTGTATAGGCTGGCCACTATTCCTGGAATGCCTTCCTTCCTTACTTCCTTACTAAGAATCCCTAATTTCTCTTTCTTTTTTTTTTTTTTGGAGGGGCAATCAGAGTTAAATGACCTGCCCAAGGTTACACAGCTAGTAAGTATAAAGTATCTGAGGCCACATTTGAACTCAGGTGGTCCTGACTCCAGAGCCGGTGCTCTATCCACTGTGCCACTTAGCTGTCCCCTTAGTTTCTTTCAAAGCTCAGCACTAAATAAGCCATCCAACTTGAGGCCCTTTCTCAGCCTCCAAACCCATCAGTATCTTGCTGCTCATATTTCCTTTGTATAAATTTTATACCCATTTAAATGTGTTATATCATTTCCTCTTACAGAAAAATGCTTTTTGAAGGCAGGGCTGATTTAAATTTTGTCTTTGTATCCTCGGTACCCAGAGCAGTGTCTGGAATAGCAGGTGCTTAATAATGCTTACTGAATGACTGGTGATCATGATCTACAAGTCTAGAAAATCTGTCAAAAGGAAACGTTTATTAGTCTGCCTTGAATAATTTTTTATCTTCCTGGCAAGCCCCAGCAATCCTTGCTCTCTGAATGCTTGCAAACTCTTTAATAATGTGTTTGGAAATTCTCCCAGGAATTGAAACACGTTGACCTGTTGTTTGAAGAACCTGGCTTCTTCCCCTTTTTGAAAATCTGACCATTTTGTCTGTCTTCAGGCTTGCAATACCTTTTACCTTCTAATTAAATTTTCCAAAGGATCAAAAGAGATGTTTGTAAAGAGTTTGGCACATGGTAGTTGTTGAATAAATGCTCGTTTCCTTTCTTCTCCTTCCCCAGAGATCAGCAATTAAATCTATGATTTTTATTGCCCTGAGACAGTTCATTTCAGCCTGACAATAGTTCATTAAAAGACACTAGGGGTTTTTCCACCAGCTCTTCAATTCCCTTTGAACCATTTTTGTCCTACACTCCTTAGTCTGCAGATCATTTTCGCTGATAGAGAAAGAAGTTGGATAGGACTTGAGTGGTTCTGCCTTCTCATCATCCTGTTCTGTCAAGTTCAAACAGCACTGCTGGGGGTTTAAGTGACTTCCCAGGGTCACACAGCTAGTAAGTGTCAGAGGCTGAATTTGAAATCATGTTCTTCTGACTCTTGTCTACCCAATCTGCTACCTGTCCCTCCCCTCTCCCCCTTTTTTGGTGAAGCAATAGGGGGTAAGTGACTTGCCTAGGTGCTGTAACTTTAAAAAGTCCCTTTTTTATCTTATCATTCAACTTAGCTCAGGGTGAACCAGAACCATAAAAAAGTATGGCCACTTCCTGATAAGCTTCCTAACTTCCCCCCTGCCCCCCACCCCCGGCAGCAGCCAGATCCTATTTGGCAAAAAACAATTCCAGAATTAAGTGATTTGCCCCAGGTACTCAGCTATTAAATTTCTGAGGCCACTTCAAACATCAATGGCTGTTATCAGCTACAGCTTCAGCAGAGTGAAGTTGGGAGGGATTTAGACAAGCAGGACAGTTTTGGAACTTAACTGGGCTGAATCTGTTATATACCTTCTTTCTTAAAAAAAAAAAAAAAGCTGTTTATAATTGAGATTCATGGTTTCATAACTGTTGTTCAGTTGTGTCTAAACTAACTGTTTGCGACTACATGGACCACGGGACAAAACCCATGGAGTTTTCTTGGCAAAGATACTAGAGTGGTTTGCTGTTTCCTTCCCCAGTGGATTAAGTCTAACAGAGGTTAAGTGACTTGTCCAGGGTCACACAGCTGCTAAGTGTCTGAGGCTGCATTTGAACTTAGATCTTCTTGATTCCAAGAGCAGCACTAGCCACTGCCTCATGGCTTTGTATACTAACCTTTTTCTATTCTGATTTGGGTATAGTAATGATCATGCTGGCTGAGTTTTAATTTTTTTTTTTTTTTTGCCTTTTAGAGGGCAATTGGGGTTAAGTAACTTGCCCAAGGTTACACGGCTAGTTTGGGTTTTAATTTTTAAAGGAAAAAATAATAAAAGAACTTAAGGCCCAGAAGACTGTTCTACAGCAGGATGTGGGTCACACAGGCTAGAAATATGACTCCTGGGGGCAGGGGAACTAGCTTGCATGAAGACAGTTCTGGGCTCTAAGTCCAGATGCATGCAGGCAGAGACCATAGTAGTTTGGAGTACCCAGAGAACATGCCAGGCCATAGGTCATCCTAGGCCTTGTCAATTTTGCTCTGAGCACCCCCAGAAAGCTCTCCTGAGCCGACTGACGCACCAGGTCACATCTTGGTGGCTTGCTCACCCTGCCACGGAAGAGGTATGAAATTTCTGATGATTCATTTCATGTTCTACCAACCAACAAATCTGCCAGCAGTGGAGAAAGGGTCTCTCATGGAGAATGTCTGCAGCTTCTGGACCTTTTTAACGGTCCTCTAGGTGAACCAGACACTTTGGTGGACAGATCAATGTGTATAAGGTCTGATGGGTCTGGTTTTGCATGAGCTCTCAAGAATCAATGAATATCCTCCTTGGTCTCCAACAGTGTATCTGGAAAGAGGTGTAGCTCAGTGCCTGACCACAGCAATCTCATACTCTGAGTCACAGCTGCCTTTCTTCCCTACTCTCCCCTATTCATCTCATGTTACATTCTTGAATAACCCTTGCAAATTGGAGGCAGGGGTAGACAGAGTAAGCAGCCAACTTAGACACCAACAAAACCCCTTAGTGAGTCCAGGTATGGCCAGTGGAAGTAGAGGACATGGATGGGTGACCCTGGTGAGCAGAAGCCGTGACTAGGGAAAGTAAACCTTTACAAATCCAGGTGAGGGAACAAGCTACCCCTGTAATGGTGCCTGGGGGGGGAGGGGACCCTGGGTGTTTGGCTCAACACCCCCAGAACACTTCTTAGGACTTACAGCAAGTTGGATTCTACACTGATTACTGTCAATAGACTTACAGAGGATACTGGCAAGGGGGCCACATGCCAAGCTGCATCAGCAGAATTAGTGTGTTCATCCTGGTTGAGGCAATAGAGGGGTATAGGCAATGTCAGCACTTGTAAAGAACTGCACTGAGCAATGTAAAATGAGCCATCTTCTTGTCACTTCAAGACGTGTCATCACAAGAATATGGCAGCCACACATCAAGGATTTTAGGAGGAAAAAGAGTGATTTCCCTTGGTGGTAACTGAGATTGACCCTTACTGAAGAAGCTTGTGGTCACGGAGATAACCTTTGGGGAAGGCAAGGCTGCTGTGGGGTTCCCCAGAATTCCCTAGGCAGATGGTGCCTCTTTCCTGGTGCCACTTTTCCCAGGGTGTCTTGTGTGACATGACTTGGTACCTCCACGCTGGCTGAGGGCACTTTTCAGGATTAGGTCAGTCTGCTACAGTCTGAGTAGCTTGAATCTACAGCTCTAACAGCAATTGTATGAGACTCTGCCCTATCAATTTTGGGGGTGATCTGGGAACCCAGACATAACATTGAGATAATAATGCTACACCAGGAAAAATAATACCTGTTTGTCTTCAATGCCATTGAGGCAAAAGTACTGTTCCTTTATGGACACTGGGACTATGTGTTTAACTTTATTCAAGGATCCACATGGCACATTAGAAAAAATGCTGAAGTGGCTAGGACATGCAGTGAATAGAGCACTGGCCCTGGAGTCACAGGACCTGAGTTCAAATCCAGGCTCAGACACTTGACACTTACTAGCTATGTGACCTTGGGCAAGTCACTTAACCCCAATTGTCTTGTCTTCCCCCTCAAAAAAAAAAGATACTGGATTTGAGGTCAGAGGACCTGTGTTCAAATTTCAACTTTACTACTTACTACCTGTGTTATTTTGAGCACATCACTCCTGAGGCAGCAAGGAACAGTGGCTAGTGTTAAGACTTGACTGGAATCCCCCCTCAGACCTTCTGTGTGATCTGGGGCTAAGTCACTTAACCTCTCTGGAGCTCATTGTCCTCATCTGCAGATTCAAAGCTATCTCAGATCTTTTCTACTAGTTCTAAAATCTGTGATCCTCATAATCCCCTTTAAATGTATTTATTCCCTGACTAGGTCCAAGAAAGAAGCACTCATTCTCCTGCAGAACAAGGTGCAGAAGAGGCTCGCCTATCACTTCAAGTCCCCTGCTGTGCTTTTCATGAAAAGTGGTGAGAGAAAGGTCTGCCCTGGCTGGGGGGAGGGGTGGTCCTCCATGCCATGCTGGCACAGGACTGGTATTCTGCCATTTAGCCTTGACCTGTCAATCCAGTTGCATCAGGCCATCCCTGTTCCCAAACCAAAGATGGGGGAGGGTGGCTGACAACTTTTGTTTTAGATCCAGGAAGAGGACAGGGTAGAAATGAGTGGAAGATGATTTTTCAAACCTTCAGAGACAGTCTGAGTCTAAGGTCATGCCATTTGGATTGTGCAACAGAGTGCTGCAGAAACAATGGATTTCATTATTGAGCTGTGGCCTCCCCATTGGTGGTGGTGTCACCCTCCAGAAAACGGCTTACATATCCCTTCACTAGCTCCATCCCAGGACCTGAGATAGCTCAGTTACTGCTCAAGGAAAGGACATGCCTGTGTCTTCCTAGCCCACCTCTTACTGGATCTGAGTGCTTGGTTTGTAAAACAGCTTTATTCTACTCTGTTTGCAGGCAGGTTAGGGTTCATCTCTCCTCCCTATCTCCTTTGATGCTATAGGAAACAGCAAGAAACAGTAATACTTTCAAATATCTCAGTTGTTATACCTCCCACAATCAGGACAGCTGCTTAACCTTCTGCCTACTGCAAAGATCTATAACTGTATAATTCCTTCCTTTACCCCACACATCCCCTTCCATTCAAACTGCTTTTCACCCATAATTCTTCCCTTCACTTACTCCTTACAGCCCTAAAGTAAGGGCACAGATTATTTAAAGGAGCTAGAGTCAGCATAGATTAATTTATGTGCCCAACCATAAGGAAGAGGAATTCTTCAGTGAAGGAAATTTGGACTCCCACAGATCTAGGGGTCACCCATAGTATTTGGTGAAGTAAGAAGGATACGGGTCCAAATAAAGCAACAAGCCTACCATCTTTATGCCCCAGAGTTCATGAAGGCCTTTCTTTAATGGTGCACCACCAAGGCAGGGCCCCAAGGAAATTGCTTGCAGAAAGAAATGATGTTTGCCCCTACTTAGGGTCCATAAGCAGTCATGCTTATAATGGAATTCTAGTGAGACCCCACTATCCATAGTGGCGTTGAAAGGCAACCTGTGCTCAGAAGGCTGGTGCACATACAAATGATATCACTCTTTATTTCACACAGATCCTTACTTTTTACTGACAATTCTTTCATCCTGAACCCAGGAACTCATCTCTTACTAAATCTGCCCATTTCTGGCTTTTCTTACTGCTCAACTCCTCTGTGTGGCTCTTTTTTATGTTTGTTATTCTAGAACTGGAAAATAACATCCATAACCATTTCCACAAAGAATGGAGAGGATTACATGTGAAACCACTTATATATATTATGTACAGCTTGATTTTTTTACACATATATTAAATTCAGCAGTTAAAGTTTCAAAGCTGTCCTGATTGCCTATTTCCCTCTAAACTTCAATTCTCTTCTGTGCATTTTCAAGTGCTTCATGGATGCCCTTTTATTCATTCATTCATTCATTTTGGAATTGCAATCACTGGCTTCTCACCTTCTCCTTCCAAAGTTAGAAAAAAAAAGTCCCTTATAAGAAGCTATCAAAGTGGGGCGGCCAGGTAGCACAGCGAGTAAGAGCACCAGCTCCAGTGTCGGGATGACCTGGGGATCAAATCTGGGCTCAGATACTTAGCACCACACCCAGAAACACCTGGCTGTGTAACCTTGAGCAAATTACTTAACCCCGATTGCTTTAAAAAAAAAAAAAGAAGCTATCAAAGTAAAAAAATTCACACATTGGCCATCTCTGGAAATGTATGCCTTATGCAGCTCCTTAAGAGTCAGTCAGCTCTCTGTCAAGAGGTGAGAAGCACACTCTATCATCCATCTTCTGGAATTGTGGCCAATAATTGCACTGACTAGAGCTCTTATTACAAAGTCATTGTATGAACTCTTCTCCTGTTTCTGTTCACTTCATATGCTGGATCTGTTTCTCCCAGGTTCCTTAGAATCTCTCCCTTTCATTGTTTCTTATGGAACATTCCATTCTACTCACATGTGACTGACTATTCAGTCATTCTCCAATTCATGGACACCCCTCTAGTTTCCAACTCTTTGCTACTAAAGTGCTGCTATGAATCTTTTTGTACATACTAGTACTAAGTAACATTTATATAGTGCTTACTACATGATAGGCACTGCACTAAGCACTGTACAATGATCTCATTTAGTCCTCCAAACAACCCTAGGAGGTAGGTGCTATTATTGAGCACATTTTAATAGCTAAAGAAACTGAGAAAGGAGGTTAAGTGACTTGCCCAGGTTCACACAGCTATTAAGTATCTGAGGTAGGATGTAACTCAGTCTTCCGGACTCTAGACCTTGCTCTGTCCACTATGGCACCTATCTGCTCCATGAAGATGCTTTCCTTTTTTTGTATCATTTTGCAATATATGCCTACTCTGGGTCATGGTGGATGCACAGTTTTGTCATTGGCAGGGTGGGGACTGTAGGAGGTGGGGGTACATTCCAAATTAGGAGAAAATCTCCAGGCAATTCCAGATTGCTTTCCAGAATGGCTGCAACAATTCACAGAACTCCACCAAGAATGCAAATGGTCTCCTACCAGTCCCTCTCACACACTGCCGCCAGAGTGAGCAAACCAGAGTGAAGGGACTGTGCCTCTCCTCACAAAACTCCAACTGTCGTTCCCTACTGCCTCAAATGTGAACCCCTCTGTCTAGTTTTTAAAGCCCTTCACATCTTAGTCCTAACTTACTAGTCTCAGTGGACATTATTCTGACTCCTGCACTTTGGTCACATTGGTCTTTCTCTCTGATCCTCATATAGGATAGTTCATCTACCATCTGATCCTCCCTCATACCTGGAATGTATTTCTTCCTTTTCCTTTGAGATGCCACTCAAGCACCACCTTCTGCATGAAACCTGTCCTGATCCTTCCCAGCTGCTAGTGCCTCCCCTCCAAACTACTTTGTATGTCATTTTTATTTATTCAATTTAAATTTATTTTGTGTATGCTTACATACAGACTTGCTTGTCTCCCCTTTAGAATGTAAGCTCCTTGTGGTGAGGATTGTTTTATTCTTTGTGCTTGTCCAGCTCAATGCCTGCCAGGCTAGTTGATGCTTCTTAAATGCTTACTGATTGAATGGTTTGCCTGTCTCTCCACAGCCCCTCCAACATTTGTCATCTTCTGTTTTCACCATTTTTGCCAATCTGGATGTGCAGAACCTGAGTTATTTGATTTTGAATTTGTACTAGCATTACTGATTTGAAACATTTTTCACATGATTATTGATTTTTTCTCCTCCTCCTCCTCCGGTCCCTTCATAGCCTCTGACCATTTATCTATTGGGAACTTGCTCTTGTTCTTATACATTTGAATTAATTCCCCAGACACCTGGGACATCAGCCCTTGAGCAGACACTCCCTTCAGAGATGTTCCCTCAGTTAACCCTTTCCATTCTAATTTTAGTTATATGATGTTTGTGCAAAAGCCTTTTAATTTTATATACTCAAAATTATCCATTTAAGCATCCTGTGATCCTCCCTAACCCTTGTTTCATCAAGTTCTCTTTTACTATCTGTAGTTGCAAAAGGTTATCTCTTTTCCTCCTCCAACTTTTTTATGATTTTTTTTAATACCTAGGTCATGGTGTGAAATGTTGATCTTACCCTAATTTCTGCCAGCAGTTTTTGTCAAACAATGACTCTTCATCCCAACAGTTGGATTCCTGGTTCTTGACCTTGGCCCATCTGAACCACTTTCCTGTCCATACCTACAATGATACTTGTCAGGAAAAGCTAAGCCATTTTTATCACCAAATCCCCAACAGCAAGACGAAATTGAAAATAATTAAACTACAATAATGTTCATTTAGTGTACATGCTGGAGTACTAAAACATATTGTTCTACTTCAGCTAAGTAACTTTGTACTAATCAAAGGTAAGAAATTATGTTTTATTCATAGTTCCTGTTTTGTGAACATATGCAAGAAAGACACGTTTCAACCAAGATTCAATGCCCCTTCAAAAAATGACAAACTTGTGTAAACATGCTCTTCCACATATAAAATAGCTATTAATGATGAATTTCTTAGGACTGGAGCCAACAATTTGTGAGTCACAGATGAGATACAGGATTTAGTGAAGGGTGGACCTATTAAAAACTTTAATTTTTTTTTAAACTGAGAGTGTGGTTTCTAGTTCAAGGAAACCCTAGGCATCCAATCCCCTTCCTTCCTCAGGGTGAAGTCATTTACCCTTGGTGTACTCCCTTTCCCCCACACCTGAAAACAAGCTTTTAAAATTTAAAAAGCATACAGAATTGCCTGGGTATATGGAAGTACCAACTACCTCTCCACAAACTTACTTCTCTCCCTCTCCTCAAAATAAATAAGTAGCACCAATACAGCTGAAGCTGGACAGCATTTCCTTAGCCGCAGAGAGGGAGGTAGGACATTCTAAATAGGGAGAATGATGTGGGCAAAGGAAAAAGAAGTAGACATCCAGAAGGCCTTTAACGACAAACTGAGCTTAGCATTTATGCTGCGTGCAACACGAAACCAATGGGCTACATGGTAGGTTGTTGGGTGTAAGAATGAAGAGTAGTAAAACATTGGTTTGGAATTAATCGTTGTTCAGCACTTGGCAGATACGTAGCCGATGCAAAGTGGAATTTAAAAAGCTGTATATAATGATTTAAAGCAATAGGGAAGGTAAAAGTAATTTCCAATGTTGACAGAAATCAATTATTTATTCAGTGCTCTGAAAAAACTGAACTAAAATCTTTAACCTTAATGAACTTACTTGCGGTCCTCTGCCTACTAACAGCAATTATCATCTAGTCACATTTTCTCATCCTTTGTGAGTTCACATTCTCCCCTAAATCTTCCATTGGATATTTATTAAATGCATTACACTGTGTCAAAGTTTGAACATTTCTTGGAAAACAGTGGAGCACTTGGGCTCTCTAGGAAACCCAGACTTTCACTTGCTAAATTGCATACTTCACCTTTTTTATGTCTCCTGGTTCTACTCAGAAAAAGGTCAATACTTATGTGGTTTAGTTTTTTCAGTCTCTTCCTGACCTAAGGCGTTGCCCTCCCCAAAATTCTGAGCCTTTAATGTGCATATTAATTTATATATGCGCGTATACAAATGAACATTTGCCGTGTGGAAGGCTCAGAACTTCATACATACACCGTGCTAAGTAGAATTTTCTGGCACAAAATGCAAATTTGTGACAATATTAAGGAGTGTCCCTCACAGCACTCCTCTGAAGGCTGCATCTTCCAAAGGGTGCCTACTTCACCTATTTCAGGTGAGATTATTTTTACTAAATATGGAAAAAATAAACTCCTATGATAGGGAAATAGAACAAGCATCACCTAAAGTGAGTACGGTAGTCTCTGTAATTAGGGTTCTGGGGAAAACATTTTTTACAGGTATACTACCTCATTCAAGTTCTTGATTACCTCGGAGGCCTTTTTCTCCTCTGGAACTATTTACACACTGTTACCAAGGACTACTGGCAAAGGAAATCAAGAATCAATTACTTTGCAAAACGGCATACAATTAACTCCCCGAATAAGGAGTCTAGCTTCCGGACACTTCCCTCCTCCGCGAAGCATTTCATCCTAGGCAGGGCACACTGGGATCCTTACTTGAAAAGCTATCTCTTAACTCCTCAAGCCAGAAAATACTGAGGATGAATTCCTGTGCAACGTGTCCTCCCACTCACTCGACTTCTAGGCAGCTGATGCAATTCCAAGGCACCGAGCGACAGCTGCTTTTACTGTACCTCTTACTGTACAATAGTGGTTCAACGTGGCCGAGTCTCCAGCCTGTGATAATCCTGGAAACCCAAGTGTCTGCTGTAGCTAAAGCAGTTCTAGAGTATTCAGTCATCACAAGCTAGTTGCTAAATTGGGCCAGCCTCTGCTGGGCTTTACACAGATTTCAGGGGTATTTACGTCTTCCAAGCCTCCTGCAGCTAAAGTGTCTCCATTGCCAGACCCCGGGAGAAGGACCATAGGTATAGAGCTAGAAGATTAAGTCCACACCCCATCTTCCCTGATTTTTACCAATAAGTGCACTGAGACCCAGAGAGAACAAGCTGAAGGCCCAGGGTCACACTGCCCTGCACAGTCCATTCATTCATGATCCCGTCCAAGGATTTAATCCTTACAACAAAAGGGCTAAAGGGAGCAGCTGGTCCCTCGGCGATGGGTTCCGCAGCTCCCATTCACCACCACGCAAACCTACCTCCAGATGCTCTACGAGCTAGTCCAATGCTCCCTCTCTCTCCTATTAGGAGACAAAGAACACCTCCCCTCTCTCAGGCTACCCAGATCCACCCAGCGCTTCCCTCCGCTCCCGGCCAGCAGGTCTCCCTTCCTAGACAACGCTTCTCCTCAGCGATGCCCCTCGCCGCTGCCCGGACGGAGCCCGCAGGCCAAGTTGGCAGGCGCGCTGTCCCCACTCACCCGGGCGGTGGAGAATCTCCTGAGCAGCTGGCCGCTTCGCCACAGCATCTTGCTGGGTTAGCTGGGACGCGCAAAGTGCAGCCAGGTCACCCGGCAGCGGAGCCTCCTTGCTCGCCGGCCAGCCCAGAAGAGAGCAGGGCACGCCCCCCTCCAGCTGGCAGAGGCTCAGCCCGTCTGACGCAACGCCCCCAACCCCGCCCGCTGCCTTTTCAGGGCCCCAGCTCGTCGGGCGCGCGCCTCCCGGGTGCAAGAGACACGTCGGCGCGGCCCTGCGCGCCCACGTACGTTCTGCACTCTCGGGTGGGTAATTTACCTTGCCCTCGGGGCCAGAACATCGGTGGCGCTTCTGCTCTTTCTGAGGGTTGGTGGAGCAGCACAGAAGCCACCCCCGGTCTCTAGAATTGTGCTTTCTTCCATCCCAACCCTTCCTCCCCAAAGGTGAGGGACTGCCTCCCCCCTCTGCTAAGTAAGCAGGGTCTTCCATCACCCCAGAATAAGGCATTTTCTCATCATCAGTTTTCAACAAACCATATATGGTCATTTACATTCGTTAAACAAACTTCGTTTGGTTTGACTTTTGGGGCGTTTGTTAATAGATATTTACGGAGGACCTAGCACGTGTAAGACCTGTGCTAATAATCTACAAAGATAACTAAAACTTGGCCCATGACCACAAGGAGATTCCAGTCTAGCAAGAGAGATAAGTAACAAACAATATATGGCAAAATGTGCAAGGAGAAGTATGGGAAAAATGTTAGGAATGTACAAAAGAAGTTGACTTCTTTGGGGGGATTAGGGAAGGCTTTATGGAAAGCTGCCAACTGAGCAAGGCCTTGAAGGATGGGATTTTTGATAGGCAGAAAACTGCATAATAACTTTAAGATCTAAATCAATTAAAATCTCTTTTGGGGCCTTGGGTCCCATTTCAGAACCGAAATAATATCGTAGGCTACCATACATTCATGCAACTTTTGTACAGCCTTTACTCAAGAGGGATGCCTAGGGAAGAAATAGGAGGAAAGATGAGCCCTTTCCCAATTACAGGTGTGAATAGAACAAAGTAACCTTCCAATGTTTAGGTTTATACATTTTTAAAAGAAGACAAAGTAAGAATACTTCTATCAATAAAACATTTAGAAAAAAAAATCTCTTCCTTCTACCTCCTTTTTACCAAAAAAGAGAAACAAAATCCTTTTAAACAAATATGCCCAGTGGAGTAAAGCAAAGCAAATTCCATCACTGGTCTGTCAAAAAAAAAAAGTCCATTTTGCACCCTGAGTCCATCACCTCTTTCTCAGGAGGTGGATATCAGGTTTTTTCATTGGTCCTCTGGAATCACAGTTAGTTACTGCATTAATCAGAATTCTGAAGTCTTTCAAACCTGTTATCCAAATTGTTCTCCTGGTTCACTCTGCATCAGTTCATACAAGACTTCCCAGCTCTCTCTGAAATTGTTGCTTTCATCATTTCTTAGGACACAATTAGCATTCCATTGCATCCATATACCAAAATTTGTTTAGCCTTTCTCTATTTGGTATTTATTTTTCCTGGGTTTTTTTCTTCTTTTGATACTACTAAAAGAGCTGCTATAAATATTTTTTGTACACATGGGTCCTTTTCCTTTTTCTTTGATTTCTTTGTGGTATTGACCTAGTATAGTGGTATCAAAGACCATTTTGAAGCAACAGTGAATTAATGTACCTGATTTCCCACAGCACCTCTAACATTGTTATTTTCCTTTTTCTGTCAACTTGGCCAATCTGATGGGTGTGAGGAAGAACTTGAGATGCTTTAATTTGCCAATAATTGAAAAAAATTATTTTAAAACAATAAATTTGAGACTCTCTACACATTTACTTAACCTCTTTAGGCTTCACTTTCTTCATCTGTAAAATCAGGGACAGCTAAATGACCTCTAAGGTAACTTTCAGGACTAACATCCATAATTTTATAAAATTTAGGATATTTCAAAACTTGGTCTAGAAATAGAAATTGTTGCAGGTGAAAGTAATTGAAGAAGTATAGTAATTCAGAAAGTGGCAAGATGTATAAAACAGCACAATTAACTTGGAATTAGGATTTAGGGTTGAATTCTACCTCAGCAGTGTGATTATGGGCAAGACATTGAATTTCTCAGAGCCTCAGTTTCATCAACTGTAAAATGGAGATCATAATTTTTTGCTCTGGGGTTATTGTGAGGGAAGTGCTTTGCAAATTTTAAAGTGCTATACATTTTTAATTTATAATGACCTCATATACATATAAATTAGTTTATTTGGAGCCCATTATGGCAATAAGTAATACCTCATATATGTATAGCACTTTGCAATTTACAATATTCTTTTACCTACTTAATTTCATTTGGTCCTCACAAGACTCCTGATTTTCTTTACATTAGGGATCAGTAAACAAGCTAGTTTAGGAAGTCAACTGGGTCCTGCTGCCTAATACAACCTCAACACATTTTGGGAGTTGAAAAATCTTTTGTCAGAGTTGAAAGGGATGTTACAAATCATCTATTCAAGTTTTCTGTCCCAAGGCCCAAAACCCTTTTATGATATCCCAGAGAGATGAGCCTCCAGCTTCTACTTAACCAGGGGTAGGGAACGCGTGGCCCGTGGTCTTTTGACTGAGTCCAAGTTTTACTGGACAAATCCTTTTATGAAGGGGATTTATTCTGTGAAGTTTGGATTCAGTCAAAGGGTCAAACTTGAGGACCTAGAGGGTCACATGTGGCCTCCAGGTCCACAGGTTCCCTGCCCCTGAAACACTTCTGTTGATGGGGAATCCACTGCTTTTTGAGGCATCTTCTTTCATTGTCAACTCTAATTTTAGAAAATTATTTCTAATGTGTAGTCAAAATTTGTCTCCCTGTGACATTTATTCATTTGTTTTACCTCTCGGAAAAGTATTCTCTTTATCACAAGATTT
Source organism: Petaurus breviceps papuanus (assembly GCF_028583685.1). Classification (NCBI taxonomy): domain Eukaryota; kingdom Metazoa; phylum Chordata; class Mammalia; order Diprotodontia; family Petauridae; genus Petaurus; species Petaurus breviceps. The sequence continues at coordinate 2,099,058 of NW_027186303.1, forward strand.
TTAATATTTGCAGAAAGCTATTGTGTCTCTTCTCCTACCCATTCCCTCTCCCCCACCCCCAATTTTCTCTTTTTTCCAGACAAATGTCACTTCTTCCTCAAGCCAAATACTGATAGAATTGTAGAATTTCAGAGCTGGTGGTGATCTAGTCCACTATACCCCTAAAAAAGATCCCTCTATGCAACATGTACAAACTTTTGCCCCTTGCTGCTGCTGGGACAGAGCCCGCAGGCCAAGTTGGCAGGTGTGCTGTCCCCACTCACCCGGGCAGTGGAGAATCTCCTGAGCAGCTGGCCGCCTTGCCACAGCATCTTGCTGGGTTAGCTGGGACAGGCAGAGTGCAGCCAGGTCCCCGGGCAGTGGAGCCTCCTGGCTTGCCAGCCAGCCCTGCAGACAGCAGGGCTCGCCCCCCTCCAGCTGACAGAGGCTCAGCCCGTCTGATGGAACGCCCCTAATCCCTCTTTCTTAAGACCTTCAGTGAAGGGGAACCCACTATCTCTGCAGGCAGCCCATTCTCCTTTTAAATAGCTATAATTGTTAGGAAGTTTTTTTTTTTATGTTTGGTCATTTCAGTTGTGTCTTTATGATTCCTTTTAGGGTTTTCTTGGCAAAGACACTGGAGTGGTTTGCCACTGTCTTCTCCAGATCATTTTACAGATGAGGAAACTGAGGCAAACAGGGTTAAGTGACCTACCCAGGGTCACACAGCCAGTAAGTGTCTGAGACTGGATTTTCCTGACTCTAAGCCTTTCCCTCCATCTACGGTGCCAATCAAAGCCTAAATATGCCTGTCTGCAACTTTCACCCAGTTCTTCTGGTTCTGCAGAACAAATCCAATCCCTCATAATAAATATAAACATAACAATCCTTCAAACACTTGAAGAGAATTATCGAGTCATGCCTGGAACCTCCTCTGGTCCAGGCTAAATATCTCAGTTCCTTCTGCCAATCCTCATCTAAACCTTCCTGGCTACCCTCCTCTGGCCACCTTCCAGATCATCCACATCCTTCTGGAAACTGGAGTCTCATTACAATGGTATTTACTATAGTGCAGGATTTGGTAGAAGGTTGGCCTGCTTTCCTTATAAGAATTTTATCTGTAACACAGTTCTCTGGCATGATTCCCAAATGTATCTTTAAGAAGATGTCAATGAATTTATTAAGCATTCTTAATCAGTAACATGGTTCCTGTCTATTGTGAGCTTACAGTGTAATTCAGAAACAATATAAACATAAACAAAAGCTTTTTATTCAAATGCAAAGGGAAGGGAAAAATGGTTTAAAAAATTTTTTTTCATTCTCAAGCATTTATTTTCCCTTCCTCCCACTACCCTATTCTGTTTTTTTTTTAAGACAATTCTTGTAACAAATAAGCAAAATCAAGTAGACAAATTCCTCCATTGGTCATGTCCAAACATGTGTGTCCCATTCTGAGTTCCTTACCTCTCTGTTAGGAGGTAGGGAGCTTGCTTTGTCATCAGTCCTCTGTAATCATGGCTGGTCACTGCATTCATTAGATAAATCTTTCAAAGTTGCTTGTTTTTGCATTGTTGTTATTGTATGTTTTTCTATTATTTCTGCTCATTTTACTCTCCAAGTTCATAGGAATATTTCCAGCTTTCTCTAAAACAGTCATTTTCATCATTTCTTGGGGGATAACAGCATTCCAATCAATACATTCATAATTTGTTCAGTCACTCCCAATTAAATGGGCACTTCCTTAGCTTCCAGTTTTTGCTACTATCAATATTTTTAACCATGAGTCCTCTTGAAGGGAAACACTTTCAAACTTTTGTTAATCTGTCACAAGTCATAGTGAATGGAGGACCCTAGTCAGAAAGACTTAGGGTAACTTCTGTCTCTGACAATACATGGAACTATAGGTAAAATACAATTTCTGAGGTAGCTTAAGAGGGGGAAGTTATTTGAGAACCAAAATATCACTGCTTGGAAAATGTGACTTGTATAGACATGAAAAGTCAGTATTGTCTTTTAATACTTTGAGTGACCAATGATTTCACTGGTGTGGCAATTCCTCCATTGATAGCAGATGTCTTGCAATGTTAGTAGATAATCCTGAGTGGCTGTGGCCAAAAAAGTTCTATCACTTGGTGGTCAGCCTTCTGGTGATGATGCTTCCTACCCTTCTAGGGGCTAGTCCTTGGACCATCTGTTGCTGGGTTGTAACTGACACCTTTCCTAATGGTAGGACCTTGTAAGGGTTATGGGATTTAAAGATCTCCCATGCCCCATGGACGTGC
>NW_027186303.1:2101328-2173519 GCF_028583685.1 Petaurus breviceps papuanus
ATATTTGTAATCTCTATAGGCATTGTGAATATGGCATTGCTGATACAGACCTACAGGGGCTTTTTATCTGTTGGTGTTGAGAATCCAGAGTCATCTCCATGCCATCATAAGCTATTGGAATTGGCCTTTTGAGAATATTATGGTCATAAATAACTAATAAATTTTGACAGGCTGTGGCACTTGACTTAAACACAGAATTGTGATATGATAGAATGTAAGCTCCTTGAGGGCAGGTGCAGCTTTATGTCTGGCTTTGTATTCTCAGAGTTTGGTGCATAATAAATGCTTGTTGAATGACTGATTTGGACCAGTCAGCTTATGGAAAATAAGTCTGCACTAGAGGTCATGATGTAGTACTAAAATCTCTTCCCAATTGTGCATTGAATTTATTCCAAGGAGAACCTGTTGAGTGGATACTGATATTCCTAGTAATCAATATGATAGAAAAAAAAATCACAAAGTGAAATTCATGATCATGAAATAAAAAATGTAATCCCTTATAGGAATACCTTTGATAACATTGCTCAACATTTTATTTTGCCTGGAATTTGTGTTTTCAAGCTCCATCTCATTCTTGGTCAGCAAGAGCTTACTATAAGAAAATTCATTTGGTGGAGACTTTGTCCCTTTCAACCTAAAATTCCACACTTCTCAATACTGTGGTAAGAGTATTTAAGAGTTTTACATTTGTGAGGGGTTTCTTGCTTTTGTGTTGTTGTTAGAACTACAATATGTCAACCATCAGAGTTTGGTTTAAGAAAGAGAAACAGATTTGGTTGTATGAGTATTTATTTCTCTCATAGTAAGCAGGTGCATGCATCCATGCATGGGAGCCAGTTGGAACTGAGGTCCCTTTGGGTTTAGGTGCACAGTCACTCCCTCACCCCAGGACAGAGAAAATATCTCCATACTGGACCACTCCCAGCCTGGGCTAGATGAAAGAATCTGTCTCCTCCCTAGTCTGAGTAGACCACAATGGGCTTCCCTACCTTAGATTAAATTACTTGAAAGCTTGGGTGGAGGCTGCCCAAGATAAGGAAAGTCTATGCAATCTCATTATCAGTAATGTCCTTCAGAAGAAAAACTGAAGTTAAAGTCAGGACTTTGAAGAAGAGGGCTGAGGGAAGTTCTGAATCTCCAAGATATTGGTTATTAATAATCATTTTTCAACAATGAAATGTTCAGAACTAGGATGTGTGCCTACTTTCATGTACCATCATAGCCATGCATGATATACTTCTAGCAATGGTACCAGGGCTTTTCTTGTTATTTCTTTGGCTGCTTCATTGGTTCTGAAATGCATGGACACACACAGCCGTCATGGAATCCCAGGCTCAGAGGCCATGATGCCTTCATGCCTAGGAGCCTCTCTGGAGTGTGTGTTCTGCTCTGAATGCTACCATTTTAGGAAGGATGTTCAGAGTATCGACTCACCAACAACCACTATTTGCAACATGCTGGTAGGCCCGAGAGATACAAACACAAAATCACAAATACTCCAGTCCTTGAGGAGTTTACATTTTGGAAGAAAATACAGTGCAAACTGAGGAGAGGTCATTAATAATTAAGGAATCAGGAGAGGCTTCCAATAGAAGGCACTACCTTGATAGAAACTAAGGGGTTGAAGTGAAGAGAACATGCTTTTTTAGGCATGGTCAACAACCTGTGTAGACATAGGTAGAATTCTGAGCTTAGAGAATAGAAAGGAGGCCATTTTTGTTAGAAGCTAGAGTGTCTGAAAGGGTGTAATTTGAACTAAGTCTGTAAAGCTAGGTTGGAGTCAAGACTGTGGAGGCAGTTAAATATCAAGCTAAGAAGGCTGTTTTTTATCTAGAGGCACTAGGGAGCCACTCAAGACTGTGAAGCAGGGAAGCTCCAAGATCGGGTTTTTTTCCTAGGAAGATTTTTTTGGCAGCCATGTGGAGAGAAATGAGAGACCAGAAATACGAAGACATTAGCAGGAAGTTAAGAATAGAAGACTACTGCAACAGCAAAAGGGTGAGCAGAGCAGAGATAGATATGAGAGATGGTGTGGATGCAGAATTGACAAGATTTGGAGATGGTAGGTCAGGGTGAGTCAATAACGAATGTGACTCAGGTCTTAATAACCCTTACCTTGGTGATGGTTAACATGGCAGTGCTCTTAACAGAAACAGCAAATTTAGGGGAAAGATTTATTTAGGGGGAAGGTAGTGAATTCCATTTTGGTCCCCGCCATGTCTTCATTTGATTTTCACACATCCAAGGGTGTCAGACCCTCATCACTCCATAAAAGAGGGAGATAAAAAGCTCTACTTTGACTACAAAATGGACATGACCTCAACGAAGACTCCTTCCAGCTCTAGCTCTAAATCTATGATGGTATAACCCTTCTCCTCTATTGCTATTACATTAGAATTCTTGCCGTGCATTTCCTCCTCCTCTTCCCTCAGGAGGATGTTTGTTTGGCTACGAGCTCTTTCTGCATGAAACACAGTGAGTAATGGTGAGCCATATGGCCTCTGCTAATAGTTAGTTAATGAGAGCTAGCATTTTAGGCTTTGAAAAGCTCTTTGCATATTTCATTTGACCCTCACAACAACCCTCTGAGGTGGATGCTATAACTCCCCATTTTACAGATGAAGAAACAAGCTAAGTTTCAGTGACTTGCCGAGGGTACAGGTTTTCCTGACTCCAGGTCTAGCATTCTGCCTGTTGCTCCTTGTTGGGGGCTACAGTGGGATCCTGATGGGGACAGTCAATGGGAGGGGCCCTTGACAATGGCAGGCACTTCTTTAGTTTCATCACCAACACACTTTATCATGGTGGTACTATAATACAGTCCTGGTGGGGAGGGGGCGGCGGCAGTGAGGCCTTTCATTTCTGAGGCCTTTCGTTCCAAACCAGGTTGTGGTACTTCTAGATGTCTGATTTGGGAGTTAGTCATCTAATCCTCAGAGCAGGAGTAGGGAACCTACTGCTTCTAGGTCACATGTGGCCCTCTAGGCCCTCAAGTGCCATCCTTTGACTGAATCCAAACTTCATAGAACAAATTCCCTTCATAAAAAGATTTGTTCTGTAAAACTTGGACTCAGTCAAAAGGTCACACCCATGTACCTAGAAGGCCACATTCGGCCTCAAGGCTTCAAGGTTCCCCACCCTGCCCCAGAGCCTGTTTTCTTAACTGTAAAATAAGAGTGTGTGTTTGATGGTTTTTAAACCTGATGATTTTGGGGGGGTTGGGGGTGGGAGGAAGGCTGCATTTTTAGGCAAATGTGAGGAACACAGTAAGGGAGTAAGTTTTGAGAAGGGTTTTGTGGGAACAGGACAATATCTGAAAGATGAAAGATGAAAATTTGCTTGCCTAGGAGAGAACTAGGAGGAAAGGGTGGAAGGTGCAGAAGCAGATTATGGCTTGAAAGAAAAGTCACAGGATCCTAGTCTGCATTAGGGAGGCAGAGTGGGCAGCAGAGAGGTATCGACCATGCAGCCAGAACCAGATGAAATATTGAAATAATGAAACCAGATGAAAAACTGAAATGAGGGAAATATGGAACAAAACTGAAGATACAATAAAACATGGATGATATAGCCCTTTAAATTTAAGTGGCCCAGGGGGATCTTTGTGCAAGGTTTGGTGGCCCTGCTGGGGTGTGCCCTGCTCTACTGAATATCAGCTCTAGGTCATTCTCCCCTCCTTTCTCCTGGGGTTTAGCACTGAGCTCATCACCTGCCTGTGCTCCCCAACTCCTGGGCTCATACAAGAATGCTCTTGGACCCTCAGCGCTTGGCCAACTTTAATCTCATGACTTGCTCCTTCCCTGTACCTGAGACATAAGGATGGTCACACACACTGGAATTTACCATTACCCAGAAATGTTCCATTTCCCTAATAAAAAACTTTTTCATTCATCTGAACAGAAGGAACAGAATGTTCCATATCTCCCTGTGGCTCATCCATCTTAAAGTCATTCTTCACAGTAACTGGGACCTCCAGTTCCTCCTCCCTTAGACACTTCTTTCTCAGGTTATCTCTGCTCTGGCTTCCTTCCTTCCCTTTCTCATTTTGATCTTATAACTAGCCAATTAAATGATACACTGTCCTCTACTCTCCCACCTGATGTTCCAACAGCACTCAGCCCTGGGTTATCCCCATATTTCAACTCCACCTTCCACTGGGCCCTTACTGAGCAAGGCAGTTCTTCTAAATGATTTCCTACCTCACCCTCCATAAGTGAGCTGAGGGTCAGACAACTGAGGTCATTTGATGTGAGCTCCCTCTCCTCTTCTTTTTATCTCACCATCCATGCTCTCCTCTGTTTTCTCAGACTGACAAAAAGGTGGCTGTTCTCTTTGCCACCAACTCTTGTTAATGTGGCTTTGATGTCATCCCCGTGGTTCTTCTTTGGGAGATTTTAACCTTAACCATCCCCCACCCCTCCCGAATTTCCAATCTCTCCCTAATTACGGTTCCCAGCTGTGACTGGGTACATCTCAAATACCTGTTAAGCAATTTCAGCAGGGCCTCCCTTCATAAGGCAGCCCTCTAATTTTCTGAATTCCCTCTCTCACTCCCCACAGAGGTTATTCCAGGCCTTCTACTCCCTCCTGAAGCCTTACTCTTAATACATTTCTTCCTCCCCTTTAGCTGGAACCCTTGCCTTTGACTTTACGAAGGTCACATAACACAACCTTCCTCTTCTACATTTAGAGACACAGTGTACGGAACACAGAGGTCACAGGCCTGCTGTGCTGAATACTAGTCTCTAGGTCATTCTCCCTCTTTTGTCAAGGAGTTCAGTGCTGGGACTCATCATCATCCTTTCCTTCCCAACTCCTGACCTTGTACAGGAGACTTTAACATCCACACCACAGTGCCCATAACACTCCCATGCTATTTCCTACAGCCCTAATTACTCAGCCACCTTAAATCTCAGGATTTACTCTAGATGGTGTAATGGATAACCCAGTTTCAGACACTTACTAGCTGAAGACCCTAGGCAACTTACTTAATCTCTGTCTGCCTCAGTTCTCTCAGCTGTAAAATGCAAATAACACCTGTCTTCCATGGTTGTTGTAAGGGTCAAATGAGATAATGTCTGTGAAGAAGCACAGTGCCTGGCACACAGAGTCCATGCTTAATAATGCTTGTTTCTGTCTTTTCCCTATTCTCTCCCTCCCCCCCTCCCCCATTTCTGATAAAGAGGTGCCTTTCTCCTTGAAGGATGACCCTTCCACATAAGCATTTGACCCTATCCTCCTCATCTATCTTCTCCAGGAGATCGAATCCTCAATCATGCTCCTCTCTTGAATCTCCAATCTCTCCCTATCAATTGGTTCCTCCACTACTGCCTTTAGACACTCCCAAAAACCAAACAAGCCTTCACTAGATCTTAACATTCCCATAAGCTACTGCCCAGAATCCATTCTCTTTCTAGTTAAAGTCCTTGAAAACACTTGTCCACATTAACTCCCTCCACAGTTTCTCTTGCTACTCAGCTGTCTGCAATACGGCTTCTGATCTCATCACTCGAATGAGACTGTCTGGCCTGAGGTGTCCAGTGCTCTCCTTACTGCCAGAGCCGATGGTCTTTTCTCAGTCTTAATCCTCGACCACTTTGCTGCATCTGATGCTGTTGAATGCCCTCTTCCCTGGGACACTTCCTTCTCTCTGGGCCCTTAGGACACCCTCTCTCCTGGTTCTGCTCTTACCTATCTGACCACTCACTCCTCGGTCTTCCTTGCTGGATCCTTATTCACATCATGCCCCTTGACTGTGGGTGTTCCACAAAGTTCTTGTTCTGGGCCCTTTTTCTCTTCTTCCTCCATACAGAGGGATGATCCCTTTTTTGTGTAATGAATCCTTTTGACAGTCTGGTAAGGCTTATAGAACTTTTCTCTGAAGATTTTTAAATACATAAAATAAAATAGAGGATTTCAAAGGAAACCACCCCCCTTCCATACTGTCTGGAATACACTCCCTCCTCAATACTCCTCCCTCCCCCCCAATCCATTTCCTTCTTTAAGGAGAAGCTCAAACAACTTCTACATTAAGTCTCTGCTGATCTCTTCAACTAGTGCTCTCCATCTCAAACTACCTTTTATTCATTCCCTTTATATTTATTCTGTGTGCATATAATGTACATATATGTATATGTATGTATATTATATATGTAGGCATATATGTACTAATTATCTCCCTCTTTGGATAGTAAACTTTGTGAACCATTTTGAACCCCCAAGACCTGATATAGGCCTAAAAACCTGGATGGGCCCAACCGGAGAGACATTTTAGCCCACTTTGAGCTTAACCTACCACAATGCTTTGCATGCTCTGGCATAAAAGACATGCTTTGCTTTGCTCTCTAAGTGAACTCAAAATCCCCCTTCCTGTGTCAGCAACTACAAGGCCTGATGAAGCTGATCAGGAGCATTCATCTGTTTATGACTGTCCAAGGTAGGACACCTTGAACCAGACACTTATTTTGAATAATGGGACCTTTTCTTATCTTGTTGTTTTATGGAAACATGCTATGCTATACATCTATATTATATATAGATATGTATAGTCATGTTAATGATAAAAGAAACACAGACATCCTGGATCTATAATTTCAATTGACACCTTGACATTCTTTTATCTTATTGTATTTACAATCCATCCAATTAAGAAATTATTTTCTCATATTATGGCTAACACATATGGAGACTCTAATTTTGGCTGGCACCAGCATTCTGAGCCCAGAAGGGAGGAAGGGATGGGAGGTAATTGATCTGAAGGTATAAGGTCCCCTTTGTCTATCCATCCCTGGGCTTGTTTTCTATAATGATTTCCTATGCATATATCTGTATGCATTTTCCACCAGCTTTGAGAGAAATAAACATATACATGCAGCCAAATTTTGTCTGTGTTTCTTAGAACAAATTCAGTAATGAATGATATTTGCAAATGAAGATTGTTTCTTATTTTAACCCTAGGGTCCAGCACCTAGTAGGTGCTTAATAAATATCTGTTGTGTTATTATATGTTGCCTTAGTCAGACCACTTTTGGAATACTGTATTCAGTTAGTTCCGGGTGCCACATTTTAGGAAGGACTAACTATAAGAGTAATGTTTTAGAGCTTAAAATGACTTTAGAATACATTGGTACAACTCTCCAATCCCATTTTGCAGAAGAGGAAACTGAAGCTGGGAGAGGTTAAATGATTTATCCATGGCCATACAAATAGGAAATTTCACAGGCAGTATTCATACACAAGTCTTCCTCCACTGGGTCACTGGACCCAGATGCTCTGGAAGATAAAGTGAGGCTGGTGACCTTGTATAGCCCTACCTCACCCAAATCAAAGTCAAATGCAAGTCATGTCATCATTTCCCTTGTGTCATGGTCCTCTTCAAAAGTGAAGAACCAACACACAACTTCCTTGAACTCTCTGGAGTATCCTACAGTCAGCATGGTAAAGGGCATTAAAAACAAGCTAGGTGAAAGTCAGTTGTAGGAATTGGGAGATACGCAGTCACTCCCCTTTTTTCCCCACCCCCAGCAGAATCTAAACCCCACTTTGGGCAGGAACTGTTTTCCACTGGTTTTTGTATTCTCATTGCCTGGAATCCCAAGGGCCTTAAATAAACACCAGATAGATGCAAGATTTAGGGTGGATACCATACTTATCTTCAAATATTTGAGCAGTTGTTCCACAGAACAGAGATTAGCCTTGTTCTTTCAGCCCCACAAGGCAGAATCAAAGGCATGGGATAGAAGTCACAGAGGCAGAATCAGGCTTCTAACAATTCAAGCTGCGTAGCCTCTAGTGGTAGAGGGATTCTGCTAGGCAGAGGGTAGATGTTTACTTGTATGGGACAACCTAGAAGGGCATCCCAGGTATTAAATGAATTGGAGGGCTCTGAATTCCATTCCAATTCTGTGAGAGTCCTAGCTAATGTCATGTTGTGATCCAATACGACAAAATATATCAAGCCCTCAGGTTGGCTTGGAAAAGATCTCCTGGGTCTATTTTAGCTCTTAATCTTATGACTCTTGTTCAGTTGTTACAGTTGTGTCTGATCGACTTTATGACCTCATTTGGGGTTTTCTTAGCAGAGATACTGGAGTGGTTTGTCCTTTCCTTCTCCAGTTCATTTTCGAGATGAGGAAATTGAGGCCAACAGGGTTAAGTGACTTGCCCAAGGATCACACAGCTAGTAAATGTCAGAGTGTAAAATTTGAACTCAGAGAGATGAGTTTTCCTGACTTCAGGTCTGGCACTCTATGCACTATGGCGCCCCCTAGCCGCTCTAATTTAATGAAAAGCGATTAACATTATTGTCATTGAGATTAATATCAAGACCAGATCCAGTGAAATTTTTAAAAAAATTATATTTTGGAGAGGCAGACCTGTGGTTTTATGTGTGGGGACTTTACATCCTTTACAACTGAATTTACATGTTTTTTTTTTTTTTTCTCCCCACTAGAATGTTAACTCAGAGGAGACAGGGCATATTCTGGGGGAATTTATCCTCAGCATGGTGGTTGGTAGAGGATGCTTAATAAATGCTGGTTGAATTGGAATAGTTTTATCAGATGCCTGGGGTACTGGGACCTTTTGACTCACCTAGAGTCACTTGGCCAGAATGTGCCAGAGGCAGGTTTGAAACCAGATCTTTCTGACTTCAGTGCTAAATCTGTAGAGGAGTGACTCCAAAACTGCCTCCAATCCAAAGAGACAACGTTTATAAGGTGTTTTTCAATTTTATTTTAGGTTTCTTCCCCCAAATGAGTGAATGAAAAAGTATTTTATGTGCTGTGGATATAAATATACAAAGTCAGAAAGTTCCTGATCTTAAGGAGCTTACATTCTAGTAATAACAATAATCGAGTCAAATCAGTAAAACCATTTATTTAGCACCGACCATGGGACAGTTAGCAAGAGGGGATGCAAAAAAAGGCAAAAGACAGTTCCTGCCTCAAGGAGCTCACAGTCTAATGGGGGAGACAACATGCAAACAACTATGTGCAAACAAGATAAACTGGAGATAATCAACAGAGAGAAGGAACTGGATTCAGGGGGTTTGTTCTAGAAGTTTGTATTCAGCCAAAGGGTCACACTTGAAGACCTAGAGGGCCACATGTGGCCTCGAGGCACAGGTTTCCTAGTTTACACCCCTGACTAGAATTAAGGGTAGTAGGGAAAGGCTTCTTATAGATTTTAGTAGGAACTCTAAGGAAGCCAGGAGGTAGAGATGAGGAGGGAGAGAATTCCAGGCACATAATCTTGAAGCATTATATAAAAGCCAGTCCAACACCCCCCTATATATCTAATATATGCCTATATTAATTTGTATATATATTCGTTATGTAAGGTTTGAAAGGCATTGCAAATATATGCACATATAATGCAAATATACATATATTAAATTAGTTGACATAATACACATATGACATGTAGGGCATAGCAAATGTATACGTATAATGCATATATGCATATATTAAATTAGTTAACACTATATATTGATATATGCAAGGCACTAAAAGATATATAATATATAATGCACATATACATAATAAAATAGTATCTATAGTATATGTACTACAAAAATCTAACATGTAATAACAGTGTATATATATTATATGATAGATGCAAGGTACTGAACAGATACATAATATGTGATGCATACACACATAATAAAATAGTATATATACTATATGTAATAGCAGAGGGTATATATTATATGACAGAAATAAGGTACTGAAAAGATACAATATATAGCATATATACATAAGATAGTATATATACTATAATGATAAAATATCATAACCTAGTATATACATATATATGACAGATGCAAAGCAGTGAAAAGATATATAATATATAATGCATATGTACATAAAATAGTATATAGTATATATATAACAGTATATATAAGTATATATATAACAGTACGTATAAGATAGACGCAAGGCACTGAAACGATAAACAATATATAATGCATATATACATAATAAAATAACATACAGTATATACACTATAATATATGTGATGCCATAGTATATATATTATGTGACAGATGGCAAGGCACTGAAAAATATGCACATATCCATATATAGTTAGCTAATACAATACATAGGTTATATGACAGGCACAAGACACTGCAAATATAGACAAATATGTTACATGTTAATCTAAAGTATTTTACAAGTTATATAAATGCTCTATTATTACATGTATAATTGCAGTGTCTTGTAAACAGTAGGCGCTTAACAGGTGTTTGGGTGAGCAGATGCTATCCAGAGTTACCTATGAGGGTCCTTCCAACGTGGGGACTCTGGGACAGCATCATCATCTTTATCTCCATCTTCCTCCTCCTCCTCTCCATCCTCACTGTCACCATCACCGGCGTTACCTCCGAGGTCCCCACCCCAGATAACCCCTGGGGTACTCGGGGCCGGTCACTTGCCCTGCCCGGGCCTCAGTTTCCTGCTCAGTAAAAAGAGGGTGGTGGGCACACCCTCGTGACCCCATGGCTGTTACGACTCCAACCCTCAGGGCCCGCAGGCCTCGAAGAGCTAACGAAGGGTCGGCTTGGGCGGGGAGGAGGGAGGAGGAGCCTGTCAGTTCTAAGACCCTGCAAAAGTCTTGAGGTCTTAGCCGCCCGCTTGCTGCGTGACCAATTGAGGCGAGACCGGAAGCGGCCGTAAGGGCGGAGCCTCATTCGAGGACTCCATTTCCAGGCGGCCCCCGGAGCAGGGGGTGGGGCGAGCATGCGCATTCAAGTTTTGGAGAAGAGGGGGTGGGACAGGAAATCACGTGCTCTCCCGCTTGCCTGTCAGTCACGGGGGCGAGGCCTCTCGGGCAGTCGCTGGAGTGGCGATGGCGGTGGAGACTCTGTCCCCGGACTGGGAGTTTGACCGTCTGGACGACGGCTCGCAGAGTAAGGTGGAGGAGGGGGCAGGGAGGGAGCGGTGGTGGGACGGCTGGGGATGGAGGCTCTGGTGTCCCCGTTGAAGGGCCGGCCCTGGGGACTCCTCTTCGTCCACGCTGGAACCGGCGCTGGCCCGGACCCCTCCGTGTCCTGTCCCCACCCCCTCCTAGACCCTCGGGGGCCTCCCCCTGGACCAATCCCTGATCCCTCTGACCTCCACAGCTGTGCCCGGGACCCTGGGTTCCCCAGATGGGCTCCTCCACCCCTCCCGGCGCTGACCCCCTAGACTGACCCTTCCTAGGCGTAGTCCCTTCAGGCTGACACCCCGTAGGCTGACCCCTCCCCCCGTCGTCCCTTCACCCCCTCTCACCTCGTTGCCCCCTCCTCACCCATCCCCCCTCCCAGGCTGCCCACCCATGTCTCGCTATACTTTCCCCCCTCAGACTGTGTCCCTTCTCCCTCCCCGTCCTTTCGCCCCTTCCCCACTTTTTCTCCCCCGGCTCAGACCACCCTTCTCTGCTCCTTGATTGGCCTCCGAGTCTCCAGTTTGTGCCCCTTCTTTCTTCCCCTCCAAGTCCCATGACAACCCCCCCACCCCATTCCGTCTCTGAATTCAATTCAGCAAACATTTATTAAGCACCTACTATATACCAGAACACCTTACTAAGCGCTGAGTGCTAAAAGGGACAGAAGACAGTCCCCACCCTCAAGGAGCTCACGGTTTAATGGGCAAGCAATGACAGCAAGCAGACAAACCTATACCAAGCAGTAGGAATAACAGGGAAAGTCCTGGAGTTAGAGAGGCTCCTGGGAAGGCTCCCAGCAGGAGGTGGGAGTTTAGTTGGGACCTAGAAGAAGCTTATGGAGCATCTGGAGAAGCCCTGTCCTGGAGAAGTTGCCTCCATCTTTGGGGAGTTGAGATTGCTCACTGTTGGTGGCCTCCTGGGTTTGGGGCTAGTGTCTCAGGGTGAGGAGTTCTTAAATAAGCTGGTGTCTTGAGTTCCTGTTTCCTGTTTTTCTCTCTGGAAACCAAGTTATTGAGAGTTTGGTTTACTTTTTTTTTGTTTTCTCCACTTATCAGATTTTTAGAGAAAAAAAGTCTTTGCTTAGATCATTTAAAAAAATTGTATATTTTAGGGCTTCTGTGATTTCAGGGGGTGAGGGTTGTTTTGTATCAAGCAGCGTTCAAAGATACATGTCTTTAGTGCAGCTGCTCTTTTGGCTAGGAGAATCTCTATTCATTAAAGTTAATTTATTTATGTGGTGTTTTGCTTGATGAAATTGAGTTATCAGATTGGGTTTGGAGTCAGAGGACCTGAATTCAAATTCCAGTTTTGCTAATTATTTCCTACCTATTTGATTTTGAACAGGTTAACCCTTTGGGGCCTTGGTTTCTTCATCTGTTAGATTAGGTCATTGAACAAGATGATTTGAGGTTCTTTTTCCAGCTCTAAATTCTATGATCCTAAAATTTTTAAAATTTCTAATAATTTATTTACTATTTTATTTTTTCCCCATTACACGCAAAAACAGTTCTCAACATTTGTTTTTAAAATTTTGAGTTCCAGATTCTCTTCTTCTCTCCTTTCCCTCAGACCCCCCATTGAGAAGGCAGCATTTCGATGTAGGCTATACATGTGTAGTCATGCAAAACATTTCCATTTTAGTCAGGTTGTGAAAGAAAACATAGACCAAAAAAAATCCTCAAGAAAAATAAAGTAAAAAAAAAAGTATGCCTCACACCATATTCAGACACCATCAGTTTTTTTTTTCTCCAGGGATGGATAGCAGTTTTCATCATAGGTCCTTCAGAGTTGTCTTGGATCATTGTATTGCTGAGAACAGCTAAGTCATTCACAGCTGATCATCTTACAATATTGCTGTCACTTTGTACACAGTACATTTCACTTTGCATCAGCCCATGTAAGTCTTTCCAGGTTTTTCTGAGAGCATATGACCCTAATTTTAATGGACAGCTATACTTAGTAGAGCTTGACATTTGGAAATCAATGCCTTATTTTTATTTAGTAATGACTTAATAATTGGCAGTGTTTGTATGTCATATATATGTATGTAAGATGTATCTCAAAATAAGCATTTTGTAGAATGATATAGACAATTGAGGATTGCAGATCTCTAGTCAATTCATGTTTTACATGCACAGATTTTCCTACATTATAGCTCTGTTGTTACAGTTTTTTTTTAATTCTAACCAAATTTTGGATCACTTTTTAAAAAAAAGTGACTGTAGTATTGTTAAATTTCATTAGATTCTACATGAAAGGTGGCTAGCATTAAGTACTGAACTTATATGATTTTCTATAATTCACAGTTTTTCTGCAATATATTCCACACTTTTAAATAGATTGCTGCTCAGGACTTTAGAAATGTATTGGATGATATGTTCCTTTCCTCCTTTTTGGGAGATTTATAATGAGCATATATTATTAACCAAACTTACAGTTTTCATATACTTGTTTACTCATGGAGAATTTTCCCTTATTCTTGCATCCTACAAAATTTATAGAAGGTAAATCATGTTAATAGCATTTTAAATGACTCCATTTTTAGAAGATTTTTTTCTCTGATTTTACTTAGATTGTTTTGTTGGGAAGGTAGCTTTAAAATGTTTTAACAGGTTAGCTTTTTCCTTACCAATATATGACTGATCCAGTAATGGACAAATTGCTCAGCCATGAACAAATTCTCCCACAGAAGTAAAACTTGGTTGAAATTAGTAGCAAACAATGTTCCACTTTATTTCTGACATTAATGTAGTTTGCCTGTTCTTAAGTAATCTCTTTGCCCTCACGTATGTAGACAGTTTACATTTAAGTGACAGTGAGATGTCTCATTGGGCCTCCTTAGAGAAAATGTAAGCTAACTAGAGCTGTGGGAAAGATACGTTTCCCTATTCTCTGTTCCGTTCGAGACTGTCCCTGTTCTTAAACTGCCCCACAATACAACTTTATTATAGTTAAGAATTGGTTGGGTATAAAATGTGAGAAAGGAACAGTGATTTGGCTAAAGGATCTTATTACTCAGATAAGTCACTGATGAAATGAGGAAGCAAGTCCTGCTCTCTTAACTTATTATGTATTGTAGTTTAGTACTATAGCACACAGGCAAGATGCTTTCTTGTCTCACAGATTTTAGGTACTCATGACATTAGGGGATGAATGAATTAGCTCTTTGGTTTTATAGAATGCGAAAATGTAGAATTAAATATTAAAACAGATAAAAGGAACAGAATTTTGATTGCAATTAAATTTCTATCTTTGAAAACAAAAATAATTTATCATGAAGGTTTAAGTGAGATGATTAGCTGTGCTATTTTTATAGTCCCTTTTAGACAGTCATATCTTCAGGAGTCAGTCAGTCAGTTATTAAATGCCTTCTGTTTGCCAGATACTGTGCTAAGTGCTGGAAAAAATGGAGGAAACTTAGGCAGAGGTCAAGTGACTTGCCTGGGGTCACACAGCTGGTGTTTGAGGCTAGATTTGAACTCAGGTCTTCCTGACTCCAAGCCTACCTCTCTGTGCACTGACCCTTGAGAGTTATGCTTTCAAAAGAGCCTTTAAGGCTCTCTTATCTAGTATAGCTGTAATGGACATTTATCAGATGCTTTAAATATAGTGGATTGTTTTACATACTTTTATCTTATTTGAGTTTCCCAATAACCATCTGAGGAGATAGCTACTGTAAGTAAATGATTTCTTAGAAATCACTTTTAGAGAAAATTTGCCTTCTCCAGGAATAATTTACATATGAAACTTGAATATGAGATTCTCCTTGGATACTGTTATAGTACAGTTTTTCTAACTTGAGTCATGTATTTGTATAATTGCAAGGATGGACTATGGCATATCATCGTTGCCTGGGACTTTACTAAGAGACCAAGGGAGATGTCCAGAACCCCCCAGCAGCCCAGGTCTTTAGAATTTCCAGCTTCTCCAATATTCCTGTAGACTGCAGGTTGGAGGAACAGATTCTGATCTCCACTGGTGGAGGTGGTTTTCTCATCAGAAGTTCCCTCTACCAATGCAGTCAAAGGCCCAGTCTAGAAATTTCATCCATACGTAGTGTGTAAAGCACATTTTTGGGTAAAATTATTTTTAGAATTATATTGGGCTAAAATTTAGGCTTTGAAGAGAGATTATATGAACAATTTTTTTTTTTTAAGTTTAGGGCTTATAGTATATAGAAAATAAGATCTTAAATGTGACATCGTACTTTAAGAAATGTATTGCCTCTATCTTAAACCAGCAATACAGCTAGATTTTGTATTGATACTCATACATAGATATCAATTGAACCTTCAGTTGCTTTTGGTTTTTCCCAGGGTCCCAGGCTTTCTAGAAGCCTAGGTTAAAGGGGCAAAGTCTTTATTCTGAAGGGTTGTAGGATAATTGTTAGATTAGCAAGAGCTTTTAAGTGATTTGTAACAAAAGCTTTTCATATAGCATCCTAGATGCCAGAAATATCAGTATATCCACTGACAAAGGAAAGATCCCTTTGGACCTGCACTTTCAGGAAGGTCTACTATCATAGCATGGAGTTTAGATAATTAATATCATTTTTAAATGATAAGAAAAACCTTTTTTCTTGAGTATATTACTCTATGCCATATCAACTACTATCTTTTACTTTTTAGAAATTCATGCTGAAGTCCAGCTGAAGAATTATGGGAAATTTCTTGAGGAGTACACATCTCAGCTAAGAAGAATTGAAGATGCTCTGGATAGCTCTGTCGGTGATGTTTGGGACTTCAGGCTTGATCCTATAGCACTAAAGGTCAGCTTTGTTTATTGCATAATGAGTTTTACGTTTTTAAGGAATATTTGTTCTTAGAATTTAGAACCTTATGGGTTGGAAGGCTTCTTGAGAGGATGTGTGCTGTGTCCCAGTTTCCATCTCAGTTGCTCTTGTTTATACCATGCTTTTAGGTGAATCACATCTTTCTCTCCCACAGCCCCAACAGAAAATCGTGAAAGGGTGACTGTGTGCACTGTTCCCTGGCTGGTTTGGCTGGACTCACCCAGTGTAGAGGGTCAGAGCCAGGAGATGAGCCCTGAGCTCCTGGTTCTAGTGCCAGCTATGGTGCTGTGGCTTCTGCTGTCTCTTTCCTAGGTAGATTTGTACTGAAATGGTTGATTTTCTCCTCAGTTTTTTCTTCAGAAAGTGATTGATTCTGCATCTTCTTTGGGCACCTCCCAACCTCTTGAGTTGGGTGGCTCTCATATTTAACTCAGGAATTGTTGTTGTTTGTCCTTTGTTCTTAAAGAGTTCTGATGACGATGACACCAGAAGGTAATGTCTTGACTTGCAAGGGAATTGGATTTAAGTGAGGCAGGGTAACCCAAGAATTCCTACTCTGCTGTATGACAATACTTCTTGTTCTTTAAGTGGGAAGAGCAGTTCCTTCTGCCATTAAGTCCTCATTTAGTTAAAGACCAGGACTAAATCCACACTTCTCTTCCAGGAAGAATCCCTGAGACTTAAAATCCTTATCATTGAAAAAAAAATATGAAGCTCTCATCATTATCTTTGTATCTAAGATAATATTTAAATTATAGTCTTAAGACTATAAAATTCTTGGTATTCTCTTTAGCTTAATTTCCAATTCTTACTTTTTTTTGCCCTTCCTCCTCATCCCCACTCCCCTTCTGCAACCTTCTGCCATACTTGATCTTCCACCAAATAAACTTTTTTCAAAGCCTTCTCAATATATATTTCTTTCCCAAAGAATTAATCTATTCTAACAGTATAAGAATTGACATTGAACCATATTTATAATCCATGCACCCCAGTAATCTCATAGGCTTCAGAACTAAAAGGGACCATAGTAAAAAGGGTCAGCTGGATGAATTTCCTTGTGAGGTCTCACAGCCAGCAGATCTGAGATTCTAATGTAATCCAAGGCTGTTCCCACTACCCTTCTCTTCTACCCTGGCAGATGTGTTGTTAAGAGGGCATAAGTCTCTGGCCTCCAGAATTTTAGTGACAGATCTCCCAAACAATATCTCCACAGTGGGCCAGCCATTTGGGAATTTCTCTAACTTTTTGCAGCTCCTTTTATGGATTCAGTCTGTGCCACCTCAGTGAGTAATGAGTTCTAAAAGTTTATTAACAACCACATGAAAGCAGTTCCTTTTATTTCCCTTAAACTGACCTCTCCATCTTTAAGGAGATGTCTCCTGATCTTCCTGTGCCATAATGTGATGGTAAGAGTGATGCTGTTTGTGCCTTTATAAACTGCCATGTTTTCTCTCTGATTCCAGAACAAGAATGCTCACCTTTTTAATCTGTCCTCCTTCCTTTTCTGACTATTGTAGTAGCCCTTCTTTGGCCCTCCTGTCATTTGACTATTCACTTATCAAACATTTTATTGTTTTCCCTGATTTCAAGTTAAGTAAATAAAACACAGTTGGGTTTAGTAAATGGAGATGACATGATATATACAGGTAACTTTTAATACATTGTGTGTGTGTGTGTGTGTGTGTGTGAAGTGTTATGACATTCTTGTATTTCTTGTGTTCTTGTAGTTAAAAGGAGGGGGGACATCACTTTCATTTGGGGGAATCAGGGAAAGCTTCATGGAAATAGTGGTATTTGCTAGAGACCTCAGAAGGTAGATCTCTTCTTTGCAAAATGGTGACCAGAATTCTCATTGTGCTCCTGATATGAGAGAGCCATGGTTTTGGCCATTGATAAAACAAGGTTTTCTGTCTTGTGCCCACTACTTTTGTTGAGACTCAGCGTTTTGTTGAGCACTTTGGATGTGGTGGGTCGACATCTTCAGCTGCTCTCCCTGTGACACAACTGATAACTCAGAGAACATCATTTTATAAGCCTAGTTTGGGTTATTTTTTCCCTAATGCATTAACTTGCACTTTACCTCATTTTGATTTATAAGTTCCCTAAGAACTCAGGAGACAACCAAAATTAGCCCAGTGGAATTATACCTAAATGAGAACTGCATCCTATCCTTGTGTTTCATTCCTTTCCTTCTTAATCATTTGTCTTAATTAGTTCATAGAACTGGGGATATTTGACCTGGAAAAGAGAAGACTTAGGATGGGCCAGGGGGTACATGTTCAGGGACACAGTATAGCGATGTCATCAAGGATACGAAGGACTGTCATGGGAAAGAGGGACAACACCAGTTCTGTTTGGCCCCAAATGGCAGGGGCTGAACCTGCAAAAGGTTCAGAACCTCTAAACTTGGGCTTTGATGCAATTGGGGCAGCGCAGTGTTTATTGCAGTCCTGAGCATGTCATGGCTACGGGCCCTAATACGTTTGCAGTTTTCAAACTAAACAGTGTTTTTTCCCCTTGTTCTTAAATAGTTGTTGCCTTATGAACAGTCTTCCCTTTTGGAGCTCATAAAGACCGAAAACAAGGTAAAGAATCTTAATAGCTAAATATTAAAATAAAAACTGGTTCTATACATTATCTGCTAAATTTTTTGTCTATTTTACTCAATTAAACCAGGTCTTAAATAAAGTCATCACTGTGTATGCTGCTCTTTGTTGTGAAATCAAGAAATTAAAATATGAGGTAATTATTAAGACCGTATTATAAATATTCCCCAACACTGAGAGTTTTCAAACAAATAATCCATCACAGATGGCCCTTTTTTTTTTTTTAAAGCTTGAATGGTATTTGTTGAATCCACTGTTCTTTGAACTTTAGTTCAGGGTCATCAAAGGGCTGGTAAAAGCTTTGGTGGCAGGTGTTCCCTTCTAACCTTGTCCCTAACTCTGCAGCTCCCTTCTGTCTCTTAGGCACTTGTATTTTTATAGAGAATGTAGACCAATTAAAATGGGCAAGCAGGCAGGAAGAAATATAGGGAAGGAGAAGCAAGAAATGATTATTTTGAGAATGCTAAAAATATAACTTTATCCTGATGATTAAAAATGTTCCAGTTTATATTGACTTGAGCAATTTAGTGGACATTTAGTATCTACAGGTCATTTTACTAGTTATTAGGGATGCATAGTGCCCTCAAGCAGCCTGTGGGGTGTGTGTGTGTGTCTGTGTATGTCTGTGTGTGTGAGAGAGAGAAAGAGAGAGAAACAAAGAGAGGAGCAGGGGGAATGGGAGGGCAGAGAAATCCTGAAGAACAGCCTGAGAACTCAAAGATAGGATCAGTGAAAGTCTCCTGGAGGTGGAGGTACTGGAGCTGAGCCAAAAGGAGAGAAGGATTTTAGAGAGCAGAGGAGTGGCCTGAAGAGCCGTGAGAACAGGTGTGCGGAGAGATAGCAGGGAAGGAAAAGCTGTAGGAGTTTGACAGGAATGTAGAGTGTGAAGGAGGTGGGAAAACTAGGATTGTGGAGGACTGAAAGTCATGCTGGGGAGAGGTCGTTGGGAGCCACACAGGGTGTTTGAGCAATGGAGTGAGGTGAGTGGACTTGCCCATTACATGGATAACTGGTTTGTGTAGCACTTTCAGGTTAACCAAACAGTTTTCTCTCAACAGTCTCATTTTGCAGAAGAGGAAAGTGAGGCTTAAGTGACATGACTGAACAAAGTCTGGCATAGCTAATGAGTCAGTAATTGATCATGAGAGCTAGACAGGCCCTTGGTGATTCTCTTACCCAGGGTCCTCATTCTACCCGAGGAACTGAAACCCAGACAGGCAGAAAGATTTCCCATGATTATAGAGCCGTGTAATAGCAGAGATGGCACCCTCAAGCCTTCTGATGGCAGGATGGGCACTTTCCTTCCTTGACGGCTGCCTGTAGGGTAGCTGTGAGAGGGGAAGGTGGAGACAGGAGTACCAGCACTGTGGGGGTGCCTACATGATGGTGGTGGTAGTGGGTGTGGGCAAAGGCTGCACAGAGGGGTGCCTTGTTGTGGGCACAGACTCAGGAGGGTTGAGCAGATAGGGTGGGGCCCTGAGATTTGAAGTCTGGGTACTGGGATAGTTGATAAGCTGTTGACCAAGATAAGGCCTCCCTTAAATCACATCCCAGCTTGTGCTTGGTGGTGTTGGGAAGAGCTCCATCATGAAGGAGGTCACAGAGCTACCAAGGGGTGTCATGGGTACCCCTGTGACCTTAGACTTCTGATGCTCAGCAGTTTATGGACAAAGCCCATGTGCTTCGTAAAAACACAGTTTTTTTTTCTTTTTGAAACAGGCTGAAACTAAATTTTACAATGGCCTTTTGTTTTATGGGGAAGGAGGTAAGTACTTTTAACTCTGAAAACTGGTGTGGTGATGATTACTTTCTTTCCCCATAATGGAGGTTTACAAAGACGAAACCTAAAACAATCCTTCTTTGCAAGGAGATTACATTTATCATGGGGCAGACAAGAAATATATATGTAAATATATACAAAATATATACACATACAGGGGTATACAGCATAGATACAGAGTTAAACACAATGTGTCTTGGGAGGGAAGGCCCTGGAAGTTGGCATATAGACCCTGTTTCTTGAGCAGAGTTGGGAGGATACCAGTTTGGTGCTATCAGGCATAGTTAAAGATAGTCTTTTAGTTTAAAATGGGCATTTTTTTGTTGACTAAGTCTGACTGCTTACTTCTCTGAAATCTGATTGCCTTTGTTACCTTTTTAAAGCCACAGATTCCAGCATGGCAGAAGGTGATTGCCAGATTCAGATGGGGAGATTCATTTCATTCTTACAGGTAATTGACTTGAAGTTTTCCTGGAATTTTTTTTTAGCGTCCTGTATACTATTAGATACCAACCAGTCACCTTGCCTTTATGAAGGGCCTGCTTGGAGTCAGTCTTGGTTCAAGGCAGTGAGGGTACCAAGTACCCTTGAGGAGCTTATGTTTTATTGAAGAAAAAAACACGTACGTGAATAAACACATATACAAATATGTATAGTAACTACAAAACAAATGGTTTTGTGGGGCATTGGGGAAGCAATGGCAGGTGGGTGGATCAGGAAAAGTTTGGTGGAGAAGGTTTTGCTTACAGAGTTTTGAAGGAAACAAGGGATTTTAAAGAGGCATCAGGCACGACTAGTGCAAAGCTGTGGAGATGGGAGACTGTGTGAAGAGCTTGTCTGACAGGAAGGTCACCTGTATAGGAAGGAAGGGCTCCTTTACTCACAGAGATTTATTGTCTTGGAATTTTTGTGGGCCGGATAGAAAGGCATGAATGAGGATACAGCACAATGAAGTGTATGGGGACATGCTTGACCCACTGGACCAGTTAGTGGTTCATTGTTAGCTTGGACAAACAGGGCCACAGGAATTTGTCCTTGGCTTTGTGCTCTTTATTTTATTTTTTTTGGAAGGGGGAAGGCAGGGCAATTGGGATTAAGTGACTTGCCCAAGGTCACACGACTTTGAACTCAGGTCCTCCTGACTCCAGGGCCGGTGCTCTACTCACTGCACCACCTAGCCTCCCCTAAAAGTGTATTGGTAGTCAGATAATGGTTTTTTTGGGGAGGTTTTTTGTTGTTTTTTGGGGGAGAGGGTTGCTTTTTTTGGCTTTGTGCTCTTTAATATTTTTGCTAATGACTTGGGCAAAGGCATAGCTGGTGTGCTTACTGAATATTTGGATGACACAAAACTAATAGCATAGCTCTCACATTAGATTATAGCATCCCAAAGATCTTGACAGGCCAGAATGTTGGGCTAGGATGCTCATTTATTAAGATGATATCTAATATTAAGATGAAGTTATAAAATATTACACATGTGGGATCAAAAACTAAACTTGCTAAGTATAAGATGTGGGAAGCATGGTTAGACAGCAATTCAACTAAAAATGATCTGGGGGTATTAGTGGATCACAAGCTCACTATGTATTACCAATGGGATGTGGCAGCCCCAAAAGGTAGTGTCTCAGGAGGGGATGGTTCCTTTGGACTCTGCTAGAGTTTCCAGGCTCCAGCAGGAGGATTAGTTCAGTTCAAGTTTCTGCTCAAGGAATTTTTTGGATTTTTGGATTTGTTGTATTTTATATTTGTACTAAACTCCCCCTGATTGGATTTAGTCTATGATTGTATGTAGTCTGTTAGAGATCTTTTCTGAGATTAAGATTTTGTCACGTGATATACTGGCAGGCCCTCCTGGTTTAGTGGTAACCACAGATTTGATAAGCAGGCCACAAAGAACATCATCCAAATAATTGATAAAAATGTTGGACAGAACAGGCCCAAGGCTGGAGGCTCAGGGCGTAGCCAGCTTGAGTAATTATAGTCTTAAATCAGGTAACCCAAGCATAACTTAAATAATTTCAGAGGGCTTTATAAAATGCAAAATTAAATTAAGCTGATTTGGGTGAAAGTGAACAAACATCAAGGAAGAAGTAAAAAAAAATCTCCCAATTATTTCCCACCTAAATAAAAAGCTTCCTGTATCTTTGAGAAAAGCAGTAATTTCTTTTTTTTTTTTTTTTTAAGAAATTGGGGTTAAGTAACTTGCTCAAGGTTACAGGGCTAGTTATTTCTGGGTGTGGTGCTAAGTATCTGAGCCCAGATTTGATCCCAGGTCATCCCGACTCTGGGGCCAGTACTCTTACTCACTGCACCACCTGGCCGCCCTGAAAAGCTGTAATTTCTAAAGTAAAGACTGCTTAGGGCTTAGAGAAACCTGAGGGTGATTCTGCTATACATTGAGATAGTGAAGAGACTCTTGTCAGTCTGTGTGCAATAAGTGCAAATCTCAGCTGTCTTTTGGGCAGAAAAAGAAAGTTAGTTAAACAGATAGTCCTTCCTAAAGCTGATAAACTCAAACGTAGAAAGCAGAAGTCTTGGTAAATTCTGGGGAAAGGACAAGGATGTGAATTAACTCTTAGTTAACAACCTGTTTCCTATAAATAGAAATGATTTTCATGTGCTTGCTGCATGGTCGGCCCCTAGGTGGTGGCGTGAACTTAACATCTTTTAAAGTGTCTTAAGCTTTCTTCCTTTTGGCTTAAAGTTTTGACCAAACTGGTCCCTTGTGAGTAGTGGTTTTATTGGTTTCAAGGAGCATGTAAAGAGGTAAAGAGTGCAGGTTGCTGGAGAGGATTTATTGCCTGAGCGTGATGATTAACTGTCTTGTTAATGGAGGTTGTCTGATTTTGATTTTGTGTATCATCAAGTTCAGTTTAAAAAATCTTTACAGAAAACAGCTATGTAACATGTACTCCATTTGTCATTTCAGGAACTCTCTTGTTTTGTTACAAGGTGCTATGAAGTAGTGATGAATGTCGTCCATCAATTGGCAGCCCTTTACATCAATAACAAGTAACAATTTTCAGAAATACTCTTGCTTTTTTATTATAGACAATCAAATGTTGTTTATCTGCAATTCCATCTCATTAACAGAATTAGATCTTGCTGCGTTTGAGTTAGACTCTGAACAGTCATCTCTGAGGTTTGTTTCTAATGTTGGTTAAATTCAAATGAATCCAGACCTTACATGAGAAAATTAGCCTTTGCTCCAACTTCTAGGCCTTCTGTTCTTTTCTCACTCTTCCAGGCTTACAGGAACGAGACAGGGTAGAACTTGGGTTTCTTAGGTTTCCATACAGATTTAGGCCTAGTTTTGGAGAATAACTCAGAATTGTAGAACACTTTATAGTTTGCAAAGCAGTTTTCACAAGTATGATCACCTTTCACTCTCATAGTAGCTTAGTAGGGAGAGAGATAGGACAGAAGTTGGCCTGATTTCACCTAGTAAGTTGGTGACAGTTGCAGGATGAGTGCCCATTCTCCTGGCTCCTGATCCACTGTGCTTTCCACCTTATTGTACTGCCTCTGACTTTTCCCTCCTTGTGATCAGAAGGTACTAGTAATGTTAATTCCTATTCTTTACCCTGCAGGGAGATAATTGTTTTATGTTTTTCATTTATGAATATGAATTCTTGCTAGTGACCCAATGTCAGCAAGGCATAGATTCTTAGATTCATAGAATGTTAGAGTTGAAATGATTCATAGAAGTCATCTAGTACAATTATCCTCATTTTACAAATGAGGAAAATGAGGCCCTCAGCAGCTTAGTGATTTCCTAAATTCTCATAGCTAATCAGTCACTGAGCCAGTATTAAAAACCAGGTCTCCTTATGTGCTATCCCCCAAGACACATTTTTCTTTTCTTTTTTTTTCTTAATTTATTAATTAATATTTTATTTTTCAAATGCTTTATTAACTTCTGATTTACATCATTCATTTCCACCAGATTTTGAGTTACAAATTTTCTCCCCGTTTTTCCCCTACCTACCACCCCAAAATAGCAGTCCCACAGGATATCCCCTCCTCCAGTCTGCTCTCTCCCATATTTTCTCCTATACACCTTTCGACTTTTCCAGTGGATCTCTATGCCCCAGGGCCTGTATATCTTATTTCCCAATTACATGTAAAATAGTGTATATATATATATATATATGTATATATCTCTGAATATTTGATTTTAAAACTTTGAATTCCAGATTCATTTCCTTCCTCCCTTGTCACCCACCCTTACTGGGAAGATAAGCAGTTCAGTATAGGTTGTACATGTGTGGCTAATGCAAAACAATAACATAGTATATATATTGTAAAAGACTGACTATATTTCCGTCCCTCCTATCCCACCTCCCACTTGTTCTATTCTCTACTTTGGTCCCGTCCCTTTTCAAAAGTGGGTGCTTCCAACTTCCCTTCCCCCATCCTGCCCACCCTTCCATCATCCACCCTCTCATCCCCTTCCCTTCCTACTCTCCTGGAGGGTGAGATACCCTATTTAGTGTGTATTTCATTCCCTCCTCAAGCCAAATTCAATGGGAATAAGGTTGACCCATTCCCTTTTGCCTTCTTGTTCTTCCCCTCCATTGTAACCATTTTCCCTTGCCTATTCTATATGACATAGTTTACCCCATTGTCTCTCCCCATCTCCTCTCATTATATTCCTCTCTCACTTCTTAATGTCACCATTTAAGTATCATCCCTTCCTGTTAAATTGGTTCTGTGCCCTCTGTCTGTGTATACCTGTAAACATATATACACACATTCACATATGTATTCATATACCCTCATATATAGACATATATATTTCTATTCCCTTCAACTACTGAGAAAAGTTTCATCAGTTACAATTATTGTTTTTCCATGTAGGAATGTTAATAGTTCAACTTTGATAAGTTCCTTATGATTTCTTTTCCCTGTTTGCCTTCTCATGCTTCTCTTGCTTCTTGTATCTGAATGTCATATTTTCTATTCAACTCTGGTTTTTTCAGCAAGAATGCTTGAAAGTCCTCTATTCCACTGAATGACCGTATTTTCTCCTGAAACATGATACTCAGTTTTG
This sequence comes from Petaurus breviceps papuanus, assembly GCF_028583685.1. Taxonomy (NCBI): domain Eukaryota; kingdom Metazoa; phylum Chordata; class Mammalia; order Diprotodontia; family Petauridae; genus Petaurus; species Petaurus breviceps. The sequence continues at coordinate 2,126,486 of NW_027186303.1, forward strand.
CTGGGTAGGTGATTCTTGGTTTTAATCCCAGCTCCTTTGCCCGCTGGAATATCATATTCCAAGCCCTTCAATCCCTCAGTGTAGAAGCTGCCAGATCCAGGGTCATCCTGATTGTGTTTCCACAATATTCAAATTGTTTCTTCCTGGCTGCTTGTAATATTCTCTCCTTAATCTGGGAATTCTGGAACCTGGCTATAATATTCCTAGGAGTTTTCTTTTTGGGATCTTTTTCAGGAGGTGATTGGTGGATTCTTTCAACCTCTATTTTGCCCTCTGGTTCTAAAACATCAGGGCAGTTTTCCTTGAGAATTTCTTGGAGGATGATTTCTAGGTTCTTACTTTGATCATGGCTTTCAGTAGTCCAATAATTTTTAAATTATCTCTCCTGGATCTATTTTCCAGGTCAGTGTTTTTTCCCATGAGATATTTCACATTGCCTTCTATTCTTTCATTTGTTTGTATCTTTTCAACAGCATCTTGATTTGTCATAAAGTCTTTAGCTTCCATTTTCTCCAATCTAATTCTGAAGCAATGATTCTCCTCAGTGAGCTTTTGAGATTCTTTTTCCATCTGGCAAATTTGGCTTTTTAAGGCATTCTTCTCCTCATTGCCTTTTTGAGCCTCTTTTGCCATTTGAGTTAGTCTATTTTTTTTTTTTTTTAAGCAATTGGGGTTAAGTAACTTGCTCAAGGTTACACGGCCAATTATTTCTGGGTGTGGTGCTGAGTGTCTGAGCCCGGGATTCGATCTCCAGGTCGTCCCAACACTGGAACCGGTGCTCTTACTCGCTGAGCCACCTGGTCGCCCCTAGTTAGTCTATTTTTTAAGGTGTGATTATCCTCAGTCAGGCTATTGACTCTCATTTCGTAGTTTTCTTGCATTGTTCTCATTTTTCTTCCCAATTTTTCCTCCACTTCTCTTATCTGCTTCTTAAGGTCCTCTATGCCTTGTAACCAGCTCGTATTTTCCTTTGAAGCTTTTGGTGCAGGAGTTCTGACCTCACTGTCTTCCTCCTGTTCCATGCTTTCCTCCTTTTTGTCCCCAAAATAGGAGTGTAATGTTGGAATCTTCTGTCTGCTTTGTTTCCTTTGCCTTGTCATGTTGCCCCTCAGTCACTTGACCCCTGGGCTTTTTGTTACAGTAGGACTCTGCCACCAGACAGGGGAGCTTTCATCCCAAACACTGGGGTTTTGTCAGCTGCTGGAGTTATTAGATGGGTGCCCTCTCTGAGGTCTCCACACTCTCTGGCAAGCTGGTCATGCACCCCAGGACCTCCACCCTAGACCACAATCCAGATCCAAGCAGTTTAAAGCAAGAGCGATTACCCCTCAGACTGGTGGTTGGTCCCCCTACACTCTGTAGGCCAGGAGCTGAAGCTGCCACGGGGTGCTGGCTGGCTCTCTCAGCGGCTTCTTGCCCTGGGTGCAAAAGCCATGCACTTCCACTTACTGGGTCCCAAAGTCCAGACTGCACTGACCTCTCACTTTGTCCTTCACATGTATGTGTTGATAATTCTGGAAACGGCCACAGCTACTGCTGATCTGGAGTCCCTCCGGCCAGCAGCTGGTCAGGCCCGCCCTGGGGCTAAAGCCTTGGCATAGGGCTGGGCTCAGCTCTCAGAGCACTGCGCTGGCTGCTTGCTGCCAGCCTGCCGGGCTGTCCTCAGCAGGAGGTTAGCTTCTCTGTGTCATTTTGTGGGTTCTGCAGCTCCAAAATTTGTTCAGAGTTCCCTTTTTGCATGCATTGGGGAAGGTCAAACCACATTTTTCTTGTCTGTTATTGTTGTTCAGTTGTGCAGTTGTGTTTAACTTATTGTGACCCCCTGGACCACAGTATTCCAGGCCCTTTTATCTTCCCCCTAAATCCCAAAGTCTGTCCAAGCTCATGTTCACTGCTTCCATGACACTCATCTATCCATCTCCTTCTCTGCCCTCCCCTTCTTCTTTTGCTTTCAATCTTTTCCAACATCAGGGTCTTTTCCAATGAGTCCTGTCTTCTCATTATGTGGCCATAGTATTTAAACTTTTTATTTGATCTTCCAGTGAATAACGTGAATTAATTTCTTTAATTATTATTATTAATGTTATCAGTTTAAGAAACCCAAGTTCTATCCTGTCTCATTTCTGTAAGCCTGGAAGAGTGAGAAAAGAACGGAAGGCCTATCAGTCTTATTGACTGATTTGACCTTCTTGATGTTCAAGGGATTCTTGAAAGTCTTCTCTAGCACCATGGTTCAAAAGCATCGATTCTGTAGCATTCAACTTTCCTAATAATCCAGTGCTCACAGGCATACATTACTGGTCTACTAGTCCAAGTATTCATAAAATAGCTTCTCACATGGAAAACTGGGTTTGATGACGATGGTGGCTGGTTTGATCGCATTAACTCATAGTGATTATTGTTAAGACTTAAGAGAGAAACGCATATTAAAATTAGTGAGAGCCATCTACTGCTCCACTATCTTGAAATAGGAACAAGTCATAAAAAGCCAGCTAGTGTTTGACAAGGTTCTGTTTTATTTCTTGTAGGATTGCCCCCAAAATTATAGAAACAACTGGAGTTCATTTTCAGGTAAGAATGCTTTAAATTGAGTGAAAAAATCACCACATTTGTGTTCTAAATTTTATTTTTGTTTACAGTAAATTTTTATTATTAAAAGAAAGGGAAGAAATTGTATAAGGTGAACCCAGCAAATTAAAAAAACTCTGAATATGTAGAGAGTATTCTATGCCTTTTGAACCACGGTTGCAGAAGCCAACTTGACTGTTTACTAAAATGCCACTGTCTTGGTTTATTAGGGTGCCTTTTATCTTTGAAATAAAATACTAATAATGCCACTTGAGTGCCTTATGGACCCTGAGCTGGTTGCCCAGTAGTGGCAAGGCTATCCATGACTTATGCCAGATCTCTATTGTGAGATATGTGAAAGCCAAGGAAGCCAAGCCTAGGGGTGTATCCAGTGGCAGAATGTTCCTTCTTCTCAAAACTAACTGGCCCATGAGAGGATCAAAACCACTATCACTTACCTGTGCCTTCAGCCACTCAACTGTTCTTTTGTAATTCTAAAGTCTTGTGGCTGCTGGAAGTGATAATCACTGCAGCTTTTTTGACAGACTATGTATGAGCACCTGGGAGAGCTCCTGACAGTTTTGCTCACGCTGGATGTTATTGTTGAGAATCATGCCACCTTGAAAGACCATTGGACAATGTATAAAAGGTGAGCAAATGTGGCTCTTTTCTGCTTTCCAGTGTTGGTGGGTCTCTATTTAATTGACAGATGAGTGAAAATTTAACATGGAATACCATGTCTGAAAATGATGTAATTTGGAATATACTTGTGAAGGTCCAAGTGAAAGTGGTGTTCAACTGCTTTGTATTTATTCTCTTCATGTTTACTCTGTAGGTGCATGTTTTGTGCTTGTGGTCTCCCCTTGCTGGGATGTGAACTCACTGAGAGCAGGGATTGTTTCATTCTGCTGTTCCTAGAACCTAGGGAAGGGAAGGAAAAGGAATAAGCATTTATACAGGGCCTGCTGTGTGCTAGGCGCTGTGCTAAGTGCTCTTAACAAATATTATCTCCTCTTACCTTGGTACATTGTAGGTGTTTAATAAATGCTTGTTGATTGGTTGGTTGAAGATTTCTATGTAAAGTAATCTTCTGGTGAATCCTTTGGTTCAAAAGAATAATCACCTCCATTTTATCCTTACCATTCATCTAGATTTTCATATTTTGAAGCAAGGCATACCTCTTTTAATAAGATAAAAATAAAACAAAAGGAAGAAATATATTTAGGCCAGTTCCAGTATAATATTAATTCTAATAAACAGTAATTGAATTGAATTGGGCTATGTCAGAGTGGTAGTTTTACTGTTGGCTTGGTTTTTATTTATTTCACATCTGTCTACTTATTTTGATATTGTTTAATGAACTTAAGCTTTTCGGGGAACAAACCTAAGACAAAGTGAGTTGAATTTATTAGGACCATTCATGTTCACATAGCCAAATGTAGAGGATCAGCTAAGAGTTTTACCTTCCAAGTTTTATTTTTTTGCCTTTTGGGGTAGAATTTTAACTTTACATATAAAGAACTTAAGTAGATTTAAGATGTACTAGTAATAACCAGGATTCTCTTAATAAAGGTTATTGAAGTCTGTCCACCACAATCCATCAAAGTTTGGGATCCAGGAAGAAAAACTGAAACCATTTGAGAAGTTTTTACAAAAACTAGAAGGACAGTTACTTGATGGAATGATATTCCAGGTAAATTAAATAATACTCTTGGATTACTATAGAATACAGATTTCATAATAGATGAAAATATATCTTTGAGGTTTGTTAATCAAGAATCATCTTAACACTCAGACCGTTTACCTTGCACAGACCCTTTATTTGACATACAAGGAAACTGAGGCTCAGTTGACTTGTCTCAGGTTGCAGAATTAAAGCCCAGGCCCTTTGATCATGGAGTTCAATGGCCTTTGTATCCCACTGTGCTGTCTCTGCAGTGTGACTTAAAATTTGTCAGTCACTCATCTCAAAATCTTAATGAAATAATTGCATGAAATTCTGTCTTGATAGGTTCATTTTGTAAGTGCTTTTACTTCTCTATAAATGATGACCACACTATAATTTCACTGATTTACTACTTATTAATACAATATTTACAGTAATTCAGAGGGGTATTTAATGAATGCATTTTCTAGCATTCATGATAATTCTTATATTGAATGACTTTAGAAAAAAATTTCTATTGATAGGTTTTGGTTTTTGATCACCTACATTTATCAGTCTGTTTCTTCTCCCCAGCCTAGAGACCCATCCCTTTTAACCAAGAATAGCCGCCCCTTCCCTCTCCCTCCTCCCCCCCCTCTGCCCCATACTTTGGCAGGACCATAACCAACATATTTTCTGAGTCCAGTATTTATTTAGTGCCACAGCCACTATCTCTTCTTTAGGGCCAGATTTGTTCATTATAACTCAATACCATTTGGTTTATATTCTTTTGTTCTTCGTGTTTATGTGGTTATAGTCACATCGAGTCTTTTTTTGGTTCTTCCTTTGGCATCATCCCATGTCTTCCCAGATCATATTCCTTGTTTCTTAGAGCACAGGAACATTCTTGTGTTGTTTATTTTAAAAAGAATTTGCTAAATAAAGAAACTTTATGATGTAAAAATCTTTTCGGAGTAGCTAATATTTAAGCTAGTTGAAAGGATAAAGTGTTTTTAAGTCCTTTCGGTGACTTCATAAGTAGAATATTGTGGAATAGCTGGGTGTGTAGTGGATAGAGCTCTAGACCTGGAGTCAGAAAGACCGGAGTTCAAATCTAACCTCAGACACTTAGCTAGCTGTGTGACCCAGGGCAAGTCATTTAACCCTGTTTGCCTCAGTTCCTCATCTATAAAATGAGCTGGAGAAGGAAATGGCAAACTCCTGCAGCATCTTTGCCAAGAAAACCCTAGATGGGGTCACAGAGAGTTGCATGTGACTGAAAATGACTGAATGTGAATCTGGATGACATGAGTGTATATTAATGAGAGAAGTGGTGATGTCCAATAGCAAAATATACTGTTTTATTCCCTTGTTAAGGAATAAAATGTTATTTAGGTTAATTTTTCTATAAGGAACATATAATATTCTTTTTGTTTTGTTTTGGTTTTTTGAGGGCAATTGGGGTTAAGTGACTTGCGGCTAGTAAGTGTGTCAAGTGTCTGAGGGCGGATTTGAACTCAGGTCCTCCTGACTCCAGGGCTGGTGCTTTATTCACTGTACCACCTAGCTGCCCCTAACATATAATACTCCTTTTAGTCTAATACATTTTTAAAAATTACAGTTATCCTTTCCACATTGTGACTTTCCCCATTGTGGTTTTGATACAGCGTGGTTTGGCATAAATCAGATGGGAATTTGGGGGCACTTTTCAGAAGCTGCAGACAACACAGAAGTTTAGAAACTCAGAAATGCATAAAATATATGCATAGCATTGTATAACATCAACATAATTTATCTTTTAATACCATAATAATTCAGACTTCTTCTCTGTACGACAAGAAGGCCAAAGAATTGTATGTGGATTTTCCAGCTCTCAGGGCCACCATAGTCCTAACCCTGTGGAAGAAAATTTTAATTTTCTTCTGAATTTAAACACCAAATATCAAGTAACATAATATTTGTAAAGAATTATTTAGCACAGTGCCTAGCACATAATAGGGGCTATAAAATACTTATTCCCTTCCCTTCCTCTTGGAAACAGAGTATTTGCATATATGTAAAACTGAAAAAGAGAATTGTGCTTGAAAGTGCAGGTCTCAGGGCAGGTAAGTGGCACAGTGAATAGAGCACGGGCCCTGGAGTCAGAAGGACCTGAGTTCAAATTCGGTCTCAGACCCTTGACACTTACTAGCTGAGTGACCTTAGGCAAGTCACTTAACCCCAATTGTCCTGCCTTCCCCCCCTAAAAAAAAAAGTGCAGGTCTCTTGGTACATTTGGAGTGTAAGATAAGATCAGTCTCTAGCTTTCAGAGCTCTCCTGTTCGACCTTCCTTCTGATCCTCCTTCTGTTCTTTTCAGATGCCTGTGACCCTCTTTTCTTTCTGTTCTTTCACTACTCTATCTCTATTCCCTTTTTTCCTCCCTCCATGTTGGAAAAAAAGAAGAAAAATGCATCTGTAACATATAACGCGTAATTTGTATGCTTATCCTTTGGAATAGTTCAGTCATGGCTTTTAATGTTAAATTCATGTAGCTAAACCTATGATGCTGCTTAAAAACTGCATTATTTACTAGTTAAATCTGATGTGATCACTCTTAGTTTGTTGTACATTTCTTTTACATTGTACCTAAGTGAGCAGGGAAAACAACTTTAAGACTGAAAAACAAAATAAGATTTACTTTAGAAAAACCTAGAATAATATGGAAAATGTTTTCTGTTGCTTTAATAAATGTCATAGTAGCCAGAAAAAAAAAAATCATCCCCCAGTGGTAAACCTTCTGGTGCTTTGCCTCTTGAGGGCTTAGCGAGACTGGTCCTCAGCCACCTCATCCTGGAAGCCTTTCCCACTGGGCAGAACCTGCCTGAGCTGGTGCTGTGCTGGCATTGCCTTTCCAGTATGGTCTGTGTCCCCACGAGCCATCAGAGGAGGCCTTCTTCTCTTGGGCCACCTAGGCCTTACTTGGTGTATGGATAGAGGATTAACTTCAGTTTTATTGTACCTCAGACCATACTGTTTGTATTGAGGCCGGGTGGGGAACCTGGAGCCTCAAAGTCATGTCGGGCCCTCTAGGTCCTCAAATGCTGCTGCACCCATGTGACCTTGAGGCTACCTGTGGTTTGAGGAATCATTCTGTATAGTAAGTTCTGTGTAGTATAATATATGAACTATATGTTGTTCTATATAGTATATTATATGAACATGTTTGATTTTTTCAAAATTCTTTGTTATATGGCATTTAAATTTGTAACACATTTAAATGGTGAATTTAGGATGTGATTATATACTAGATTCTTTTGCCTTTGTATTGTGATCTCCTAATCAGTGGGTCTGATTTTGTTGTGAATGTTTCCTTTCTAGGCCTGTATAGAGCAACAGTTTGATTCCCTTAATGGAGGAGTGTCTGTATCAAAGAATAGCACTTTTGCTGAAGAATTTGCACATAGCATACGCACAATTTTTGCAAACGTAGAAGCCAAACTCGGTAATGCAAAGTCCCCACTGATTTTATTGTTTATCAGATTGGCCTTTTCTACAGAGGCAGCCTAGAGTATTGGGCCTGAAGTCAGGAAGATCTGGGCTCAAATCGAGCTTCTCTACTGGCATTCATGTCATCCCTGCAACTGGGGAAGTTGAGGCTAGTGCATCCCTTGAGCTTGGGAGTCCTGAGCTAGTGGCGGGTGGATAAAAGCTTATGAAATGCTCTAAATTCTGCACCCCTGTGGGAGCTCCTGGAAGTGGGGGCGGGGGGAAAGGAACACTCTTCCCAGGGAGGGTTGATCCAATTGAAGTAGAGAATAGAGCAGGTCAAAGTTTCTGTACTGAGCGGCAGTGGTGTTCTGCTGCTACACGTCCAGGTTGAGTGAGATAGGGAGACCCAGACTGAACAAAACAAAAAAAGAAAGAACTCTATTAAGCCTTAGGTCAGGTTGCTATCTGCATTAGTGTAAGGAGTTTCCACATTTGGAAAGATGAATCACAGATCTTATATATGCTTCCTGGAGAGTAGATTTAAAGAGGAGTCTTCCCTTCCTCCTCATCTGAAGTTGATCATGGTTTTTTCTAGGTGAACCCTCTGAAATTGACCAGAGAGATAAATATGTTGGAGTCTGTGGACTTTTTGTGTTGCATTTCCAGATTTTTCGGACTATAGATAAAAAATTTTATAAATCTTTACTGGACATTTGTAAGAAGGTAAGAATTTTGTGCTCTTTTTTTCATTTTCAAGTGAAACAGACAAACTAGGTTCAAAAGCATCTGCTTTCTTTTCCTTTCTGACATTTGGTGCATAATTAAAAACAGAGATTTTGGAGCTCATGTCAGATGGACCTTACTGTGGGATTAGGATCTGTCTGTCCATGAGAACTTCCGTATCTCAGCAGTTATTTCTTACACTAATGCAAAGGGGAATGCAGCTAGTCAGTACCCAGGGAATTGCTTCTGTTTTGTGCATCTCTAAATTAGAGTGAGGCTTTTATTATTTTTCTTGTAATTTAGATGGGATTTGATAAGCAGAGAATAGTCAAACCTGGATTACAGTTATCATGATGCTTGACCCCAAGAATGAAGCTGCCAATGGTGTGGCATGGAGGAGTCCTTGTTAAATGTGGTGTTACGTGGTGCCTGCTTTAGGGGTGAATTTTTATGTTCATCGCCCCTGATACTGGTTTTGATCCTATGAACATTGCTACCTAGAGTGCCTGTTAATGTTCCCTTTCACTCTCAACATTTCAGGTACCGGCCATCACTTTAACTGCTAATATGATTTGGTTTGCGGATAACTTTTTGATCCAGAAAATGCCAGCAGCTGCCAAACTCCTTGACAAAAAAAGCCTCCATGCCATTAAAACGCACAGGGACACTTTTCTGCAACAAAAGGCCCAGTCACTTACCAAGTATGTTACCTAAAGTTGCCTAGTAAACAGGAAGATGTCTGCTTCTAGAAGTAATATTGACTCTTCTTAAATTGTGTGGGGAAAAAGAAGACAGCATCAGATTTTAGTTTATTCTTCATTAGAGAATGGCGTTAGCTGTAGGATTTCTCAGAGTAACATGAGTAGAATTTTTAAAACTTTTTATGACTGTTTAAATTGAGTTTAGATTATAAAGATCAATAGATTCTGTGAATTTTTTGATGTTAGTTGAATTAAATAGTATTTTGACTGAGAGAAGTCAGCATTTATGTAGTGCCCCCTATGTGCCGGATACTGTGCTAAGCTCTTTACAAATATTTCTTCATTTGATCCTCACAATAGCTCTGGGAAGTAGGTGCTGTTATTATTCCCATTTTACAGTTCGCAAAACTGAGACAAACAGATTAAGTGACTTGTCCAGAATCGTACAGCTAGTAATTTTAAGTTGGGTCTTCCTGACTGCAGACTCAGTGCTCTATCTACTCTACCAGCTGGCTGCCCTGCCTCCATGTTTAATTTGGACTAATTGACATTTCGCATCTATTGGTTTGTTCTATGGTAGCTTTAAATGTTGACTACTTTGTTTAGTACCCTATAAAAAACCTACTACTTTGGGTAGACTTCTTTTTATCTGTTAAAAAGTGGGAGTAGTTTATTGTTGACTTCATATATGATAACTGATCTCATTATGCTTGTACTCTTACAACTGAATGGTCTTTTATTATTAGAAAATGAATCTTAATCTTGGAATACTAATGTTGTTTAATCTGTAAAATTGAAATAAAATGGATAGTATGCCTCCTCTCAATGTTCTGAGGAAAGATCGCTTCTGAAAACATAATGTTTTTCTTTGTTAGAGATGTACAGTCTTACTACGTCTTTGTTAGCTCATGGATGATGAAAATGGAATCTATTTCATCTAAAGAACAACGAATGGATAAGTTTGCTGAAGACCTCACCAATAGATGCAACGTTTTTATACAGGTAGCATACGTTTTGCCTTCTGTGAAATATTTTGTGAGTTATTTGTCTAAAACTTTTGGAAATTAGATTAATACAAGCCTGGACTTTACCTGGAAAAGTATAGTAACATTTTGTTTGATAAAACAGGCCCAAGCCATGTTGTTTCCTCATCTTGGGAACAGGCGGGTGAGAAGAGGGGATTGTGAAATGGTGTGAACTCTCCTTTCTCTCCCTTTGTCAGCAGCATCTTCAGGCTCTTTCTCTGTCTCTCACAGAGTCTCTGTTCCTTATCCCAGAGCTGTTCATTCTTACTCTGGCTCTCCTGACAGAATGCCTCTGAGATGTACATGCATCTCGTCTCAGGGCTTTGTATGCCCATAATGCACCATGATCTTGATTTGAGGATTTTTGTTTCCCAGAGCTGTTGAAGAGAAAAACCAACTGGAGGCATATTCAGCTCAAAAAATATGTGTTACACATGGCCTTACTCTGCTGGCTTTATTTTTTGAGTTATCAGCCATAAAGATGTTTGACCAGTTTCACAAGTCTCAGGTCCTTGCTTCACAGAGAGGTAGTCTGGAAAAGTGGGAGTTGTGAGATACCTTCTGTGCCCCAGTGGGCCGGGAAAGGGAGAAAAGTCTGGCAGCATTAGTAATGATAAGCAAGCAGATCTATCCTTGAGGGGCCTAGAAGGAAAGAAAGAGATAGGACTGCCAACTCCAGGGGTCTTGCTGGCAGGAGGCCTCTTCAGGCTGAACGCTTCATGTCCAGCCCCCTGCCCCGTCATTAATTTCCTAGCCCCAGTGCTGTTTCTATGCCTGGGCACCAACTGGGAGCATGGAGGGACTCTGTGGGGTTCCTGATCCTGCTGTCTGGCATCTTAGGAGGAGGAGGGGAGAAGACAAGACCCTGGTGGTGCTGAGTGTGGGACTGGGTGCTTGTTTTGGTTTTATTTCTGTGGAAAATGCTTTCCGAGTGTTATGGTTCAGAGAATCACAGAGCTGGAGCTAGAAAGGGCCTTTGAGGCCAGGAGTTCAGCCTGTTCACTTTATCAATAAAGACATTCAGGAAAAGAAAGATTAGGTGACTTGCCCTAGGTCCCACAGGTGATAAGCAGGGGAATTGGGATATGAACTCGAGTCCTCTGACAAGTTTTAACCTGCTTCCCATGTGCCACAATGTAGCAACCTGCTTCACATTAACTTTTGGAAAACCACTCCTGTGTGAGTAGAGCCAGCCCACTCTCCACTGTGTTGTGCTAAAGTAGTATTCTGTTGCTTGCAGGGTTTTTTATATGCATACAGCATTAGCACCATTATTAAGACTACAATGAATCTCCACATGTCCATGCAGAAGCCCATGACCAAAACGTCAGTCAAAGCCTTATGCAGACTCATTGAGCTCCTCAAGGTAAGTTTTAGGATGACATAACTGCTCTGTGACAGATAGCTAGGAGGATCTCAAAGGTTTGAACTCCTTTAAGCTTGTACAGAAATGGATTTCATATAAATACTTACTGGCAATCAGTAGTCTATCCTAGACAAGTTTCTAAATGGCATTTGGCTACATATAAGAGACCAAAAAAGAGATTTATTTCAGTATTTAAGAATTTCAAAATATAAATATCTTTTAATGTATTAAAGTATGAAAATATTGAAATGAATCAGTGAGTCAGTGGAGAAAAATTACTTTGAAAGTCCAATCATACAGTCATGGGAGAGGATTTTTTTCTTTTGTTTCTTAAAGGCAATAGAGCATACGTTTTACAGAAGAAGTATGGTTGTGGCTGATTCTGTTTCGCACATAACCCAGCACCTTCAGCATCAAGCTCTGAATTCTGTTTCTGTGGCCAAGGTACATCATATGTCCTCATCATAAAATCATGTCTTTATTGGCTTGTAGGTGGGTCTTTGTCCTTTAGCTTTTTTCTTAAATGTTTGAGCTAACTCATAGCTGGCCTTCCCAACATATACTCTAAGGTAACACTGCTCTGAGCTGGGTTGAGTTTGCAATGTCAGGTTTAACCTTTTCCTGAGAGTAGAATATGGTGTAACAGCATATTAACAGTCACTTAAAAAGTACAACTGCGTTACAAGGAGGTTTGGGCCTTTAGAGTCATGTTGGTGTAAGTCTGTTCATCACAATGATATGCCCAGGATCAGTGCAGGGAGCACCCAGCAGTGCCTGAGGAATATCAAGCCGTAATGGTTTTGCATTGTCACAAGGAAGGGCTCAGTCTAGTGGGAAGCAATGTGGTGAAATAGAAAAGCACTTATATACCGAGTGTGTGCCAAGCACTGTGTTGAGCCCTGGGGCTTCAAAGATAAAGCACCATAGTGCCTGCTTTTAAAGCTCTTACATTCTGATTTAGGGAAACAATGTGTACCTAAGAGCTCATCTATGAGATGGCACTATGATGAGGCCCAAGGTTCCCAAGGGCGTACACTGGGGAAGGGGAGAGATTAGTGGAATATGGCAGGATGAGGCTTGGGGCAAGGCCACTGGAGGGATACTTTCCTACTCCAGGATACTCTACCCATAAATAAATGCAATTTTAAAGTCAGTAAAATTATTCTTCAATTCAGCAAGTATTTATTAAAAAGAAGAAAGGAAAGTCAAGCATGGAAGACTGGTTCTGAATCTTGCATATTTGGGGTTTGGAAATGGTCACCTTGTTTTTTGCATCAGAAGTCAGACTTCTCTTTCCTTTTTTCCCTTCTTTTCTCATTAAGAAAAGAGTAATTTCAGATAAAAAGTACAGTGAGCAGCGCCTTGATGTCCTCTCTGCCCTCGTGTTGGCTGAGAACACTCTGAATGGGCCGAGCACCCGTCAGAGGCGCCTCATCCTTTCCTTGGCTCTGAGTGTGGGCACCCAGATGGTACGTTCTCTTTTCAGTCTGTTTCTGATTACAGTGCAGCTCTGCATTCTGAGCCAGCCTGGGAGATGATGATGATGATGAGCCAGTGTTTGGCCCCTTCTTTTTCTTTTCCCCAACAGAAAACATTTAAGGACGAAGAGCTACTCCCTCTCCAAGTAGTGATGAAAAAACTGGATCTAATTAGTGAACTCAGAGAAAGGTGAGCAGCCAATGTTCTGGGAATGGAAAATGAATCAAATTTATCTGATAAATAAAGGAAGACTTTTTTATAACTTTCCTAGCTCAGACCTTGGCAGAAATAGAGAATTACGTGTGTTTCACGAGCAGTTCTCTCCTTCCTTGTGACAGTGCATGAGGACCATGGATGTCTTTAGCTGATTTTCCCCATATTTATTTATTTATTTTTAAAGCAATTGGGGTTAAGTAACTTGCCCAAGGTTACATGGCCAGTTTTTTTTTTTTGTGTGGGTGTTAAGTATCTGAAGCCGGAACTGATCCCAGGTCCTCCCGACTCTGGGGCCGGCACTCTTACTCACTGCACCACCTAGCCGCCCCTTGATTTTCCCCATATTTAAAAATGAGGCATGGGGTGGCTGGCTGGGTAGCGCAGTGAATAGAGCCCCGGCCCTGGAGTCAGGAGGACCTAAGTTCAAATCTGACCTCAGACACTTAACATTTACTAGTCATGTGACTTTGGACAAGTCACTTAACCCCAATTGCCCTCCAAAAAGCAAAAAAATAAAAAAAAAAGAGGCTTTTTGTAACAAAAAATAAAAGATGTCACCTCAGATGTGGTTAACAGCATGACTCCTATTGTGTTCTCATAAATGTTGCTGTGTTATGTTTTTTTTAAGAGCTTCCCTGACTCCTGATAAATCAGGTTCATAACAGATTTGCACTTGATATTCATCTCTTATCTGTATTAAGGTGACAATCATGAATGCTTTCCATTTTGTAATGGAGGAAGTGAAATTGGGAAGTTCCTTTTGTAATTCCTTTTGTAATTGATGCCATTTACCTCCTATCACGAAATGAGACAATGAATTTGTGTATCCCTTTATTGTAGGAGGCTTAGTCATTTGTTGCTGTATAAAAAAAGCATTTGATGTGTATTAGAAATAGGTAACCTCCTGTCCCATTTTGGGGAAGATTTTGCATTCTGTCTTAGAGGTGGGCACTACAGCTGAGAATAAAGCATAAGTTACTAATTAGCATGACATTTCTTGTTAGCCTTTGTCCTTTGAAAGGCACTTGAACCCATTGCCAAATATCTCATAAAACAAAGGCTTATTGGCCAATGAGCATTTTACAAGGTGTTGCAGGGATGTGGTGTTGCTTTCTTTCCCAACCCAGTGATTTGGCATCTCAGAACCTCCTTCTTTTTATTGTTGTATCTTGAGTAGCTTCAGTTTCTTTGACCACTCATTACTGCTTTGCATTATAGAGTCCGAATGCAGTGTGACTGCTGTTTTCTGTACTGGCATCGAGCTGTTTTTCCAATTTATTTAGATGATGTGTATGAAAATGCTGTTGATGCAGCTAGATTACATGTAAGTAAAGAACCAAAAAAAGCCTCAATAAAATGGTCATCGATTTAGTTTTAACAAGCCACCATCACTGAAGAAGTAATCATTGATTGCTCTTACTAAGCCACTTGAAAAGTAGATTCCCATTAGTGCTTTGGACAGTATTCTGTTCTCTGTTCAGTTAAATAATAGTAGACGAAGCCTTAATGTTATTATTAGTCAAACTAGTTTTAATAATTCCCTCTTTTGGTCTTGTTTGTTTTATATTATTAGGAAGGGGTTATGGAAGAAGGTAGTGTAGTCACACTTGAGAAGTTACAAGTGGAGCATGGGAAAGAAATGGGAACCATTTTCAGTGGTCTGTAACTGGAGGAACAAGCCTGACTTGTTAAATTCTTGAGTGAGAGGAATGGATTATCGCTCAGAGATTCTATTCACAGCCTTGTTTTCTCTCAACTTTGCCTAAGTAGGGGGGTAGTGATAGTGTCTGTCAGCATGCCCTTCATGCCTATTGGGGGAAGGAGGAGAAGGGAGTTGAGTGGCACACAACCCAAAGCAGAGGACTCAGAGTGCTTATTGAATTGAGGAAAGATCCTTAGTTGAAACTAGGGAATGCACACAGCTCTTGAATACTCAGGAGCTGTGCAAGCGACTCCCACTGAAGCAGTGTGTGTGTAGTGGAAAGGGTGGGACACCTTGCTTTGAATCTTGCTTATGACACATGATACCTGTCCGCTGTAGGGAAGTCATCACCTTTCTGCATTTCAGTTTTCTCATCAGTAATAATACCTGTGCTACCTACCACACCAGGCTGTTGTATCAGATGAGATCAGGTGTGGAAGGCCCTTTGTAGTAGACCTTAGAGTGTGCCCTGTTGCACTGTCCTCGTTGTGGGAGCAGGTATGCTTTGACTCCAAAGCCAAGAATCCTTTTTGCAGTCAGGGCCTGAAAGAATGCTGACACATCCTAATTCTCACTAGTTTTGTCTGTTCCTCAAGCTTAATTATGTTTTTCTCTGGTTATTAATCTTTACTGATACTGAGCAGGTATTTTCAATGCTTTTTGACACCTTCCCTGTGCACTTTGCTCTCTGGAAATCAGTTGCCCAGATGTTGTGTTAGTTGGTTTTCCTTTGTTCCAAGGAAGATTCTATGGAGAAGAGGGTATTAGAAGGTTATTATGGTGTAAATAAACCAAAAGGTGCTAACATAAGTAAATGAAAATCAGCTGTTGAGTGAGGGGGGAAAAATTCCTCTTTTCTCCTTAAACATTCTAATTTTAGTTAATTTAATTTTTGTTTTGCATACAGTAGCCATTTAAAAATCATTTACTTGGGGTGGCTAGGTGGTGCAATTAATGAGCACTGGCCCTGGAGTCAGGAGGACCTGAGTTCAAATCCAGCCTCAGACACTTAACATTTACTAGCCATGTGACCTTGAGCAAGTCACTTAACCCCAATTGCCCTGCCCTCCTGTCTCCAAAAAGAAAAAAAAAATCATTTGCTCATGAAAAACACTATCTAGATCGGCTGTGTTTACTGTTGGAAGTCAGCTTGTTTGAAATTAATATTGGGGAAGAATCTGGGGTGGAAACTTTCTGGGTATTTGTATAGAGATTTGTAGAGCTGAGGGAGTTGTCAGGGGAAAATTGGGAGGAAAAGTCATCCTTTGTACTGAAGTGATGTCTTCTGAAATAAAATATGCACCATTTCCTGTTTTGTGATAGCTTTAGGTGTTTTGTATCTTATTCGTATAGTAACTTCTCTTTCTTCTTAGTACATGTTCAGTGCTCTACGGGACTGTGTACCTGCTATGGTGTGTGCAAGACATTTGGAGTCTTATGAAATCCTTCTGAATTGCTATGACAAGGAGATTATGGAAATTTTAAATGAGGTAACTGCATATTGTCTGAAAAACAAAATTGGTATTTGGAATGCAGTGTTTGGATGAATTTTTGGATCAAAGCAAGCTTTAAATAGTCTAAAATTACCAAATGAAAGTTTGAGGAAGCAGTGAAGATGTTTTCAATTAGTCTTTTTGTAGCTGTGCAATTCTCATATTGGGCTAGGAAACTCGTTAGAAAATCTAATCAAGCATACATTCTTTAGTGATTGTAGATGTATTTTGATTTTGAGTTTTTGGGGGCAAAATAAATTAGGGGATAAAATCTTTAGTTATAATAATATATATTGGAGGTAGCTTATTTAATATTTATTGGACTCACCATTCTGATTGGAGAAAGACTATGTGTGTGGCAGCAAAAATTTGATTGTTAACAGAATTGACACAGAATGCTAAGATTAACCTTTCTTCCCCTGCGGATTTTTCGCAGGCTATGGCTAAGGGCAGAGTAGTTGAACTTCCCTGCTTTTGTATGCTTAAAAAGCATTTAATCCTGTGTTGGCATCTTTGTTGCATACGCTTAAAATAATTTGTAAGGGTAATAATACAAAAAGTAACGGTACAAAGCAGTGTTGCAGAACTTACCTTGGTACTTTCTGGATAAAACCCTTAGTTGAAAGATTGGAGCAAAGTAATTCTCACTTTCCCAGTAAAATCCTTTGTTTTGTGGTATTGTAACTGATTCTCTCTGTCCTTTGTTTCCTTGCTAATCTGAACATCTCTGTATCATGACTCTCGAGCAAAGGAGGCCTGTTGGGGGGGGGAGCCAGTGGTAATGCTGTTGTGTGATTAAAGCAGTGTGTGCTAACATTCATCTGAGCAGCATCTGCTGGAGAAATTGTGCAGAGAGATCGAGAAGGACCTGCGTCTGTCTGTGCACACCCACCTCAAGCTGGATGACCGAAACCCATTCAGAGTCGGGATGAAAGACCTGGCCCTTTTCTTCTCTCTGAACCCTATTCGTTTCTTTGATCGCTACATTGACATCAGAGGTGTGTGTGGTCTGTGTTTCCTTCCTGGGTCCGTCCCAAGTCAGTCCCGTTTTCCCTCCCTGGGTCAGTTGGTTCACTTGGGGGCTTTTTTGTGCTTAGCTGCAAAGACCCTGGTGGAGACCCTTATTTCCACATTGATCTACTTACCTTGGAGTGGCTTCTTTTTTCTTTCTTTGGGTCTGCTTTCTAGCTCTTAGAATCTCATTAGAAAGGCCCAGAGCTCACTTTTACAGGCATGATGAGGTTTTCCCTTCCTGGCTTTCTCCTGGTGGACTCTGATGTTGGTTTTGTTTTTGTTTTTGATACAGCTTTTGTAACACATTATTTGGACAAGACTTTCTACAACCTAACAACGGTTGCTCTTCATGACTGGGCCACTTACAGTGAAATGAGAAATTTAGCAACTCAGCGTTATGGCTTGGTCATGACAGAGGCCCATCTCCCCAGTCAGACTTTGGAGCAGGTAGAGTATTTGAAAAGCAGACTGAGAATCTTTCTTTAGTGGCCCTCTTTTGTGTTTCATTTTTTGTGTGTTCATTTGCCTTGTAAACACCATCGTGCCTCACTTTAAGAAGACAATAGGTGGAAATCCAAACTTATGTCAGAAGAATTAGAGCATGATTATTTGCTTTATGAAAGGATTCTCCATAGATTCCCCTTATGCCAGCCTCCCCTACAATCTTTTCAAATTTGGCCTCAGACACTTACTAACTCTGTGACCCTGGGCAAGTCACGTAACCCCAGTTACCTCCAGAAAAAAAAAAAAAGATTTAACTATGTGTGCTTCTGGAGGAGCACATTGATTGCATGAGGGGAAGGAGCATTGAGAGCCCAGTGAGTATGTCACGGTTTCCCAGGGTCAGAGTAGAGTTCACCGGAATGTTGTACAGATGGTGGTATTTTGCTGGATATGTTAGGTTGATCATGGGGCCAGCAGTGCCCGGCCCTCCCCAAATTTACAAAGTAGCCAGGCTGGCTTACACAGTGGCTGTCCTTCTCAGGCACCCTCTTGTTCTTGCTAAGGTGAAGGCATGTGTAGGCGTCCAGGACCTTCCTCCCAGAGAACTTTCTCTCACGGTTTACTGACTCAGAGGAACCTTGTTTTGGCTGCGGCTTTTATGCTGCCATCTTTTGACCGTATCAGGTGCTGCAGGCTTTCTGCTAAGGAGAGTAGTGCTGTTGTGAGCCCCTGTCACAGGTAAAGCCCCTGGGACTGAGGAAAGTGGGGGACTGATAGCTAATGAAAAAGGAGGCTTTATACCCAGACACCACTTGACCCTCTTGAGGAATCTTTGGTGATCTGACCAGTTGTCTGTTGTGATTGAGGAAGCAAAAAGACTTTCAGTAGTCCCAGGGGCCCCTCTTCTGCTCGTTCCTCAGACCTCCCTAAGGCTCTGAGAAGAGGAATGTGGAAGGTGAGTCATAAATCTCTGCTTCTTTTAGGAACTCCTACCTACTGAGAGGTTAAGTCACACAGGCCTCCAGTCATATTATGGAGCTGACTGCTAGTTGTCTTTGTCTGAAGGATGTTTTGTATCCTTGTGGAGAGACCGCAGTACTGTTTCTTTAAGATTTTAAATGGTTGGTTAATGCTACATAACCAGAAGATCATGTTAGCTGGCTCATGATGGAGGCCCAACTTCTCTGTGTAGTTGAGGGCCTCTGATGGATTGAATTATGTGTAAGATTTATGACCTCAAGCCACTGATAATAGAATTTCTAAATGTATTGAATTTCAGGGTCTGGATGTTCTGGAAATCATGAGAAACATTCATGTATTTGTGTCCCGGTACCTCTACAACCTTAATAATCAGGTAAGTGGTGGCCAAGATTAAGGTGAAGAGTGATGTTTCAGAGATGCCGGGAGATGGCAGAGTCATTGTCCAGTATCTTCCTCTCTTTGGGGAAAGGCTGCCTTGTGTTAGGACTAACAGCACACTTACCTGGTACATAGTGGGGGCTCAGTATATGCTTGTTGTCTTACATGGTTTCATTGGAAAACCTTTAGCCCTAGATAACTTGTGGGGGGTGGTGGTAATTTTTTTATTCAAGGTGCTTTGCTTAATTGACTAAATATAAATCTGTTTACTTCTAGATATTCATTGAACGCACTAGCAACAACAAGCATTTGAATACAATTAACATCCGACACATTGCAAATTCAATTCGTACCCATGGGACAGGAATCATGAACACAACAGTAGGTACCTTTTACTTTTTTTCCTCTGGATCTGGGATTTTACTGGTGTAGTTTTGTTTTGAGAATATTTTCTTTCTGCTGCACAATGTAAAGGGATGCTTGGGAGATGGTATAGTGCCTAAGGAAGCTAATGGTTTTCAAGCATCCTCAAGTACTTTTAAGTGCATAAATTTTTAGCATATGCAAATAGTAAACTTTTTGCAACTTATCTTTACATAATCCATTTAATGTTTAGCCTTTTACAACTTTTACTGGGCAACTTAGCAGTTTAGGTGTTCTCTGTGCCCTTGAAAGTTACTATGATGGCAAAATATTCTTTAATTCAGACCTTTCACAAAATCTGACTGTTCTTTCCTGTACTTAATTTGAAATTTTCCTAGATATTAAGAATAGTTAATGTGGTTACTAGTAATTAGCTGTTGTAAAATTTAGATGTTTTGAGATCTTTCCATATCTCCTTATTAAAATTTCCAGGTAAGTACATAATATAATGAAAAGTCTTTTATAAAATTAAAACTTTTTTGAAGAATTTAAAGATCAACCTCACAGTGAAAGTTATTCATTCTATAGTAATTGTAATTCACCTTTTTTTTTTTTTTAATCCCTGCAACCTTATGATTGCTTAGAGGGAAGACTCTTTGTGAGATGTGACTAAAGGAGGGAGTGTGGGCTGGGAGGAGAGTTTCAGCACCTGAACTCTCCAAACTTCGTGCAAGCCATTACTTGCAAGGATTAAAATCAATCATAAAGACTGATAGATTACTTACTGTAGACCTAGGGGTAGGGAACTTGGGGGCCATTTGGTTATGCTAAAGAACATCATCTCTGACCTCACAGAGCTTATAGTAGTAGCCTTTTCTCCCTTAGGAATCTCATTTACTTCCTTATTGTCAGTTATATAATTATATAAATTATATACATATGTACACACATATTTTATATATACATATTATATATATTATATAAACATGCATTTTTTAAGAATAAATTTTTTGGAGATCTTTTGTTTTTACATCACCTATAATTTCCAGTGTTTCCCTCCTCCTCTTCTCCCAGAGAGCCAACCTAAGAGAATAAAAGAGAGTAAAGAAAGGCGAAGGAAAATTAACAATATACTGAAAATATCTAATGTTCTATTTAGTGTTCTCTACCCACAATCTCTCACTTCTGCAAAGAAGGTGAGGGGAAATGTCTTCACATATTTTTTTCTTTGAGGCCAAACTTTTTTATTATAATTTCTTTAAAAAACTTTTAAGTCAGCAAGCATTAATTTTTTTCCTTCCTGCCTCCTCCACCCTTAATGGAAAACCAAAAAACAGAACCGTAATTTGTTGATTATAATTTTACAGAATTCAGGGTTGGGGTTTTTTGTTTGGCTCTTTCCCTTTTCATTGGGGGAGAGAGAGACACAGAGAGAGAGAGAGAGAATATGTCTGTGTGTGTGTGTATGTATGTGTGTGTGGTGTATGTGTGTATGTGTGTATGTGTGTGTAGCTGTCCTGGTTCTGCTTATTTTGCCTGGCATCAGTTCATGTAAGTCTTTCTGTTCTCTCTAATCATCACATTCTTTGTACACTACAATTTGTCACTCCCCAATCAAGGAGCACCAATTTCCATTTCTTTTTTTTTTTTTTTCGGTGAGGGCAGTTGGGGTTAAGTAACTTGCCCAAGGTCACATGGCTAGTTTTTTGTGTTAAGTGTCTGAGGCTGGATCTGAACCCAGGTCCTCCTGATTCCAGGACCGATGCTCTATTCACTGCACCACCTAGCTGCCCCGAGTTTCTATTTCTTTACTGCTATAGAAAGGTCTACTTAAATATTTTTGTTTGATGGGGCCTTTGTTTTTCTACCTACAGGTTTTATTTGATTTGTTTTTTGGCTTTGATTTTCTCTTCTGACCTCAGTTACTTCAAACTCAGTAGATCTAAAATCCAATGAGTCATCTTTTAATCTTTTTTTATTGTTGTTATTCTAAGCTACACAAACATCAGCATATTTGAGAATTTCTATATATGGAGAAGAACAGAAACAGAAGGTTGTACATGAAACCACACTTACTTTTTTTAAAAGAATTATGATAAATTCAGGATTTTAGTTTCAAAGCTGTCCTGTTTTATCTACTTCTGAACCCCTTTTTATTCTGTGCATTTAAAAAATGCTTCAGTGACCCTCTTTCCTTTCTCTTCTTTCTCATCAGTATCATTAGTACTCCCCATTCGATGACCTTTTTGTAATTATGACTGTTAGCGTTAGTTCAAAAACCCATACTTTTGTACTATATCCTGCTTTCTAATTTTGAATTTTAACTTTTTAACAGGTTAATTTCACCTATCAATTTTTGAGAAAGAAGTTCTATATATTTAGCCAGTTTATGTATGATGAGCATATCAAGTCCAGATTGATCAAAGATATCCGGTTTTTCAGGGAAGTCAAGGACCAAAATGATCATAAGGTATATTTGTATATATTTACTATTTTTAGATGGTTTGATTGAGTTTCAGAAGCCTGGACTGGTTTAATGGGTGCAAGCTTGACTTTGTACTTGGACAAGGTATGGGCTGATTATCCTGCCTCTGCTGCATCCTGGCTGTTGGGCCATGACTCACAGAGGAGGGCATTTACATACTGAGTTCCCCACCCTCATGATGTCACAGGCGTGGACCAACAGATTTACTTGAAAGCACTGCCCTTCTAGGCACAGGGGCCAGTTTATAAAGGTCTGTGGGAAATGCCATTTTCTAATGATGCTCTGCATCCTTTTTGGTGATTATTGCAACAGAGCAATAAACCAGAATAGATAGGGAATGTGTGTTAGAAGATTGCATTATCAAATATGAAATTACACCAGTTACGCCAGCACTTACTTTAATTTCTTTTTTTGTGTGTTTTTTTCTTTTTGAAGGGAGGAGGGAGGGCAATTGGGGTTAAGTGACTTGCCCAAGGTCACACGGCTAGTAAGTGTTAAGTGTCTGAGGCCGGATTTGAACTCAGAGCCTCCTGCCTCCAGGGCCCATGCTCTATTCACTGTGCCACCTAGCCCCCCCCAACCAGCGCTTACTTTAAAGAAGAATACTGTACCTTAAGGGGGGTCATCGAAGCTTATGTGGTCGAGTTTTCTCTTTTTGTAAAGGAAAAATAATTTTTATTTGTTATTCCAAAATTAATTTATCCCCCATCTCCTTAACTTGGTGTATTGGAAAAGCCCATTGCCTTCTTGGCAGTATATAATCCAGAGGCCAGTGACTTGGGGATGCATGCCCTTGGTGAGCCTCTGTCGTCCCGGAACAATTCCATTCTGCCTGGCCTTTTAGGATGAGGGAGCAGGTGTCCTCCAGAGGGAGCCCTTGGGCAGGCTGTTCAGATGTCTGGGTCTAGTCATGATGAGCACATGATCAAGAGGAGTATATTTATCAGAGAAAAGTAAGGTCGTTGTTAACATCAGACGTTTGTCATTTCCCCTTCAAAAAATATTTCAGCTGTTTATTATAAAAGCACAAAGGATTGAAGCATTTATTTATTTATTTGGAGGTAGTTGGGGTGAAGTGACTTGCCCAGAGCCACACAGCTAGTAAGTGTCTGAGGCTGGATTTGAACTCCAGTCTTCCTGACTCCATGACTGATGCTATATCTACTTCACCACCTCGCTGCCCTGGAACTGAAGTGTCTAAAACCCCTCTGTCTCCAGCCTGACCTTGCAGGCCATTCTTGTACTGCTTACCATCCCACGCTTGGTCTTCCAGCCCACCTGGCAGATTCAGTCCTCCCTCCCTCTGGGACACCCTTATTTCTCACGTATCGTTCCCTTCAAAGGAGCCTTTCTGGAGCCCCTCCTCATCGTGTGTTTGTGTTCCGGGTCCCTAGTACAGGGCCTGGACATAGATGTTTAATGAATGTTTTTATTAATTGTAAGCTCCCTGAGGGCAGGGCCTGTCTTTTGCCTCTTTTTGTATCCCTAGTGCTTAGCTCAGTTCCTGGCACATAGTAGGTACTTAATAAGTGATTGATTGCTGGCTGGATCGATAAATCCTTTAAACAAATTAGAACATAGAATGGGATTAATATGATAATCTTGAGGTTATATTGGCATTAAGGATAAATACTTCTTTGTTCTTCTGAAGGTACTCCTAAAACTCTTTTTCTCTAGTATCCTTTTGATAGAGCAGAAAAATTCAATAGAGGCATCAGAAAACTTGGAATCACACCCGATGGCCAGAGTTATCTTGATCAGTTTAGACAGCTCATCAGCCAAATAGGTAAGAAAAATTATTGTGAAATTAGAATTCATCATTCTTATGGGAATCCTATCTTATGGAGCCCATCTTAATATAGGACAGCTTATGATGTCCCGGTGAGAACTCTTTATTCTTTTGAGATAAATTTCCTCTGAACACACTAGAAAGGTTTCGTGATTGGACAGTCATTTGATAGACTAATGAGTCTTAAATGGAATGTTTATTATGTGTATGTAAACAAGTTTATGTTCATGGATATATATTGGTCTACATGCATTTATAAAAACCCTAACCAGTCAGGTACTCTGCTG
Source organism: Petaurus breviceps papuanus (assembly GCF_028583685.1). Classification (NCBI taxonomy): domain Eukaryota; kingdom Metazoa; phylum Chordata; class Mammalia; order Diprotodontia; family Petauridae; genus Petaurus; species Petaurus breviceps. The sequence goes on from NW_027186303.1 coordinate 2,150,615, forward strand.
TGTTTATAAATTTATACACACACACACACACATACATATACATACATATACAGAGATAGAGACACACTATATACATACATATACATACACTGTCACACACACACACACACAAACACACCCCTGTGGTCTAGTGTATCAGTTCTCTAAGTGTGGTCTCTGGACCTCTAGAAGTCCCCATTACCTTTTCAGGGGTGTCCTCAAGGTCAGAGCTTTTCAATACTGAGACATTATTCGCCTATTCAAGTACTCCATCCTTTCCCAATCACATATTTGTGTGAGGCTGGATTTTCTCCATTGGGCACATCAACCAAAACAACATATGTCAGCAGATTGAGTTTACAAGCAGAGGTGGGAATCCGCTGTCTTTTTCTAAACCAGACTTGGAGAGATTTTTAAAAATTATAAAAACTTTTCTATTCTTCCAACTAAATTTTCTTATTTTGGGAAATATACCTGTTTTTTCATAAAAATATGTTATTTATGTTAACATGTAATAGATTTATTATTGTTATTTTAAATAAATTAAATATTTTGAAAATTTTTCAGTTTTAATTTTTAACCCAATAAATTGATAGTTGACATTTGATAGATAATTAATATTTTCTAATCCATTATTGATAGAGCCAGCTGATACAAACCAAAGCCCTTTGGGATCCTCAGTGCTTTTTGAGAGAGTAAAAGGGTCCTCAAGCCTCTGGTTCAGTGGATAGAAGGCTGGCCTGGAGTCAGGACAACCTTGGGACATGCACACATGTGGCCATGTGATTGGGCAAGGTACTTCACCTCCCCATGCCTTAGGCAGGTCTGAGACTATAAGTGATAATTCCTGGGATGCCTGCTCAGAAAAAACAGCTTCACTGGGAACTTGCCTGGACTGGTGAGATCACAGGTACAGACCAAAGAGAATAGAAAAAAAAAAAAGAGTGTGTCCCAAAAGTCTTAGTGCAAAAGACTTTTGGGACAACTCATATCACCTTATGTATACACGTTTGTACATACATCAGCATAAAGTTTTAAGAGATTAAAATGTGTCAGTAGATGCAACAAAAAATTAGATATTAAATTTTCTTGTTAACTTTCTTGTATCATATCTCTCACCCTTGCTTATATGTTGTTTAAATGCCAGGCTTCTCTTTACAGATACTATAAGCGCTTTGGAGAAGGTGACTAAGCCTTTGACTTTAATGCCCCCTCCCCGAGTCTGCTGGGCATAGAGTAGATGCCCTCACAGTCTGGTTGGACTGAATTTTGAAAAGTAACATGTGCTTTAGAGATTACACATTCTGGAATATGGTCATTGTAGACCAGTTTCACTTCTGTAATTAAAATTATTTCACCTTAGCCAGCCATTAAGATACTAATATGTCAGACTAGCAGGACTTTAGAATTTTTGCCTTTAGGGGCGGCCAGGTGGCTCAGCGAGTAAGAGCACCGGCCCCAGTGTCGGGATGATCTGGGGATCAAATCCGGGCTCAGATACTTAGCACCACAACCAGAAATAACTGGCCGTGTAACCTTGAGCAAGTTACTTAACCCCAATTGCTTTTAAAAAAAAGAATTTTTGCCTTTGTGAATTTTCCATTTGTATGCTATTTAAATAAGATAAGCTGTTGTTATACAATCACAGTTGTGTTTTGAGGCCTTCTGTATGCCATGAGGTGGCAGTCTTCACATTTTATCCTCTGCATGAACAATTCTCCACATCTTTGATGGTGAATTTAGGGTGATAAAGCTCTGAATAGGCTTTCATAGCTGGCTGAATATAAGTTCATAGAGTGTAGAGCGAGAAGGGCCTTTAGAGGTCATCTCATGCTCTCTCCCTCCTTCTGCTCCCTTGTTTTACAGATAAAGTCTTCAGTGCTGAGGGATTGAATTGAATGACCCACCAAGGTCATGCAGGTAGAAAGCAGCAGAGAGAGCGGTGAGAACCCTGGCTGTCAGCTCCCATGTTCTTTCTGTTACCTTCCATAGGTGCCATGTGAACTTTGGATCACTTCTGGCTCCAAGGGTAGAAAGGAATAGGGAAGTGACTGACATAAATGGATGTACCATCTGCCCTGTCTCCCTATTCACACACACACACCCATACTCACATATACACACACACATTCACACCCATGCTCACATCAACACATTCATACCCATACTCACACACACTCATACATTCATACCCACACACACTCATACATTCACATCCACACTCACACACACACTCATACATTCACACCCACACTCACACAGAGTTCTTTGTGCTCTGCATTTTTATCCTTCAATTGGTCAAATGAAAGCCTGGCAGATTTTGCTTAATTGGGACTCTCAGAGGATGGAAGTGCTTCCGTTCATATTATATCGTAACTGAATGACTGCAGACTTCGTTTGTGAGCATCTTGTGGCCACACTCTGATCTCTGGGCGTGGTGAGACCCTGATGTCACTCTGTCTGATTGACTCCTTTACTCCTTTGTCATTTTGAAGGGAATGCGATGGGCTATGTGCGAATGATCCGGTCGGGTGGGCTCCACTGCAGCAGCAATGCCATCAGGTAGGGCAGACATCCTCAGTCTTGTCACTCGATGCACATTTACCCTTTTTAAACATTTGTGCCATTTGGATCACATCTTTTGGAGCAAATCCTGCAGGAGAGGATTCTTCCTCCTCCTCTAATCAGACTCTTTGGTGGGCAACAGAGGACCTTCTTCAGAGTGGGGGATGTTGGGGCTTCCTCTGTTACACGTGAAGTCTTCATCTCTGAACAGCTTTTCCTTTTCCTCTCAATTGCTATTCATCTAATTTTACAATGTAGTATGTAGCATGCAGGTTGCTCTCGCATGATCTTTTGATCATTGGGATCAGTTTGTTTCTCTCACTCCCAGACCCAGTTTTACGCTGGGTGAAGCTGTGCTGACATCTGTAAGTCAAATGCCTGGTGACTGTAGTTTAAATGAGTCACTGTATTTTAATTTTTAGTTGAATTACACTGTCTCTGTAAAGTGACTACATTACCAATTTTAATGACATCCTACACAATTTACTATAGGTTTGTTCCTGATCTTGAAGACATTGTCAATTTTGAAGAGCTAGTTAAAGAAGAAGGGCTCTCAGAAGAAACTCTCAAAGCAGCAAGGTAATGTTTTATTTGGGGATTACAAAAAGTACTTGGGGTCAAGCTTGATCTAACAGCAAAAAGGGAACTAGAAAGTCATCCTTGAAAATGAAATTTAAGACAATTTTCTGCACCATGATACTTGTTCAGAAATGTTGATTTTGAGTAATTCTTTACTAACAAAAACCTAAATGAAATTAAAGGTCATGTTTCTTAGTGAACCTACCAGACAGCGGGCTTTAGTATTTGGTTTTGAAGGAAACCTTCTGGGAAATTATTACTTTTTCTCTTTGTGCTTCCCATTGGAACTTGGGGCTAGAACTGATTTTTCTGATATGACTTTAGTTAATATTAAAGAGAGGTAAAGGGGATTGGAAATGCTTAATGGAGAGATTAGAACTGTTTGTTGTTGCACTTTTTGGAGTCACATTATAACTTTGTCAAAGCAAATTAAATATATTTCGGGCAGAAATGTTGGCAGCATGGAGTGCCCTTCTTCCATCTGGTGGTAATTTACACTCTTATAGAACAGAGGTCAAGCATACAGGTGTTTGAAATCTATCTGTTGTCTCCAAAGGATATTATATTGGGGGGGGGGGAAGGGAATGGTTCTTGGCAGGTCTGGCTGCCTTAGTGAAAGAGAGGTCAAGGTACCTTGCATGGTGATTGCCTTAGTGATAACTTGAAATAAGCTGCCCCTTCCCATAGAACTTAACACCAGGATAGACTGATAACCAGCATACCCTTTGTAAATAGTCCCTGGTTGGGGGAGAGGTGCATGAGTCTGACCCACAGTAGAGCTAAATCTTGTGATGTCTCGGTGCGCTCTGTGACAGACTTTTAGTGCGCTCACCTGCTAGTTTACAAAGAGGAGCTTTGCAGAGGACCTTGTCATGTCCTAGTAAGTCTGTCTTTGAGAGGTCATGGGAAAGAATGAGGGTGAGATTATACAGTTGATATTATTGTATAAAGAGAGAGCAGAGGAAGCATCTCTCTTCTCACTCTCTACGAGCTCAGAGTGGGAAAGGATGTAGAGGCTGGGCACAACAGCACAGGCCTCTGCCCTTTACATGGCCATCTTTTGTATGTCAACTTGTGAGAATGAGCTGATGGACAGTCGTTACTTCTCTTTGGTTCATTGTCAGGTAAATGGGTTCTTAGCATTTTTGCTCTTGTGTTTTGCTTTAAGTTGAGTCACAAAGAATTACCTGAACTGTTTTAAAAGCTGTGGTTGAGGCCCCCATCCTACCATATTGGTCCACTAGCCCCATCTTGTTTGAGTCTTTATGATAATGGGTTGGAAAACGCTAACTTTTGTTTTCTTATATATTGCCGTGGAAATAAACCCTGTAGGAATACATGTGGATTCTTATCCACAAACAGTGCATTGACTCACTAAAAATAGGAAGGAGGATGATGTTTTAAGGGTAGACTAAAAAAAAGCATGTTTCTTTGGTATGAGAATGTTAGAGAAAGTATAGCCAGTAAAAGATTAGCCTCCTCCCCAGCTTGGTGTTCTCTGTTACTTGTTTAAGTATGGGAAAGACTTTACATTCCTTAAGAGAAAGTAAGTTGACATCTGAAGGTCTCCCAAGTCTCTATTTCAGTTTTTAGGGAGGTGCTGTATTTGCTTAGGATTCCCTTTGACCTTGTTTTCCATCCCTTTTCCAAACTCCATATGGTGTCTTATGACCGTACTGTGGTCACTACGTTGTCTTCTCTGCACATCTGGAATCACAGCAGTATTTTTGTAGCATCTCTTGTCCAGCTGGCCTCAAAGCCTCAATATCAGTGGCCTGCTGGTTGCCTCAGTGTGCTGTGTTTTTTAAAGAAAATGGGGAATGGCTTACAATGTGTGCCTCAACATGATTTTCTCAAGTTTCATATGTCAGTGTTAGGGCAGTAGCTCTGGAACTGAAATGGACTTAGAGTCCAGCCTCTTCATTTTGCAGATGAGGAAACTGAGTTCCCAAGAGGGGAATGCCTTTCTGAGGTCACCCAGGCTATAAGGGGAAGAACCAGGCTCTGACTTAGCAGCTTTCAAATATTCTAATCTAAGGGCAGTTAATGTGGGAGGACAAGGACACTTGTTTGGTGTGGCCCAGAGGGCATTTCCAAGAGCTGGGGGTGGCAGTGGCCAGGAGACCTTTCTAAGCTGGATGTGAGGACAAAAGTGCCCATCGTTAGAGTTGACCAGGAGTGGTCTGGTCTCTTCTTCACTGGGGGTCTTCAGTGCAAGATTCAAAGGCCACACATGCTGTGTGGAGGAGACTCTTTGTGGGGATGATTTGGAGTGAATCGCCATTGCTCTCCCCTCCAGCTCTGAAATTCTGTGACTCCTTTGTAACTTCAGTGTTCCTGCTGCCTGGGGGCTGAAGGAGAGATCAGTGGTGGCCACCTATCTGGGGGAGGGGACATTGATGGGGGACTGCAGACTTCTTGATATATTGGAATGACTTTAAACAAGCAGTTACTTTTGCCTCTTTCAAATATTTTGATTCAAAAGGAAAGAAAAAAATGCCTTGTAGATTTAGTAACTCCAGCATTGAATATTATTACATAGGCCCCAGAAACCTGTCACTTTCCGCATTTCAATTTTGGCCCCAGTACTGTGGGTAGAGGAGAGAGTGTGGTTTCTTTTGGCAGATGATGACTATGTTTTCAGGCACACTTGTGTTTTCATTTATACTTAGTCAGCAAAGTTTCTGATACATTACAGACACTGATAGTAAATGGACCCTTTGTTTCATGCTAAATGTAAATCTGAGTATGCACAAAAACACCTACAGTCATAGATTTTCTAGGTTCTTTCTGGAGCCTAACACAAGCAGTACTCTGGCTGGTGGGAGGATGTCGACCAAAATGGCCTGAAATCTTTCAGCTTTGGGATACACAAGAGCTTCTGAGCTTTGTCTAGTGGCTGTGACTCATGGAGATTGAGGAGAGATTACATGTCATTTCTTTAGAATTAATTTCCTACTGAAACTGGCACCACATTAATCTGAATGTTTTAATTTTTTCATGTGCAAATTAACAATGTTAAATCTAAAAAAATCACCACCAGCTTCATTCTGATATTTCCCCATTTCACAGGCTTCCTCCGTATAAAGGAAGACAGCCACAGTTTTGAACCCAAAAGCACCAGACTGATGGGGAGGTGTGTTCAAGAGGAGAGCAGGGCCGGCTCGGGGGAGCTTTCTTGAACTATACTCCCTGGGCTGTTGTAAACAGACCTAAGGGTTCTTGAACCTGCTTCTGCTTTCAGTAGGTGCTGTGGAGCTGGGCTTGGTGAATTCCTTCCCTCAGCCAGTGAGAATGCCAAGAGCAGGGAGACAGCGTTTTGTGGGCGAGGAAGAGCAGTAGGCCATTGTCATTGGACCACTGATGATGTGCAGGGGAGGAGAGTAGATGAAAAATGGCTTCACAAGCCAAACAGAAGACTTTGTATTTGGTCCTGAAGGTCAGAGGGAGCCACTGGAGTTTATTGGATGTAAAGATACATTTTATATGTGTGTCATGATAGAATGTATCTCATATGTTACAAAATGGTCATGCCTTCATTTTAGGAAGATCATTTTGCTAGCTGAATGGAGGGATTGGGGAGAGGTGTGAAGCAAGAAGACCAACCAGAGGGCTATTGCTGGAGTCCAGTTGTGAGGTGATGAGGGCGGGCCCCAGGGTGGTGACTGTCAGGGGAGAGAAGGCATATTACAGTACAGTAATGTGGACAATCCTTGGCAGACTAGCCGTGGGGGTGACAGAGTGAGGAGGCAAGAATGACATCTGAATTGAGAGCCTGGGTCACCAGGAGGATGGTGCCGCCCCGAACAGTGATAGAGAAATTAGCAAGAGGGGAAAAGAGGAGTTCAGTTTTCATCCTGTTGGCATTCAAGATTAGAGATACCCATTAGGTAGTTTGAGATGTGAAATCAAAGGCAGGGAGAGAGGCTAAGGCCGAATGAATAAATTAGAGAATCATCTGGATGGAGAAGCTAAGTGAATCTATGAGAGCTGATGAGATTACTGAGTGAGGTAGAATAGTGGGAGCCACATTTAGGGGCATGACCTAGGTGAAAATTGAGTGGCAGTCAGACCTCCTTTTCAGGAGAACCAGGGGAGAGAAATGGGAAGATCTACAGAGGAGAGGGTGATTGACAGTCGGGGGCTGCAGAAATAGCAAGAATGAGGAGGATGCAGAAAAGACCATTGGACTTGGTGACTTGGGGGAGAGAGCGTTTTCTTGGAATGATGAGATTAGAAACCAGACTGAATTCAGATTAGCGGCATGGCACCCAGGTAGGAGTGAGGGCAGTTGCTGATGGGAATGTCCAAGGTTGGAGCATGGTGGTGGTGGTTGTGGTGGTCATGGTGGTTGATGGTTGAACTTTCTTCTTAAAGGGGACCAAAATGACCTCACTATGTGGGGCTCGAGGTACAGTGTGTCTGACTGGCTGATTGGAAGGCTCTGCCACCAGTCAGGCACAAATAGTCCATGTGGAGCCTGGCAAGACATGCTTAGCAGTAGGATAAGGGGACAAGATACTTGAGGGCAGAGCCACTTGATGTGGTTTACCAAGTGTTTGAGGTTGGTAAGAGAGGGAGGGAAGAAGCAGAGGGGATGCCTGGCCAAGGACCAAGGGGAGAAGGGCTTAAAGGAATAATGTCACAGGCAGGTTGAAGAGGGTTATGGTTCATAAGGCAGAGGCAAAGACAGTGATTAAAGATTCTGATCCTGTGAAGGAATTTCAGAGTCCTTGATCACATAGGTGGAACATTGGGGGTAATGGCAGGATCAAATTTATGGCTGTCTCTATGAGTAGCTAAGGTGGGGTCTGAGGAGCTGGGAAGTTGGGGTGCTTAAGAGAGTATCATCATGGCTATGGAAGTCTCCTAGTATGAGGACAGAAGTTGGGGTGGGGAGGAAGATGGTGAGCCAGGGACTGAACTCATTGAGGAAGAGAGGGAGGTGAATGTCTTGGGATGTGGTAGAAGACAGCCACCAGAATCTTGATTGGAGGATAAATTTGGAATGAATGAATCTCACAGGAGAAGACATGACTGAAAGATAGTGCTGGTGGGGGATAAGGAGTATTCTGACTCCCTCACCCTCGCTGGTGAATTGGGGGCCTGAGAAAAAGTATAGCCAGGGAGGCTGGGATATTAGGAGGGAGCCAGGGTTCCGGGGGTGGTAGAAGGTACATCAAAATCTTCCCTTGTCATTGGCCTAGGGGTTTGATGCTTGGTCTCAGACATACTTGGCCTCTCGCTTCTTCTTATACAGAATGTGGTTCAGCTTTCTCTATGAGTCTGACAGGACACTGAGCTCCTTCCACAGTTTGAAAGCCCTCCTACAGCTCCTTGGGCTCTTGAGCAGTGATGATGGTGGAAGTTGGTTAACATCTCTGCTTCCTTGGAGGGGGCAGGAACCAGCCACGTGTTTTTTCAGCCTTTCCCCCCAACCCTTTTTTTTCTTTTTTTAGGCAGTTGGACTCAGTCCTCAGTGATCACACACGGAATTCTGCAGAAGGCACAGAGTATTTCAAAATGCTTGTGGATGTTTTTGCTCCTGAATTCCGGAGTCCCAAGAATATGCACCTCCGCAATTTCCACATCATTGTCCCTCCCTTGGTCAGTACTTTGAGCCTGTGAATCCCAATGAGTTTGATTATTGATGTGCTAGGAAACTCATTGCAGCCTGAAGGGGAAGGGAGGGGAAGGGAATAAGCTTGGGAGTGCCTGCTAGGTGCCATTCTACAAGTGTTCCCTCATTTGATCACGAGATAATGTCATATGGAATATTTTACACACAGTATTGCTGGTTTGGGTATTGTTGGAGACACTTTGAGTGATTCTGGTGCAGTGGAGTGGAGCCTGCTTTCTGTGCATCTGTTCTGCAGTGTTCTCAGCCAGCAACTCAGCAAGTCTGTTGTGAAGAGCCACCCACCCGCTTGCTAGTGTCAGAATTAAATTAGATTCCTTCATCATACTCTTTACAATTATTTTCTTATTTGTATAATTGTTGCCTTAAATATTCTAATTTTTAATTAATAATGACAAATTTTGTTAACAGTTACTTAATAATGATGAGCTCTAATTGTCAAACCTTGAGAAAGTTTCCACCAGCGTCTGGGAAGGGTAGTGTTCAGTGGAATGTCCTGACATCCTCACTGAATGTTTAATGCACATGCCAGGGACAAAAGGGAAGTGAATCAGATTGTATTTCATTCCATGCCACTGCGACTGCTCCTAGGTTTGGGATTTGTCTTCCCCATTGAAGGTGAGGTCCATGTAAAAGGTTACAACTGTCCATCTTCTGAGGGCTTTCCAGGGCATGTTAAGGTGAAAAAGATGACACCTACAAGTTTTTAAAGTAGTTATTATTCAAGTACAGACAACAAAGGAGTCATAGTGTGTGCTCAGTCCAACTCACATGGTAGCTGGAGCACACTGACAGGGCACAAGGCCCTGAGTGCTGAATCTACGACACAGGCCTTGTCTTCAAAGTAGACGTAGATCCCTGACAAATCAAATGACAGAATTGCACGAACTTGTCAAGAGAACAGTAGAAAAGATGTTTCAAGGACATGGTTCACTGGCAGATTAATTCTCCACAGTTAACTGGTTTGGTTAAACTTTAGGCTGGTTAGAGAGCACGGCATCCTTTTGGTGATCCTGTAGGTGCTTGGGGAGTGTTTTGAACCAGGGGTGTGACATGGTGGAAGTACTGTTTTAGATCATTAATAGAATGGATGGAAACCATCTCTACCCTCAGGAGGCAAGAGTGACCATTAAAGATGATTAAAGTAAGTGAGGCATATAGTCATATGGACCACAGCTAATGTGACAGCCAGCAGTGGGAAGGAAGAGGAAGGGACTCATTTGGGAGAGATTCTGAAGGGAAAAGGACATCATGACTAATTGGTTACAGGGATATTGAAGAAACCTGAGACAAGGTTTTGAATTTCAGTGTCATGAATAAGTGGCTCCATTTGTTAATGGAAATAGGGAAGGCAGAGCTGAGGAAGGCAGTTTTGTGGGGAAGCTGTGGAGTTTTTGATATATTGATTTTGAAATGAGAGCCAGTCTTCCAGATGAGAACAACGAAAGGCATTTAGAAATGGGGAGCTGGAGCTTAGGAGAGACATCAAGAATGGCAAGAAGGTTGGTGTTGGAAGGAAGCTGTGAGATAGTGACTGAGTTCTTTGGAGGAGTATGTAGAGAGAAGATGGCCTAGGGGTGCTGACTGCATTTCAGGAAGAAGTGGGAGGAAGCAGAGCCAGTGATGGAGACCCCAGGGCCAGATACACATCACCCACAGGCAACCATTTGGATGTTTTTATGTGAAGAAAACCTTTCAGAGCAAAGGTAGCTTATTTGAATGCACATGGAAATTATGCTTGAACCTGCTGTTTGTCTGGTCAGGACCTGTTTTTCCCAATCATTCAACTCTTTCCATTTCAGACCCTCAATTTTGTAGAGCATTCCATTAGCTGCAAGGAGAAATTGAATAAAAAGAATAAAATGGGAGCAGCTTTTACTGATGATGGCTTTGCCATGGGTAAGTTTGACTGGATTGTATTTTCCATTAGTTTTATGGGCACGGTGACACAGATCCTTGGAAAAGTTTGCTGGAAAATAGAACCCTTGACTCTTTGCACATTTCTGTTGGTGAATAATATTGATTGTATGATGCCTTCTTGGCTGGACTTGTGTGGGCATCATTTACCCCTGTGGCTGATGTTCCTGTGGTATTTCTGCTGTCTGTGCCCATTTAGTCTGGGTTTGCAGGGTAGTTTTCCAGGTGCTCTCTTATGGCTGCATTCCATGACTGCCTTGCCCCAAGGAGACAGAGTTCCCCTCTGACCCCCATCACAGTGGCAGCTGCTGCCTGATGTGTTGGGAAATTTAAATGGCTATTTTTTTGGTTTTGGCAAGACCTTTTTTGGACTCTTGAAATACAATTAATAGCATTGTTCCTCTGTGGAGAAATGAAGAAGATAGGATTGTAGTGTGTCCTTCAGCTAAGCTGCAAAATGGAATTTAAAGGGGATTCATTCTAAATGACTTAGTTTTGTGATGAAAATGAAGACTGAGTAACATCCATGCCTGAATTTATTGTCATTTCCCTTTCTTCATGGTTTCAGGTGTGGCTTATATTCTCAAGCTTCTGGATCAATACCAGGAGTTTGATTCACTTCACTGGTTCCAGTCTGCTAGAGAGAAGTACCTCAAGGAGATGAGGGCCGTGGCCAAGCAGCAGAATGTGCAGTCGGCCAACCAGGATGAGAAACTGCTGCAGACAATGAATCTGACCCAGAAGCGCCTCGATGTCTATCTCCAGGTAAGGCCTTGGTCAGTCAGCCTCTGGCATCCAGGGCCTCTCAGGAGACAGAATCCCCATGACCCCGGGAACCCTCAGGAGGGAGTGCACCAAAGGGAGTGCAGTTCTTCATTGAGTTTCTATATCTATTCAATAAGATCTTAAAAATAAAATAGAAAATATTCGAAGTTGTTTTAAATGTTCTCCATTATTTTTACTTAGGAATTTGAATTACTCTATTTCTCACTGAGCAGTGCAAGAATTTTCTTTAGAGCAGACAAGACTGCAGCTGAAGAAAACCAAGAAAAGAAAGAGAAAGAAGGTTAGTAAATTTGGCTTTGGAAAGTTTAATGAATGTTTCTTCAACATTGTGCAATGTCTCACTTCTCTACAGGGCATGCTGGCAACTGCAGCCCTCAGGGAAACAGCCAGAAATTTACATTCCAGAAGTAAACCAACAGGATCTTAGTGTAGCTTAGACTGCTGCTTTGTGCTTCCCTCTGAGAGCTTCAGGCCTCCCTCAGAGCCTGGATGACTCGTAGGCACAATTGTAACCTGCTCATGCATCAGGCATCTGGAACCATGGCTGATTATTGGCAACTCAATAAAAAAGGGGTCAGGAGAATCCTGGTAGAGGCGAGCACCATGAAGTGCTGAGTGCAGCTGAAAACCCCCTGCTGAGAAGGGACAGGAATCTGAGGCAGGTGCTGAAGCACTTGGGCAAAGGAGCGCCCCATTTATCAGAGCTTCCTCATCTCTAAAGTGAGATCATATCTGCCTGACCTGGCTCACAAGCTTGTGAGGAAAACACTTTGGAAACCTTGTTTTTATTCTTTCCAAGGCATTGCCATGTTGTAAGATAGCATCATGAAAGATAATGAGTCATCAGGGAAATCATGCATGGCAGTACACTGTGCAGGAAGACAAGGAAGGAATATTAACATATGAACATATTTTATTACCATTCTAACAATATTAACATTTTATTTTTAAAATTGTATTTCTCTTCAATTAACAAGCATTTATTTTTCTCCCCAACTTATTTAAAAAAAAAAAAAAAGAAAAATGAGACCCTTATACCACATATGTAGTCTAGCAAAATCAGTCTTCACATTGGCCCTGTCGACCATATCCAAACAATCTGTTCTGCAATCTTGAGCCCCTCACCTTTTTGTCAGGGGGTGAATAATGGGCTTCCTTGTCAGTATTCTGCAATCTTGGTTGGTCATTGCATTAATCAGAGTAATGAAATCTTCCAAAGTGCTTTGTCTTTACAGTGTTGTTACTATAGAAGTTGCTGTCCTGGCTGGGTATCATACAAGTCATCAAGCAAATCTTAGCAGATTTCTGTGTGACTATTTTTTATCATTTCATGGCACAGTAGTATTCATTACATTCATCATGTCTTTTATTTTTTTAAGCAATCGGGGTTAAGTAACTTGCTCAAGGTTACACAGCCAGTTATTATTATTTTTGTGTGGGTGCCGAGTATCAGAGGCCAGTACCTATCCCAGGTCTCCCGACACTGGGGCCAGTGCTCTTACTCACTGCGCCACCTGGCCGCCCCTAAACAATTGGGGTTAAGTAACTTGCTCAAGGTCACATGGCCAGTTATTTTGTGTGGGTGTTAAGTATCTGAGCCTGGAACTGAACCTAGGTCTCCTGACTCTGGGGCCGGCTCTCCCACTTACTGCGCCACCTGGCCACCCCACATTCATCATTTCTTAAGACATTCAGACTCTTTGCAGATCTTTGCTGCACACAAGAGTTGTATTTTTGTACACGCAGGTCCTTTTCTTCCTTTTTAAAATTACCATTTTTAGTTCCAAATTGTCTCTTTTATCCTCTCCCTACTCCCCCCTAAACTGAGAAAGCAAGAAAAACAAAACCTATTACAAATATGTAGAGTCATGCATCACAAATTCCCACATTAGCTAGGTCCAAAGGAAAAGAAAATACTCTTCAATTTGCCCTTTTGAGTCCATCAGTTCTCTGGAAGTGGAGAGCATATTTCATCACGAGCCTTTTGGAATTGTGGTTAGTCATTTTGTTGATCAGTTATGTGTTTCAAAGTTCATTATCTTTACAATATTGTTATTATTGTATAAATTAGTCTCCTGGTTCTAGCCACGTCACTTTGCATCTGTTCATATAAGTCCTCCCAGGTCTTTCCAAAGCCATCCCCCTCATCATTTCTTATAGCGCAGTAGTATCCCATCACAGTCATATGCCACAACTTGTTCATCCACCCTGACTGATGGGCATCCACTCAGTTTCCAGTTCTTTGCCACAACAAAGAGAACTGCTATAATTATTTTGTACATATGGGTCCTTTTCCTCTTTTCTTCACAGCTCTAGCAGTGGTATTGCTGGGCACAGTTTTATAACCCTTTGGACATAGTTCTAAATTGCTCTCTATGATGGTTGGTTTAGTTCACTACTCTACCAACAGTGCATTTGTGGCCCTATTTTTCCACATCTGTGCCAGCATTTTTCATTTTCATCTTCTCTAATGTTAGCCAATCTGATCAGTGTGAAGTGGTATGTAAGAGTTGTTTCAGTTTGTATTTCTCTAATTATTAGCAACTTGAGTGTTTTTTACTTTTAGTGTAACATGACTAAAGATAACTGATTACTTTTTTTTGGAGAACTGCATGTTCATATCCTTAGACCATTTATCAACTTGGGGAATTGCTCTTATTCTTATAAATTGGAATCTTTCTTTTATATGTCTTGAAAGTGAGACCTTTATGTGAGAAACTTTCTGAGACATAATTAATCTATTTTAGAAAGCTTTCTACTAAAGGTGGCTAAGAAAAACTTTTGGCACTTGAAGAAGCTTTAGTTACCTAGACAATTCATTTATATGGAATTGCTTATTCCTCTCTGTTGCCAGTTAAATGAAATGTTACAGTTTTTATTTGTTCAGAACATTGAGATATTTTTGAAGTTAGAACTGAGTAATCACTGAGTGTGCGTTTGAGGGGTGTTTTCAAGATACTTTTTTTTTGGATACACAGGTTTTATTTCTGCTACTTCCAGTAGCCAGCATAATGCATGACAAGGTAATTTAGAATAGTCCCAGGACAATTCAGAGAGTATACTAGCAGATAGGTTGGCAGATTGGTGATGACAATGGATGAAATTATCCAGGATGATTCTGGAAAATTCAGTCCTATTCTACCAGGCTTAGACTGGGATAGAAGAGCCCTGGCTTTAGCCCTTGCATTGTGCAGTCCTAAGTGACTCTCCAGGAGGGGCCAGACAAGCTTTGGCCTCATTTCTGGATCCTTCTACCCCTTGGTATTTGGGTGTCCTCCTGGTCCCACGATGTATGTGGTGCTGGCAGGGGTCCTTCGTCAATGTATGTGCCTTACTGCGCCCATGGGGCTCTTTGGGAGTCTCATACCAACCAGAGCTTGCTCAAGGATGCAGCTTGCAGGGGCTATGTAGGGTAGTAAATCTTTGTCTCCTTAGGGATCATGTTTGTGTAACCTTTTGCCCAGAGAGGCAGGACCTCTGCTTAGTAATACTTTTTGGAATCAGTGGAATCATAGAATTTCAAAGCTTATAAAGGACTCAGATCATCTAGTCTGGGGCATCTTAAACCTTTCCCACTCATGACCCCTTCAGTGCTTTTTAAACTGTGGGTCATGATCCCATGTCACAGTTTAGGAAGTGCTGAATTCTAGTCCCACCCCTTCAGGTTTCAGATGAGGAAACTGAGGCTCAGAGAGGGTCATGCAGCTAGCTAATTAGTGGTAAAGCTAAGCTTAGATCCTGGTTCTCTGAAGTTCTGTCCAGCATTTGTGAAGGACACCACACTGAGATGCTATTCACTTGTCTCAGTGGAAAGCAAGATGGTTCATGTTGTGCCTTGACATAGCAGTATGGAACTTGTCATTCCAGCACACAAGCCCAATGGAGATGGCAGTTGAGCATGTCCCATTGGCCTTTTTCTCTTGTCTGTTCTTACTTCAGGCTGATGTATTTGAGAGAGCTCTTCAGGGACAGTCAAATATTTGTTTAGCAGAAATGAAAGCTAGCAAGACCTGATTCTCCAGAATTTGTGTCTTAATTTTTCATTCATTTTGCAAATGAACTTAATGCATATTTTTGCTTCTTATGCTTACAGAAGAAAATAAAACAAGCAGCGAAGACCCCACACCCAGCAGCAATAGCTCTGCCCTCACTGATCCTGTGGTAAAGTGATCCTGAGGCTGGGTTTGGGCAGCATCAGGTAACCACCATTGTTTACACCGGCGGTTGTAGCTTGGACCTTCGAAACCTTGAGATACGTGGATTGCTGACCGGGTCGGGATATCTCCAGACATGTAATGTCACAGGCCTTCTTTGGGGGCCAGGCTTTAAAGCTACATCCATTTTAAAGACTTTCATTTTAGAAGGTGCTGAAAGAATTGTCAAAAATTGGTTCTGGCCTCCAATAGCCTCCAAAATGACGTGCTTATTTTTGAATGGTTATGGTTTAACATAAAGTTATAGAAATGCAAATCTGAATTCCTGCTCTGCTACCTGCAGATTGCTTGGCATCCATGGGTATGTTGGGAGCTTATATTTTTGTAATCTTTTGATTCATGATTTGCACTAAATCAGTTAAAGATTTTCAGCTATTATGACAACAAATTTAAAATAGATACTGTGCCTATCTAGCAAATATTATTTAAATATAGAGATTAATGGTTAGATTCTAAAAGCATATACGACACTGTAAAGAGACTTAGAATAAAACTGCTATTACAGCCTGGATCGTTAAGTGAGCTTGAGGCGTTGGGCACCCATTTGAGGCAGTTTGGGGTCATCCGTTAGTAACATGCTGCATGGACCTGCCAGAGCTCTGGAAGCCTGCTGTGAGTCGTTGTGGACTCAGTTTACATGCTCTGAAAACTCTTAAACATTAAATGATAATATTGAAAGTTTGTTTCTTGGTACTCATAATTAAGGAAGATTAAAGTGAGGGCCCAACTTGTTAGAGACTGGTTGAGAACACTGTGGGCTAGCTCTCAGAACAGGAGATGAAAGCTTCCTCCCACATTCACACTCAGGTTTCTTTTTACATCAAGCCTGAATTCAAGGGAATTCTGAAATACTTTTTCTTTTAACAGGTTATGATCCAAGTGGATTCTCATGAAATAATATTTGCACTGTGTAGGCATCAAAAAAAAAAACCACTGTGAGAACAAGATATAATGTCATAACTGAAATCCCTTACTGCTTTTACAGCTTCCCGAGGGTTTGAGTATCATTGGCTGTTGATTAATAATAATAATAAAACCGGTTGCCAGTTTTATTTTTGTCAAGTTGTACCAATTAACAACTAAAAGGCCAATCTTAGCATACTAACATGCATTAAAAAGATTACTTTGAGTAAAAAGGATTTAACTTTCTTAGTGTAATTTAAATTTAAATCTAGGAATGACTTCTTTTTCTATTGCATTTGCCTGTCCTAGCATTTCTTTCAAGAAATGCTGTGATTTACCCCAAGGTTGGTCTTTTGACTTCCAGCCCTTGGGAGCTATGCATAGTATCCTTCCATCTTGAGTCAGTGTTACCTCATCCTGAGGTTTCATTTGAAAGTCAAAGGAAGTATAATATGTGGGGTTATTTTTGCTTCTTCTTTAAACATGACCTTATAGCATTGTGGATTAGTAATGTCCTGAAAGCATTCAGTCCTTGATTTATGCTTCATCCTAATTGCAAAAGGGGCCCTAAAGCATGCTGCATAATTCATCCTTGTTATTTTTGAATGTTCTTAAGTGATCTTACATTTAATTGTACCAAACTAGTCACTGCCTTGCAATATCCCCACAGTATTGCTGTTCTAACTTTAAACCCACATGTGATGTGGAATAACAACTAATTGTAATCGGAGGGAGAATTGGCTCCTGCCTTTCAGTGGAGGCCGCAAAACATTGTAGTTGAAGGCTTCCCCATTACTAGATCAAGCTTCTACTTTTACCTCTGTTCCTACCTGACCACCAACCATTGGGAAGAGTTGGGTTTTACTGTTCACAGTGCTTTGTCCAGTCTGTAGAGGGCTAACAAATCTACACATGGGACCAGACCGGCGAGATGATGCCAGAGCACTTGGCTGTGCTCTGTTTGGCCACAGAGCCATAGGAAGGCATGTGTATTCATGTCCGTTGGACTTTTAGGATAGTAATAGCTTTCCTTGTTAATTTCCATAGCTTCATATTTTTCTAATGTACTATAATTTAGGGATGAATGTAAGCACTCATTGTAAGCTCTTTAATAACAAAGATAATCAAATTCTCAGGAATTAAGGACCAAGTATAACATTGTCTCTTCTATTTGTTAAAAAATTAGGATTTTGTTAACCTTATATCTGTTGTCAGCCTCCCTCTCCTCTACCCTCCCATTTGTGGAGCAAAATACACTCTGTACATTAAACCATCTCAGTAAATTTAATGATTTTTGTTCCCCTGAATTTTTATGTTAAAAATTAAATGTCCTATAAGAAAATTTCTGATTTATTTTTAATGAAGTTCTCATAACTTCCTTGTTACCATTTCTAAGTCCATCCTTTCCACCACTTGCTGTTTTCAAGTGAAAAAGAACTACTGGGGTTTTTGGATTGCTTTAAAAAGCCTTGGGAGGTGTATAATAACCCAGTTGGTGTTGTCGGAGATGTTGAGAGGGATCGTGGTGCTGCCTAAAAGCAGAAGCTGAGTCTAAATAGGAGTGGCACAGCCCAGAGACTGTTCAGCATGGTGGAGAAAGTGTTGCATCACAAGAGGCCAGGATGGAGAACAGGCCATGCAGTTAGCTCTTCCTTCTTCCATCAGTAAAATGCCACAAGAGCCAGGTGACAAAACCTTTGGTGCATGTGCTCACATACTAACCAAGTTATGTTACCGTCAGTATCTCCTCTCCTCTGATAGCTATGGCTGCACTGGCAAATGGTAGAAAGTCTGACATAAAGGATTCTGCCTATTTCATGTTGCTCCCCACCCTGAAAAGCCCCCAAAATGTTTTCCTCTGTAAAGCTGTGGTGATAGAGAATTTCAGGACAATGTCTTGTCATGTGGCAGATTCAGTTCTACAGTTTTATTCAAAGAAATTTCAGATAAGGGGAATGTTAGGATGCTGGATCTCTCCAGAGATTTCAGATGAAGAGTGTGGACTCTAGGAAGGCAAATGGAAAAGTCAACAGAGATTAAGGGGACCTGCTGGGTGCTGAGATGAGCTTGATGACAATAGCTGTGTCAAGTTAGGATTTGGTTTATAGAAAACAAATGCTTGTTTTACTACAGACTACAAAAATAAAGTCATATTGAACCAACAAGGGTTGATTTTGTGGGGTTTTCTTTTTGTCTTCAGTTTTTACACATTGAGCATTTGATTGTACAGTAGGCTTTTTTGACTAGGCTCTTAGCAGATTTTTAGGCTCATAGTTGGTATATCTTCAGTAAATGGAAATTAATGGCCATGATGAGTGAATCATTGACTTGGAAAACAGATTTATTTTGAAAAAATGTTTTGGGATTACTTATTGTTTGGGGCTATTTTTTGTCATCACTTCCCTTTCATTTAGGGCAGCTGTGTCTATGGGCTGTCCTCTGCACGTATTGGACAGGTACTTCCCTTCCCTTCTAAGATAAAACAAAATTCTGAGTCCATTTAGACATAGCTGCAAAACTGCTTGTTGCTAAATTAATATCTATAGATAAAATATTGATTAAACCAAGATACGACAGTGCCCACTCTAATATCTTGGGAAGAAATAGATATTGTTAGGGGCGGCCAGGTGGCTCAATGAGTAAGAGCACTGGCCCTAGTGTCGGGATGGCCTGGGGATCAAATCCAGGCTCAGATACTTAGCACCACACCCAGAAATAACTGGCCATGTAACCTTGAGCAAGTTACTTAACCCCTATTGCTTTAAAAAAAAAAAAAAGAAATAGACATTGTTTGTCTCCCTCCAGGGTTAATTCTGCCATGGTTTACCCAAACAGAAGGAAACCATTGAAAACACAAAAAACAAAGGCAGTACAATATCCTGATTTAGGATTGGTTTGTGTGTACTGTAGTGCATGAAAATTAGTCCTTTGTCATTGTATTGGTGTACTGGTGGCAAGAATAACACTTCTAACTTTAACTTGGCCATCTTAAGGGACATTTTGAGTGTATTTTAAGAGAAGGGCTCCAAGTCACTCACATTAAGACTTAAAACAGCTCATTCCTCACCAAATCAAGTCTCCCTGGTTCCAGGCAAAGCATTCTATCCATTGGGCCACCTGGTCTATCTTTGTACATGTTCACATGTTTTTCCCACCATAGACTGAACTTCTTGAGAACAGGGCCTGGATTTTGCCTTTGTATCTGCAACCCTTCAGACAGTACCTAGCATGTAGTAGATTTAGTCAGTGCTGGTTGACTGACTCAGGGTGATACCCTAGCAGGGGTCGGACATATGGCCGTGGGGCCACAGGTTCCCCACCCCTTCTTAGGGAATAAATATATTGTTAGAGATGGAGGAAGTTGCCCTTTACAGACATGCTTTTCATCTAGGTTATACGTGGTTGAGTCGATTTGATATAAAAGTTTTATGTGAAGGCAGCATTCTAAAGCTGAGGCATTTTTCGTTTTTTTTACTATAGTCAAAGCAGTTTGTGGTTAAGAAAGTATCTTTCCCTCATCAGTCTAAGGCAGAAAGTCTAACAGGTACATGAGACCTTCACATTTTCTTTTTTTCAGAAACAGCTATAGAATCCATCTGACCTTGCTAAAGACGATCTTTTAGCAAATAACGAGAAGAAGCAGAATGACAGAGACTTTTTTATTTTCTAGCATTTATTGCTAGACTAATTTAATAACAAAGACAGCTGTGAATTGTCAGACTCTGTCACTGTAAACCATACTAATTCAAGATCATCATTCTTGTCTGCTTATTTCATGGAAGGGGGAAGGATTACAGGGCCCAGAGGCAGAGTAGAAATCCAGCTGAGGATGACGCTTGACTCCTTCATCAGATCTGGTTAGGGTATCAGTAGGAAGATATTAAGTTTGTGCATGGTAGTGGAGTAGGGAGGGTGGATAAATGGGCTTTGAATTCCAGCCTTTCCAGGTTGTGGCTCAATCCACCTTAGAAACAATTGGTCCCTTCCCTGGGACAGGTCTGGCTCAGCTGAAACGGATCTGTGGAGTAACACATGAATTTCCATATGGGACTCCACCACGGAAAAAAGGTCTGCTGCTTGTTCCAGGGCCTCTGAATGCTGGTTGCATTTCATTTCATTACAAAATAATACATCTTATTGTGCTGAAGTTTTTATTGCATGATCAATGTATGGGATGGCCATTCAAAGCCAGACTTGACTCTATGTCTCAGGCAGCTAAACTGTGCACTCTGCCCACCTGCAGGAGAAAACTGTCAAGTCTGGGAGTCCGAGGACGGCGGCCCTGCAAATGTGTTTCTTTACAGAATGGTCATGTAAGAATGAGAGGCACTTGAAGCTTATTAGGTGAAGTACAAAAATAGATTATATTAATAGGAAATATTTAGTGTTTATCAAATTGTAAATCTAGGCTACTGCCACACTTAGAAAGACGCTAGGAACTGAAGAGAGAGTTGACTTCATTTAAAAATAAAGCGAACAGTGCATTATTTTTCCCTCAACCTTCATTCAGAACTGTATGATGCAAACAAGGAAAACGACTGCTCTAAAGTACCTAAAATATTTTAAACTCAGCAGAAATGAGACATCATCAACCGTTTCTTACTGTCGTCCTTTCTCGGTCTCACAGCACCAAGGCTTGGATGCAACATTCTGCCAGTGATTGTCAGAATTCAGAAACTGTCCAGCAGTGAGAAACACTGAGAACCCGTGTTGAGGGGGCTCCCCAGTACCTTCACCACCAGCAAAAATGAGCTTATGCTTCAGATTCGGCTCCTTTATTTTCATTTGGGTTTCCATCTTCACTGTCTGGCTGGTCATTCAGTAACACAAACTTTCCATCATTGGTCAGTGGCATGGAAAGCATCAGCTGAGCCAGTGCTTCTGGGTCCTGCAATTTGGGGTTAAAAAACATACACATAGCAAGGCAGGGTGTATAGGAAAAGAGGGGTGTACTTATCACTTAACTTCTCTAGGCCTCAGCAAAATGAGGAGAAAGCCAGAGGCCTCTGAAGTCCATCTAGATTTTCTACCTAACTATAGGTGTTCCCTAGGGCTCTGTCCTGGGCCCGCTTCTCTACACCCTCTTAGTGATTTCATTAACTCCCATAAATCCAGTTATCTAGGCAGACAACTCCTAGGCCCATATCTATCCCTAGTCTTATTCCTATAGCATCAACAGGTCCTGTGGAATGTCCCAAAGGCACCTTGAGCTCAACACATCCCAAAAAAGAACTCTATCTTTCCCTCTTCTTAAGTTTCCTGTTTCTGTAAAGGACATCATTATTCTACTAGTCCCCCAAGAGACCAGATTCTCATTTCTCATCCCACATAACCAAACATTTGCCAAGTCTTGTGGACTCTACCTCCCAAACATCTCTCCATTCCCATAGGCTCCATTCTAAGTTGGGTCTGCATTGTCTCTCGTGGACTATGATGATATATCTTGCCTCAAATTTCTTCCCTCTCCAATCTGCTCTACACAATAGTCAGAGGGACATTCCCAAGGCCCTTGCCTCACCATGTCATTCCCCTGCTCTTAAAACTCAAGTGCTTCTGGAATAGTAAGGCACAAACTCTTTTGGACCCTGCTGACCCTTCCAAGCTTCTGTTACCCCCCTGAGTGCATTTTAATGGGGCAGCTCAACCAGCCTATTTGCTGTACCACACACACATCATTCCATCTCCTCTTTGGGGGCCTCTGCATAGATGTTTTGTCTGCCTGGGATGTCCTCCCTCTTCATTTCTGCATCTTAGAATCCCCAATGCTCTTGGGAGCTCAGCTCGGGCTCTCCTAAGTGAGGCCCTTCCTCATCCCTCCAGTTGCTAGTGCCTTGTTTCTGACTGTTTTGTTTATATTCCTGTGTAAGCTCTGTGAGGGCAGGAACTGTTTAGTTCTTATCTTTATATCTCCAGCACCTGGCATATGGCAAGCTCCAAATAGATGCTTATTGACTGACTGGTTCCATTTGTATATCTGTGGTCTAAATTTTGCTCCTCCTTCATGGGCCATGGGAAGTCCTATCTCTTCCATTGACTCTTCTAGCTCTCCTTAACTTTTTGTCTTCCATGAAACCCTTTAATTAACACTTAGTCTATACCACATAATGAATAAAGTGAGCTCTCTCTTATTTATTTTTTTTTTTATGAGCAATCGGGGTTAAGTAACTTGCTCAAGGTTACACGGCCAGTTATTTCTGGGTGTGGAGCTAAGTGTTGGAGCCCAGATTTGATCCCCAGGTCATCCCGACACTGGAGCTGGTGCTCTTACTTGCTGAGCCACCTGGCCGCCCCTAAGCAATTGGGGTTAAGTAACTGCTCAAGGTT